>NC_079157.1:46611707-46935635 GCF_947563725.1 Argiope bruennichi
CCTTGTGGGGATGGTCATGGTGAGCATCTTTTAATTTAAAATAAATGTGCAGTGTCATGTTATTGTTATCTGTTTCATTGCCCGTTTGTATTTTCTTGATTTGCATAGAACGTTTCAGTTCGACGTGTAAATGTCCGCTTTCGGTTACTTTTAGAATCACTTTTTATATATGGAAAACCAGTCAAATGCTCCGCTCCCGATTATATTCGCTCAAACGGATAATTTTCCACATCATCATTTATTTTATTATGAATTTTTAAATGAATGAATTTTTGGCGCACTCTGTATTTTTGCAACTTTATATAGATACACTTATAAGAACATTTTTTAATCAGGATCTATTTGTATCTTTATATCCATAAAAAAACTTTATATCGATTTATATCTTTATATAAAAATATATATCAATATTTGATGATATTGCTATAATGGAATTCAAACCAAATTTATTGTTTTCCTACTGTGTTTCATTAAAATATTTTTCTTTTCTTAAAATAACAATTATTTTAAAAGTAGCACATACCGAAAAAAACATTGTTGAATAAAAGAATACAACATAGAAACATTGGTAAAGTAACATCGATATATATATATATATAAATATATAAATACACACAAAACGCTAACGTACATAGCTTAGAGGTCTCTCTTACTAATTATTGTTGAATGGTAACAGTGAACAATTAAAAAGAAACCGCCATACAGGCACTCGTTTTTAGGCCTGTAATTCATTCAACACTTCACTTAACTAATTAACGAGAATGCAAAATATTATTAATATTACTCCAGGTATGGGGCTTACCGTGACATTGAAAACTCCATTCAGTCAGAGTGAAGAATATGTAAAAGTCAAGATGTTAGAATCAAACGAAAACTTTAATTGAGCGTGAAAATAAGTTTAACCTTCCCTTGATGGAAAAGACTAAATCGCTATGACTTGCTTATGAAAACATGTTCATATCTTCTTCCCATATTATTAATTCTTTTCTGTACAGTACCTTTCTTCGCTTTTATTATTCGTAATGTGTGTGTGTGTGTGTTTTATGAAGAATTCAAACACATCTCTCACAAAAATGAACTCGTTTTATTTTGTCAGTGTTGAAAGTAATTTTAAAATTTTGACTTCTTTGGACACGCCTTCCGAAGTACAATTTTAGCTTCCGCTTCTATTCCATGCTATACACATTTTTAAAACTGTACCACAGTAATTAGTATTAGACTAATTTAATTTAATTAATATCTTTCTGTTGTATGAAAACCGCGTTTAATTTTTTTACGTTTTCCATATTAATTAGTTACACTGCTTAAAATCAGTAATTTGAGAGAACAAATCCGTCGCCAAAGATGTCTAGTTACCATGAAATTTTTTTGAAGATCGTTTAGCAGAAGTTTCTGTGTATATGATGGTATTAAAATCTTTATGTACAAACACAATACAGGAAGAAAAAACAGACAAATTATGAAAAATATCATCCTAAGATGTTCCAGCTAAGAGATTCCAAGATTTTTTTAGAAGTTTTTTACAAATAATCGTTTTATACAATTACAATAGACATTTTTTACAAAAAATACAATATAGTTACAAATCACTTCACATTTATTTTGCTTATAAACTGAAATATGTATTGATTTAAATAAAATCAAAACAATCAATGTTTTCAGATTTTTAGAGGAATGGAAGAGATAAATATTACAAAATTTGAACAAGTTTAAAACTTATCTTTTTTGTAAAACTTCTAATCATGTGATTTATTTAGGGATTTCGACATTTCATTAAGATATTATTTATTGTGCATTCCAAAAATCTAAGTTGTAAAATAACTTTGTAAGTAAAATATTTAAGTTTTGTTTATAATATTTTAAACTTGCTCTGAGACTTTTGATTATTATTTATAACGCTGAAAAACTCCATTAGAAACGATTAATAAATTCGACGCAATGAGGAAAATTACTCATCTCAAACGCTACATGTCGCTTTTAAAGTTATGTAACATGAATAACAGAAATGTTAATCAACAGCACAACTCTGCCACCGGAAAAAGATAATCATAAAACAATTCATTTCGATCAGGGCGACTCCAAAAAAATACTGGACTCGCTTTATAAACATAAGAAGATTTGAATTAAAAAAACAACGATTATACTAAAAACGATGAAAATTACTTAACAACATTTTTTGTATCGTTTTAGTGGTAGAGTCAAATCTACTTTTTATGCTGAATGTGTGTTGGGAAATTTTAATATTCTCGTTTGCTGTTCTTTAATCTGAACATAATATACAGGTTACATTTCAATACAGGTTATAGATGGCGCTTCAATTTCATTTAATTCTATCCGGATATGAATAAATATGGTGGTATTAAATTTCTTTCCAGTCTCTTGACGATAAATCACTGGCAGGCATTGATAATATATGAAAATAGAATGTGTGCTTTAGACGCGTTTTTATCGATCGATTGAAGCAAAGGTTTGACACAGAATTTCACTAGAAGTCACAAAATTCTGTACCAAATTTGGTATATTTAAGCCAATGCGTTTTTGAATTACCGAGTTTACATGTTTCTGAAGATACAGACCAAAAGAAAATCTACACTTTGTTCGATTTGGCTAAACATTTGACAGGTGTCTACGTTATTAATGTTAAATCTTTGTATCGAATTTTATGTATGTAGCTACCTTCGTTTTCTAGTTATCGTATAAACTTATGTTTGGACAGACGGACTTCCTCTGAGCAGAGGTTACTCAAAATTTAATAGAAATCAACAAATTTGCCATACACCATACACCAAATTTCAATCGTCTAGTTCAAAGCGATTTTGAATTACGTTTGTCACAAACAGACAAGCGGACTTTCCCAAAAATTTGTTTTTCGAACTCAAGCAGGTCTAAAACGTGGAAGTACGTCAAAATGTGGTGTTCGTATTTTCTGCCGATTACTATACTTTCCCTATACTAAGTATACGAGAAAGTAAAAATGGGTTACGGCTGTTTTCTGTAAATATAAGCACGGACTCGCTTTTGAAAAAGTATGAAATGGTAAAAATGTTGCAGATTTAACATACGGTATCTAATTTACATGTAGTGTCTACTTTGCAGAATTTATATGAGGGACTCTGTAAAAAGAATTAGAGCATTCATTCAATTCTTGTTCGGGTAGAAGTGGATAACTCCATTATTAGTTGTATAACATAATTTTACCACCAGTATGAAAGAAAGTTTAGAAGCTCTGTCCTACTGGTTTACTAAATCATTTCTTAATTTCGAAATTCAGTCCTGAGGAGGCGTTATAAGATAATGTAAAATCTTTTTTTCATCTCAGCCGAAGCCTTGAGAACATCAACAGGGCCCGACTTAGCCCAATTGGTGTCCGGGGCAAAAACATTTTTAGGGTCTCCCCTCCGCTTCACTACTTTAGTAATGAACAACGTTCATTAAAGAAGGAAAGGTAAAATACATTTTCTATAATAATGTTTCGATTTTGGGGCCCAGGACAACTGCCCTGTAGGCTCCTGCTTTAGTCAGGCCCTGAACATCAAGGCAGATTACTACGAAACAGACCCTCCCAATTCGGATGCAACAGCAGCCCACAGGTAGACAAAAACATCAAATTAGATTTTCAATCAACTCCTTCATTTTAAGACATTTCGAATTCTACCATTTCCATTTATACAATATAATTAGATAAGTCCTGCGTGGTATAAAATTCGTCATGTGCAAAATAAATAGCTAAAGAAAAGAGAGAAATATTTTGAAAACATATCACGCTGCGATGCTCCGTTCTGGAGGTTCCACTATATTTTTTAGAAATAATTTCAGAAACATTCCTTCTTTACCTTTTTAGGAGAAGAGAAATTTGTGTATAAAGAAAGAAAGGAAGGAAGGAAGAAAGAAAGAAAGACAAAAAAATCAATCATCTTGCATTTATTTTGCTTATAACATGAAATATATTTTAATTTAATTAAAGTCAAAACAATCAGTATTTTCGAATTTTTAGACGATGAACAGATATATATTTCAGAATTTGATGTAGTAAGGAAAGTTACTTATTTCTAACACTAGAAGTCTCTTCCTAAGCTTCTAAAGTAACAATCATAACGGTAATGTTAATCTACTACACGATTTCCCTGCTGAGAAAAAGCTTCTTTTCAAATCTATTGATAGCGTAAAATTTCATGCTTCGATTTCAACATAGAAAAAAAAGAAATTGGAATTCGAATATTGATCCATCGAAAGTATTGAATAAAATTTATTTTATAGTTTTAGTGGTAAAGCTGAAACATCGTCTGCTTGGATATCATATACAAAACAGGAAAGAATGAATTCAAAGATAGTATTGAGCTTTAACTTAGAAAGATTCCTCTTTATGAATTTATATTCAGAGATCAATAAAAATGGTGGAATTAAACTTCTTAAACTGATTGCAATAAAATTAACAGAAATGAAATTTATTATTAAACTATTAAAAGATAAATTTATTTGTTTACTATTAAAAGAGACAAAGACTGATGTAGATTTATATCAGAAAAAAAATGGATCAAGTCTGTTTTTTTCAGACATAAGCACGAACGGGACGAGCGTGTTACTTTTGAAAAGGTGTGAAATAGTAAAAATGTCGAATGTTGTTTCCAATTGAAGATACAAATCTTTTCGTGGTATCTAATTTTCAGAATTTATGTGAGGGTCTCTGAAAATTAGAATTAGAACAAACGTTAATGCCTAAGGTCAACAACTTTTATGTGAATAACATCATTTCGAGGATATTTTCATTTTATCACTAGTGTGAAAGAAAGCTATTCCCTCCTGGTTTGCTTAGCCATTTCCTTTTTTTTTTTTTTCAATTCAGCTCATCAGGATGATTGTAAGGTAATGCAGAATCTTATTTCTTCTTAGTAGAAACCTTGCAGACAACCAAGAAGCAGCCGCACTCAATTCGGATGCAATAGTACCTCACAGGTAGTCACAGGATCAGCCTTAAACTTTTGTCAACTCTTTTAAGATCTTCCGAATTATTATTATTATCAAGTAAAAATCGATTTTGATTCATTCATTCGCCAATAAGTATTCAATTCTATTGACGAAATCCTTTAAGCACAAGGACACAAGGAAAAAATTTGGAGCGCCGGCGCTCGTAGGGCGCCATCTCCGATCGACAAATACTTTCTGCAGGACAAAAGATGGTTTGAACATGAGTAAGGAAGGGTCCTGAAGGAGGCTGACTGTTGTATGGGTATTGCAGCTCATTGGGGCCGCAGGCCCCACCATCTGCAAATCTGGTAATGTTAAAACTTAGCGCAAATGGAACTAACTTGTTATGTTAAAGTGTGCACCATTTAATTAATTTTTGGGGGATTTGTAAATGTATCATTGTTTTGTGTGAGAGAAAAAAAAAAAAAAAAGAGAGAAATACAGTAATTAAAGGAAACTAAAGTAAAATAGCAAGATGAGGAACATACTACGGTAGCAGTAGCTATTGAAGGATTTTAAGAGAGCAGCGGGGCCTTTTCCTGTTTTGTTTGTCCTCTGTGTTGTATGTTGGGAGTTCTTGTAGGGTCAGATTTTCAATTTCAGGAATTTTATCGAAAAATTTCTTGGCGAGATTCACTATAAATTCCTTGATTGGGGGAACTCCTATTGCGTGAGAAATGTCAGCATTTCTGTGGAACCATCTGGCTGCAGTTATCATTCTGATGGTTTTATTTTCGAGAACTAAGATTTTGTTGAGGTTTGTTTTAGCGGTGGCAGCCCAGACCGGGCATGCATAGGTTAGGATAGGTCTGAGGTAAGCAAGATAAATTAGAATTTTACTATTAAGAGTGAGGCCAGAGTTCCTACATATTAGGGGATATTGAGCTCTTAGGGCTTTATTAAATTTCTCCCTGGTCTTTTGGATGTGAGTTCTATAATTTAAAAATCTGTCAAGGGTGATGCCTAGGTATTTTATTTCCTTCTTCCAGTTTATTTCCTTGTTATAGAGTTTAATTTTTGTCCAGTTCATTGTATTTTTAAAGAAGATTATTGCCTCAGTTTTTTCAATGTTTAATTTAATTTTCCAATTAATTAGCCATTTTTCTAGGTTGTTTAAATAATTCTGTAGAGGTACTATTGCTTCGGCTGGTTTCCTCCCTTGTGAAAGAATGGCAGTGTCATCCGCATAAAGGCTAATCATAATATCTTTTTGTTGGGGGATATCATTTAAATAGAGAAGGAAAATTACTGGGGCGAGGATGCCGCCTTGTGGGACACCAGCTTTTAGTTGCCTTTTGGAGGAGTCATGCTGTTTGATTAGGACTGTGAAGTGTCTATTGGATAGGTATGATATGATAAGTTCAACTATTGTTCTTGGGAATTTATAGGCTATTAGTTTGTAGATTAGACCAGGGATCCATACCTTATCGAAGGCTTTAGCTATGTCCAGGAAGACTGCTACCGTTTGTTTCTGAGCTTTCCTGCCTTCGTGAATGTACTCAATCATTCTGAGCAGCTGGTGGGTTGTTGATAGTTTTTCGGTGAACCCAAATTGTTGGGGTATTGAAATGCCTGTATTTTTACTGTAGTTGAGGTATCTATTAAGAATTAATTTTTCACAGATTTTGCTGAGTGTAGGGAGAAGGGATATGGGCCTGTAGCTCACCGGAAGGGAGGGATCTTTACCTGGTTTGAGGATGGGTATGATTCTTGCTATTTTCCAGCAGTCAGGGAAGTGCCTGTGTTCGAAAATTTTGTTCATGAGATTTGCAATTTTGATTAATATTTTGATTGGGAGTTTTTTAATCATTTTGTTAGTTATAGCATCAATTCCAGGAGTTTTGTTTATTTTGGTTTTCTTGATGTATTCGACTATTTCAGATGGTTTTACTTGATCGTAGTTGTAATTAGGTTTCTGTTTAAGATAGTTTTCTATTGTGTTTTGAACCATATTTTCCATTTGTTTGTTGGGAAGGTTGTTTGGTTTGAATTGATCTTCAAAATGGTCTGCTATTATTTCGGCCTTCTGGATGTCAGTATGTGCGGGAAGTTTAGAGATTGGGTCAATTAGCTGGGGGATTGGGGACCGCTTTTGTTTGAGCCTCTTCGTTGCTCTCCAGAGTGAATTGTCCTGGGCGTTTAGGGTTTCGTTTTGTTTCAGGTAGATATTACTATTGTATACGGTTATGGCAGTTCTAAATTTTTCTTGGGCCCTATTGTATCTATTTTTAGAGGCTGGATCTCTATTATTTTGCCAGTTCTTTTTAGCCCTATTTCGTAGTTTTTTAAGTTCCCTGATGTTGGGGGGTAGATATAATTGCTCATGGTGCTTTAGGGGTCTTGAACTATTATTATACGCGGCAGTGATGTCGGACATAAGTTTTTGGATTTCAGTTTCAAGTTGTTTATTGGTACGAATATCAGGTATTTTCAGTTCTACATTTGTGTTTAGGAATTTTTTATAGTTCTCCCAGTCAGTAGTGACTTTTTGTCTATTAATGATTATTGGGGTGATATTGAAGTCATATTTGAGTTCTATTGGGTTGTGGTCGGAGGGCAGATCGGGGATGGATGTTATTTGGTGTTTGTAGGAGAAATTTTTGGTAATTGCTAAATCTATAGTTGATGCAGAGTTGGGACCGAATCTAGTTGGGGTTTGAGGCGCTAAGATTTCAAGATTTTTACTGATTGCTAAGTCAGCAAGGGCTTTCCCCGTACTATTAGATGATCTGCAGTTCCAATTAATGTGGTGAGCATTCATGTCTCCGCAGAGAATAGCACTAATGTTCAGGTTCAGAATTTTTTCCAGGTCCAGCGTGAAATTTTTGTCGGGTTTGCAGGGAATGTAGATAGACGCAATGACTATTGGGGGTCTATTTTTAAGTTGGATTTTGATTATTGTATTTTCGATATTTTTAAGGTTAGGTATAAATATTTCCTCGTGTTTGATATTCTTTTTGATAAAAATGCCAGTTCCGCCGCATAACGGATTTTGGGGGCCATCCTGTCTGTAGAAGAAGTATTCAGGTAGATATGGCGAGTGGTCATTTTTCAGCTTGGTTTCTTGAAGGAGGATGATGTCTGGTTTTCTCTCATCGGCGAAGGTGCGAAGATCAAGCATTTTACTTTTCAGCCCATTGGCGTTCCAGAAAATGATAGAAAGGCCAGGTGCAGTATACATTAGGGTGTCTGGGTGTTGTTGAATACGGTCATCGTGTTGAAGAATAGGGCCACCTTGTCCACATCGCTGTGTGCATTTTGGAGTTGCGTGCTGAGTCTCATGATATCATGTCCGCCAAACAGCCTTCTGAATTCGTTTAGGATGTATTTGATTCCTTCCAGTTCAGTTATGTTGTGCACGGGGAAGTGTACTTCAGCTTGCACGTTATTTTCAAGGTCCACTGTTGACATTTTTTCCGGGGGGGGTAATTCCACTTGATAAGGTTCTTTATTTACCATGCTTGCATAGGTGAGGTTGGGGTTGACAGTTTTATATCTATTTGATATGTTATTGCGAGGGGATTTTGGAAATTTTTCGCATCCTCTATATGATGCGGAGTGACCCTTGCCGCAATTTATGCAGGTAGTTATCTCAGGGGGTGACTCGCACTGGGCCTTATTATGTTCTTTGCCACATTTTAAGCATCGCGGTTTCATATGACAGGAGGCAGCGCTGTGGTGCCAGTAATTGCAATTAAAACACTGGATTGGTCCGGTTTTTCTTATGAATTTTTCGACTTTAATTTTAAGGAAGAGTAGAGATGTCAAGTTCCATATTTGCTTGTTAATTTCTATGTTGGGGAGAGTTACTTGAAATAGGGGGAGGGGTTCTTTAGTCCTGAATCTGGTTAATTGAGCAACTTTCTCTATTTTAAAATTACAGTCCGTCTCAAGAGCTTCCTTGATAGTTTCAGTTGGCATATTGTTGGGTAGGCCCCTAATCACTACTTTGATAGGACGGTTTACTCTTGGGGTGATTACAAAGTAGTCTAGACTATTATTTTTTAAGAATTTCGTTAATTTCCTATGTTCTTCCTCCTCATTGACGTAGAGTTTTATATAGGGTCCGCTTAGTTTGCTTTCGATTGGTAGGCATTTTTCATTTATTAATCTAAGGTCTTCCAGAAATTTGTCCGATCTTTTGAGCATGATTGGGGGGGGTCTCTGCAATTTAGGGATAATTTCTACATCAGGTTCTTCAATTCCAAGATTTTCTAGGTTTTGATATAGATTTTCGCTAACTATTGACTCATTGTCATTATCCTGAGTGGTCGTTTTGATGCTAGCAGTATGCCTTTTCGGCGGGAATTTAAAGCCGTCATTATTAGCATTATCAATTTTTAAGGATTTAGCTCCTGGAATTTTATCACTAAGGTTTTTTGCATTATCATTATCGGTTGGGGTTCTGGTTCTTTTATTTTTAGCCTTATCAGTTAGTTTTTTGTCTTTGTTAGTAGAGTTTAGGGGGGAATGGTACACACAATTAACTACAAAACAAGTTCCAAGTGCACTCACCCTTTTGTTGAGTCCATCCAGGTGTTCTTGGAGATCCTTGTCTAGGACGGCCAGCGTCTTCATTTCCGGGCAGTCGGTGGAGAGATTCATTAGGATGTGGAGCTGTTGAATTTTCTTCTTCGTTGCAGAAATAGCAGCCTTGCACTTCCTTAATTCTTCACATTTGGCTTTCGGATCAATATTCTCAAAGTCCATGGCGTCTGGGGGTAGCGGTATGTCCGTTGGCCCTTCCATAACTAATCCTAAAAAGGACGAGTCGGGCCTGGCTGGCGTTGTTTGATCGGCGGAGGTCAGCGTATTCGTTCAAAGTCGGAGCTCAGGAGAGGCACGTCTTATCACTTCAACGGTCGAAACTCGAATCTCGAATCAAAAATGACAATCGAATCCCTGAAGGAGGCTGGTGGCAAGGAACATCGGCTTAAGTACTATTGATGGGGTGGGTGGATTGGCGAATCAGGCGTCTTGGTCTCGGCGGTGGGCGTGGTTTTCAAGGAGTTGGTTCTTCGGCGATGAGAGCGTCTATGAAAATTAGAAGTTTTTCTTGTTTACTTTTGGCTTTTTTGCTGAGTTTGATGGCATTAAAGTGAGAAGTTCTCTATACATAGTCTTTTTATTCAGAATGGGAGGGATTAAATTTTAAAGCAAGCCTTCGCTGGCAGATGTGTAATAATCCTGCATCATGTAGATGGCGAAATTCGTTACATCCGCACACCAGAAAAAGTAGTAGAGTATTGAATAAATATTTAAAAAAATTTTTTTAGGTAAATGTAGTTTTTATAACAACTATTGTTCTCTCCTGGTATATTTTCTTTACAAAAATTAAAGATTTTCAGAATAACCCAGACATAAATATATCACCATGCATTTCCAGAATTTCATTAACCACATCGCAGCATAATGAACATACAACAAATGATTGGAAACATCGATAAGATTACATAGAACTCAAAATTGGCTGTATAATTTGAATTTCTCATTAATCTGATCATCTATGTATCGTGACTTTTTGTTTCCTGCGAATGTAAAATTAGATGGCTTCAATTTAGAAAAATATATATTTGCTCATTCTTATTAAATTTAAGCATCACACAATAGCCTTTTCTCAAAATTAGATGTCCTTTCTTTGTGGCAATGCAGTAATATAATTCATTAATCACGGAGTGTTTCATTTTTCATTAATTTCATTAGTCTAGAACAGGTTATTGTTTATCCTTTCTTCAAGGATTGTGGAAAACATTCGTATAATTATAAGAAAACATGAGCTTCACCTGTTTGAGAAAATATGGAATAAATTATCTACCTGGAATCATCATGACAACAATTAAAAAAATGTCAACTTCACTACCAAAGAAAGTTTTTTCTTTCTTATTTCTTTTTTCAAATTTCATTGCAGTTTTTTTAAATAAATGGCATACTGTTTCATTGAAAATTGAAATAACGTCAAAGGATATGGGGTTTATTTTTTTAATGAAAACGGGAACAGTAATTTATATCAGAATAGAAGTTAAGGAATATCTTTATGATTTTGAAAAATCTAGCGGATTAATAAATAAAAATTTTATTTAAACCTTCTTATTTTGTTAAAAAAATGTTTCTTATTTTATAATTTTGGTTTAACGTCAGTTTAGAACAACAGGGTAGTAATAAATATTGTTTTTTATTTTCTCTTACACGAACATTAAAAAAACTAATTTCAAGATTTTGATGATTCTTCACGTTTTATATAGTCAAAAGCCAGGCGACATTAAGCACCCACAGGGGCTGTTCGGAATGAGACTTTTGCATCCTCTTTTCTCCAGTCGATTTCCTAAATCCATATATTTTTGTATAATGCACACTTTTTAAGAACGCATATTATAACAAACTGAAATAATAAAATATTGAATTGAGATTTATCTCTAGAAAAATTGTTTACATTACGGAAAAAATTAGTTTGACTTTAAAAGTAATATTTTTATATAACGGTAAAAAAATGAGAAACCGCTTTTTTAAATAGTGTAAATATATATCTAAAAAAATATTAAAATATTTTTTTTTTTTTTTTTGCATAAATTTAAAAAATTTTAGGATGAGGTTAAGAAGTTACAATTACACTTGCTTTTAATTTTAGTAAGTGTACTTTAAAGAACCATTATAAATTAAATGTAAACATAAAATTATATAATTCTGAAAATATCTTTTAAAAAATCTCGTATCCTCTGGGCCATTTGGTAGCATGCGTTGCCTAATTGATAATGTAACCCTAATCCCAAATAAATAAATAAAAAAAAATCCCCTTTGTCAATGAATTTAATAACATCTCAACTAAAGAAATGTTAAATGAAAAAAGTTCAGTGCATGATCTTTGTATTAAATTTGTGGAGGCTTAATACATTTGTCACGAAATCCGACAGCGGCAAATCTGTCTGACTGTCCATGTTCATGCTTGTGAATAAACTATTCGGAAATGTGAGAGGCATGTGAATGAAATTGGCATTAATTTTTTATAACTTACAATGAAAATCTGCATTCAGTTTTAAATCGAGTTGGGGAAAAGTAAGAATTCCATATGTAATTTTGAATTTTTTATTCATTCATTGCAGACATGTATTGTGATTCGTTTCGTTCATTGCTAAAGACAGAATGGACTATTTTGTGAACGAATACCAAAAAGTTGAAAGAAAATAACTTTTCGTAATTTTTAAATCATTTAGAAGTTTCACTTATTATTATCGAAGTTGAAAATTTATAATTGTAAAAATTTTTACCATGCTTTTAAACCAGATATTAATCTTAGATAAGATTTATTTGCAGATTAAATTTTAATTAAAAATTAATATCTAATAACCGTAATTTTATATTTCTAAAATTATTTTAAAAAATTTTTTGTTTCGTTCTAACATAAATTTGTGATGTTTGAAGGTTCGTTCAACATTGAATGATCTGGAATTTTAGCTGTAATTCTTTTAGTTGCCTTATCTTTACTTTTGTACAAATGCCCTCTTCTGATCTTTTATTGAAAAATTATCCTCCTTAGTCAGGATACAGTAACATACAGTTCTAAATTCTTCAGCGGAAATAGAATGTAAAGCAACTATTATATAGAGTACTCAAATATTTTCGCTTTCAAAATCTCCCTCAATTCGCTCGCAGCTGAAGTGCACTTAAGTGTACTACTCTCAAGCTCCATCTATCGATTTCAAAAGTTATAATTCCAAATTTTGTTCTGTAGCTGCGGGACTACGCAATCCGACTTCTTGAAATATTATTGAATTATTGTAAAATTATTCTAAAAAAATTTACTGAGAGAAAAGAAATTCACAAAACAGAGCAAGATTATATAGATGAATAAAATAAACATATGATTGTCATGTTGAATTAATTACATGCTTATCGTCTCTACAAAAATTTACTGTATATAGTACATATATCAACAAAATCAATTATCTTTGAAAGGAAAATTGAATGTTTTATTCATTTTTCTGCATTTCGATAATATCTGAAACGCGACACTGCTGCTTGTTTACGAGAAAATGATAATGTTAACATAGTGCAGATGTAATATTTATTATATTATTATATATGTAATAATAATTTGGTAATAATGATTTAATGTATTACAAAAACAATACAACTCGATTTAATATAACACAAAAACAATTATTAAAAACAATTATGCAGTGTTTTAATCAGTTATATATTTGTACTGACAAAAAAACTTACTACTGACTTCTCTTCGTATTTTCTCTAATAAAGCAACTTTGAAGTATATTATAAACGGTTATGGTAAAAGTCGATTTGTGTGCTGCAATTTGTAAAGGTTGAATCTATTTTTGTCTTCCAATAGGCAGTTCGTTATTAGTTCAACAAAGAGTCCTTTGGTCATAAATTGATTTAAAATAGGTACAAAAAATTCGTGGCAGATCAATGAAAATGAAAAGGGTAAAACACTGGTCTTCCTAACACGTCTCTTGGAAATATTGAGAGAATACGAACAGTTTCTAAACGTAATGATAGTAAATTATCACGAAGAGGGCTTAGAATTTCGCAATCGACGATATAGATTGCGCTCAAAAGCTATGACTGCTATTCTTCAAAATTAGCAGGATTGCATTCTCAAAACAATGAATTCATTAATCAGGGATTAGGTACTTCACATGTAGCAAGATATATTTCCGATTCGACGTTCAACGTATAACAAATGGAACTCATATTGAATGCACAGAATAAAGCTTTGAACTTTCATCTACCCAATGATGTATATCATATGTGCCTTTATCTATTGTTGTTCATTAGAAAAAATTAATTCTGTTCTTTCTTTTGAACACAATGACATATTTCATAATGTAATTCGGCGAAATCAGCATTTTCTTACCCTTTAGAATCATTCATTCATTCATTCATTCATTCATTCATTCATTCATTCTAAGACAAACCATTTACCATCTTATCGCCACTTCATGAGATTCCGTCCTGAAGTATTTATTTATTTATTGTAAAAATTACTGGTATGAAAAGTATATAATCTTGATAAAAATGCTCTAAATAAATAAAATTTTAATTACATGTATAATATACTACTAGGTATTTATTTGAGTTTTAATAAATACCTAGGAATTTCTTTTGATATTCATTGCCTATGATTTTCTTTGTAATATTATTTAATTTCCAATAAAAATAGAGTTTCAATTTTTTTTACAAGTCGCAGCTTAAAATTTTTTTTTCATTACATTTTATTATTTGATTATTAATATATTTATCAACTGTAATTTAAAATTTTATAAACTTTGAAAGTTAATGTTACTGTAATTCACAAATAGATGGCGTCATATGTATGAAATCAATATATTATTAAATTCATATATTAATTGATACTTACTTTTAAATTTATTAAAAAAAGGTCTGTTGTCATCGAGAACAAGGTGTATTTGTGTAAGGTTTGTTTGTTGTAGTACTTTGGATATGAGCGAAAAATTGATTCGAAAATTCCATCTGCACAAACACGAGCAATGTCAAATTAAACAAAAGCGTTTGAAAATTAACAATTAACTAATTATTTAATGATATAAATCAATTAATGAAATATTCTTTTTTACTATAAGAAGTAATTTTTCACAATCGATTAATCGAATCTTAGCTGTTAACGTCACAGCGGTGAACAACTATTGCATGCTGATTCAAATGATGCTACTAATCGTGTCAGAATTCCCAAAAATCTCAGCTAGAATTAAATCCGACATTTATTCTAATTCTCCAGTGGAAAGATGTGGAAATCCAAATGTCCCGAGGCGATTTCCGAGGTTAACTCATTTACTTCGATGACTGATCAAATTTACTTGACACAGTATTAAAAAAAAAATGTATCTAAATCTGAGTGACAGAAAAGTTATAACCAGATTGATTTCTTTGAAAGTAACTGGATTTGGTTCTGTTTCGTCGATACGATGAAACAGAACAATACAAGCAGGCAGCGAGGTCTATTTTTATATTTCTAGGTTAACGTTAAATGAATTTGGCTTGACTGAATTCTGCCGTGGTCTCATCCAATTAGATTTTCTCTTTTCATTTGGGAAATAAAAAAGCTAATATATAAAACATGAAATTTTATTCGCTGTTTCACCATTTCATAATTATATCAGAAATTTTCCTTATATTGTTTGCCAACGGATTCTGAAACCCTCCGCGCATTTGCGCATGCGTCAGGATGGATTTAATTCGTCAAAATAGGGGTCAGAGGAAAGATGAAAGGAGAAGATGTTTACATTTAGCAATAAAGTAAATTCGAATTATTCGCAGACTAAATAAAAATAAAATAATAAGGCAAGAAACGACTCAATTCTCACATACATGTGAAAAAAATGAGCAAAAAAGTTCTGATAGGAGTGGAACCAGGGTCAAAGAATGACAAAGAAATTCGAAAATACGCTCAGCCTTCCGCTTCTCACCCCTTAATGAGATAGAATCGTCGTAAAGTGGTCGTCTCAGTATGCTGAAATGAATAAAATTGTCTTTTCAAACTCAACAACTTTAAGTGCAGCTTTATTTTCAACGGAAGAGAAAATATTTGATAGATACATTTTTTTTCTTGAAGGATCAAAATAAATTAAAAAACAAAAGGCGGGATACCGAATACCCTTAATAGTTCATTTTTAAGTTTATATTATTCTGATTCTGAATCATCCTGACAATTTTCAAATGTACGCCAACATCAAGCACGAGAGGCAAAGGAACTGTTGGATTTTAATGCTTGTTTTCTCTTTCTCAACCCCCTTCATTCTGAAGTAGAATCTGTCGTTATGTAAGCTTTCAAAGCTGAGCATGCGTCAACTGCTAGACTTTTACGTCATCTTATTCCATATGATTGAAGATCCTTCCGACACTGTTCCTAAGCTTACTTCATATTTATAGTTAATCATTTTCTGTAATGTCTTTGAGTGTGTGTTACTGTATAGATAAATGCTTTTGTTGTTTTGCAATATTTGCAATATAACCTGTTGGCGGAATCTTGACATCTTATGTTTAATGCAGTTGCATGATCTTGGGCTGGTTTGCAGATCGCCAAATAGACCCATTATCTTGGCGTTCTTAACATGATTATCCCCAAGTGAACTCTGGAATGCACCCTTTTTGGAGAATTTTTACTATTTATCTATGATGGAATTTGATAATCTTTATATAATCTAAACATCACCAAGTAAATCCATAATCTTCGCGTTAATTGAAATCGCCCAAAAAGTAAGGGGGCCGTAAATGTAAACAACTGCCAACTTTTCTTATTTGTCAACGGCGTTATAGCCGTTTTATAAGAGAGAATCAGCTATAAGTATTAAGAATGTAGAATAATTACATAATTAAATTAAATTAGTTAGTTCATTAGTAGTTAGTTAGTAGTTAATAATTGATTAGTTTTTTTTAATTTTAATCTATTCAATATTTATTATAAAATAATAAATAATCAATTTTACATCACAAATTTCCATTACAAGATAATCGAAATTCAACCCACATCTAGAATAAAATCTATCCAGTACCATCATAGCTAAATTTCGCTCACATTTTTCGAGAATATGTAATCTCGATTGTAGAAGAAGGAAAAAAAAAAAGGTTCATAGATTGACCGCTAAGGGGTATGGTATTATAGTGTTAGTAATTTAGATAAATTTGAAAATATTTGAAAATTTTCTGCCTATATAAATGGATTGAAGATAGAAAAATAAATCTAACTAAGCGAATTAGATCTTATCAAAACGAATAATCTTTGTAATTAAAAAGTTTTTCTGTAGCTACGTTGCTCAAAAGTTGGGCCTGAAAAGTGATTTTATAAGCAAGTTATTTTTAGCACGATATGTGTTGCTACATTTTAATAAATTCATGGCACGCCGTTCATCGGTGGCCCATAAGGCGCCACAGCTAAGTCGAGTACTCCTCACCGATAACTTCCACGACATTGAATGGGTTAAAAATAGATATCTACTTCCGACTGCTAAAATAATCTAAATGATGTAGATATTTATATTATATGTTGTTTCAATCAATAGAAAAATTAATCTAAATTTCAAAAATTCTGAATTTTTATATAATAATCCATTTTTTTAGTTATGTTTTAGAGCAATATTTAAACAAAAAGTTGCTCCGTTTTAATGTAATTAAAATTGATCGAGTCATGAAGCTTTGAATATCAGAACTTCAGACAATTATAGACCATTTTAATGGATTCCCGGAAAGAAGAAAAAAGCACGTTGTTTCCATGACACTGTTGTCGGGAGTTTAAAAATATTGCAATTCAAAACGTCGTAATTTCGTCAGTTTTGATCGAAAACAGAGGAAAAATTTTAAACATGATGTAATTTAATTATTTTGCTACTTTTGATTCTAAGAACTGCATAAAAATTTAAAATTCGCAATTTTTAAAACATTTTATTTATTAACACAAATTAAAGAAAAATGATTATTTTCGCCGTTTAAAGGATATTTCAACAGAAACTATGTTTTTAACAATTAACAATTTAGAAATTAGCATGGATATTATTACATTATATGGTTATAAATTGGTAAGGCGCATAATATTAACTTCGTTAGACTCTGTTGTGTCCGTTTTTTCAGTCACAGCTGTGCTTCCCATACTTTTCACAGCTGATGTTACGATTTATATTGTCTAAAATGTTGGTGGCGCTGTATGTACCCACTTTCATTCGTATAGTATTCACTTCTGTAAATACCTCGTGCAATGACGTGTGTGCATGAGACCTCTGAAGTTTTCTCTTAACAAGGAGTAACATGATTTACAGGTCAGCTACAGGCAACGACCCCTATACGTGGTATAATCGTAAATTACATTTTTTCCGTGCAACAATTTTTTTTCGTGTAATACGGGGAAAGGAATTGAAGCTAATAGAATTACTATTTTGTATAATTGACGATACAAATGCCTTTTGTCGCTAATCTTTTCGTGGTACAATTTTTTATATTTAAATTCGATGTTCAAACAGAATGCCAAATAAATGCCTTTTAATATTTTATTTAAATTTTTATTACTCTGTTACAAATATATACACATTATTATTTTTTCTTTTCCATGAAATTAGCGCCTATGGTGACAACCAAATTGTTCACAGTCTCATTTATGAAATTACTAATTATGGTCAATAATGTAGCTTAATATATGTTATTATTATCATGATCCAGGTTTAATAATATTATATTAATGTTATATTTTATTTGGATGTAAATCTGCATTTGCGATTTCATTTTTTGACTATAAACACTCATTTAAGAAATGGCCATTCGTAGTTAGAAAATGCTTTTATGATGGTACATACCTTTTCAATTCTTATTCATGTGGCATACAATTTAAAAAATTTCGGAATTTCTAATTTAGAGACTTTATTATAATGTAAAATATATAATATTTCACAAATAATTAACTTGCAACCCAAAATGGTTGTTCGAATATTATGAAATCACAAATTCACAATTAAAAATAAATTACTGGATAAATTGATGAATTCCTTACCAAAGGAAATTTTTTGATGGATTACAAGAGAAGAGAATGCGTAAAACTAAGTCATATTTGCTTAAAAAAAGGGCTTACAATTACTTTATGTCGATTCTATGCTAAGGATATGCAAGTGGATATTTTAAAATTCGATTTCTTGGGCAGAATGAAAAAGAAATTATACAAAATCTCACAAGAAGTTCTTTCTGATCTTCTGTCATTAACCAGAAACTTCTTGCGGAAGAGCTACAGAATACAAGAATTTTGCGAAACAAAACAACAAATTAAATCGAAGTCATAGCTGTTCATCCAACATTATATCCAAACTTCCATTTGTATATTAAATTAAGTATATCGTTGTTAAAAGCTTCTAATAATAATATTCTTTCTACAAAATGTGGGAACTCCAGAATCTTTATATTTTTCATCAATTTCTGGTTAGTCCTCTAAATGTCTTTCTGTAAATCAAATCTTCACAGTAGAATATAAATTTTAATATATTTTACATTGTCGAAGCCGTTTCGTTTAGCTTCTGTGAAAAAGTTTAGAAAAATGTGTAAATCCGAAAGTGTCCAAACACTTTTAATCACATATTCCTGGTCAATTGTTTGGGACGCTAAACATCTGATAGATTTATTTTATAGTTTATTACGATGATAAACATAAAATGTTTGATATATTTTACACTAGCCGCCTTTGGCCACCAGCCAGTTCGCCAATCTTAATGTTCGTTTAAATTTTAATAAATAAATAGGTTGAACCGGAGTTTAACGCCCTTCTTCGCCAAGTTGCGATAACGCGCCAAAGCTGGCAATCTTTATTATGCACTATAATTGAGCATCTACTCCTTTGCTTTTGAACAATTCGCAAGGCCGTTGTTAGCGATTTTTAAAAATTGCGCAAGCAGGGGGTTAAACTCCGGTCGTACCATTAATTTTTTTACGCAATTCCAACTTTAATAGATTCTTCAACAAAATATTTTAAAACTTCAAATTTTGATAGTCATATAATTCACTCATAATATTATAAAGGCCTTCAGTCATAGCGTGATATGTATCTCTCTAATTTTCTGTTACCCCTCGTAGAATTTATGCTTTAAAAATGTGTAAATGATTAATCTGCAATTAATATAATAATATTTTTTACTGAAACAAAGCATTTTTTTAATACTATGATTACTGATAATAGAGTCACTGAGTGTTTAAACTTTATGGGCACTAAAGAATATCTTTCTTAATTTATGTAATATCTCAAGAATTTGTCAACAAAATTTTCTCAGATTCACCATGAACAGATCGATTAATTAACAATGTTTAAATTTAAATGCATCAAACACTAAGAAAATAAAATGAATCGTTTAAAATAATCGGTCGAAAATAGGTTTAAAAAAACAACTTAAAAAACGATGTACTTAAAACTATAAGCATATACAAAAAAATATATAAGTAACATAAATACAATTTAATTACAAAAGCATGGAACTAACCTAAAAATAATTTAAATCATTGAAAACAGGTTAAAAAAAACTACTTAAAAAACGATGTACTTAAAACTATAAGCATATACAAAAAATGCATAACTAACATAAATATAATTTACTTACAAAAGCATGCAACTAACCTAAAAGTAAATTAAATCATCCGTTGATAATGGTTGTCATGTCAACAATCAGAACACAATGCGCATTCGTGAATTTTCTTCGCCAGTTACGGTAGCGCAAATGCGTGAATTTTTCTACGCCAGTTGGGGTAACGCTATGCAGATTAGACATTTTTAATTTCCTTTATTCTGTGTTATTTTAATTCAAAAGTACTTCAGAATGAATCTAAAACATAGATTAATTAACAATGTTTAATTTTAAATGCATAAAACATTAAGAAAATAAACAGAATCGTTTGAAATAATCGACCTAAAAATGTTAACCCTGGCCTCATTACTGTTGGGAGAAAAAAAAAAAAAAAAAAAAAAAAAAAAACTGAAGCCTTACTCATTTTGGCGCCAACTTTTCCGCCAAAAAAATCTTCATTAATAACATGAAGATTTTTTTGGCGGAAAAGTTGGCGGTGGGGAAAATGGAAGATTTTTTTTGTCGGGAAAGTTAGTTTTTAATTAATAATTAAAATTGTTATTAAAATTTCAAAAAAGGATTTGATAGCTGTATGTCAAATGACCTGGCCTGTAGAGCGCCAACACACACACACACAAACATCGAGCTTTATTATAAGTATATAGATTATATGGGATGCGACGCGAAAGTTTTACGTTGATACACAAGGATATCAAGATAAATAATCATTCCGATGCAAGCTAAAAGTCTTAATTCGTAAGTTTTAATGCTCTATCTTAATGATGGTGAGTATGATTTAATGCCTGTACTACATTTTGATTTCCTGAGCGATTTCATTTCTAAAACAAACTTTTAATTAAAGATTAATTTTTAATATTATGAATTTTATTCTTTTAAAATATTTGAAAAGTTTTCCTTGAGACTGAATATTAATTATACAAAAGGTATTTGTAAATTATTTACAGGAAAAGAAGTGAAAAAATCTAGTTGAGGTAATGCAATACCATTCATAAATTGAACTTGATGGGGAATTTTATACTTACTACCACTAAAAGAATTAAACTTATATTTATATATAAATAAATCAACTCAACAGGTTGTTTAATAACAATATTTTAGCATGCCTTTTTTAGACGCTCTAATTGTTTCGGATAATTTGGGCTATTTACAGAAAAAAGAAACGGCTTTCTAATTCGGAATGTGGGGAATGATAGTAGTCGTATTTTCCGAGTTAAATATAGGTTTGTGCGGTTGAGGCATGATGTGGAAAGAGTATTACTATGCAGTTTGAATACCAATTGTTACAGTGGCTCAAAAAATTGAGAGTACACCTTACTTTTACTTCATAAATCCGACTTTCAATATAAATAACACATTACCGGGAAGTGCAAACATGATTTTCTTTTTACACTTAACAAATGGTTTAATTTAGAGTAAAAATAAAAAAAAATCAACGAAAAATTTCTAAATTGAAAATTTTCAGAAGCATTTTAAATAAGCATACGCAGAATTTTGCCTCAAAAAATTGAGAATACACCAATTAAATCTTTGCAATATCACGCATAGAAATAAAGTGTCACTATTAAATTGCATGTCTTTTGGCTCTTATGTCATGGTACCGATTTGACCAATTTTTGGTGGTATTTGAAAATATTTTACCCCATTCTTCTTGCACCACTTGTTTTAAATGGGTTTTGTTTCTAATTTTGTATTTTTGAACCACTTTTTCGGGTATGGCCCACGAATATTCAATTTCATTAATGTCAGGATACTGTGGTGGTGTGTGTAACTGCTATTTACAATGAAAAAGACACCATAATTTGAAGTTACGTGTATTCTGTTTGGGATCGTTGTCTTACTGGAAAATGAAATTTGCATCTAAACCCAAATTTTTGCATTTTCCTTTAGATTGCTGCGAAGTATATCCAAGTAAACCGTATCATTTATAATTCCATCTATAAAAATTAAATTTCCTACCCCGGATGAAGCCATGTAACCTCAAATCATCACGGAGTCACCATCATGTTTACCTGTAGGACGTAAATTTTTTGGATACAAAGCAGTATTAGGCTTTCTCCATACAGTAAGATGGTTGTCACTGCCAAAAATGTTCAGGTTTCTTTCATTACTAAATATAGATTTCTTCCAAAGTTTATTGGTCTTCAATTGATGAGTTTTTGCAAACTTCAAATGCTTTTTCTGAATTTGCAAGCTGATGAACGGTTTCTCTCTAACGATGCTACTTTTATATCCAGCTTGTCTAATGGCATTTAGCACAGTTTCAGCACTTACACTTCTGCCTATCATTTGAAAAGTTTCTGCAACAAGTTGGATGAACCATATGGTAGCAGCAATGTAAAGGGAAGTGCCAAAAATTTGGATTTAGATGGAAATTTCATTTTCCAGTAGGACAATGACCCCAAACAGAATGCACGTAACGTCAAAATATGATGTCTTTTTCATTGTAAATAGCAGTTACACACACCACCACAGTATCCCGACATCAATGCCATTGAATATTAGTGAGCCATACCTGAAAAAGTGGTTCAAATATACAAAATTAGAAACAAAACCCATTTAAAACGTGGTGCAAGAAGAATTTGGTAAAATATCTTCAAATACCACCAAAAATGGGTCGAATCGGTACCATGACGTTTAGAGACCATTATAACAGCCAAAAGACATGCAATTTAATAGTGACACTTTGTTTCTATGCGTGATATTGCAAAAATTTCATTGATGTATTCTCAATTTTTTGAGGCAAAATTCTGAGTATGTTTATTTAAAATGCTTCTGAAAATTTTCAATTTAGAAATTTTTCATTGATTTTTCTTTATTTTTACTCTAAATTAAACCATTTGTTATGTGTAAAAATAAAATCAAGTTTGCACTTCCCGGTAATGTGTTATTTATATTGAAAGTCGCATTTATCAAGTAAACGTAAGGTGTACTCTCAATTTTTTGAGCCACTGTATATCGTTTTATTTGATTTTTTTAATTTGTTTTCGGCGTCCTGATTTTTTTCTGTTATAAGAACCAGAGTTATATACACCTGCATATTAGAAACATGAAAATGTTCGTAAAAAATAAGATACCAAATTTTTGTATTTGTGAAAATTCTAGATAATTTAGGATGCTTTCAGATGAGAATAAGTATGTTTAGAAAATTTAAATTTTTATTAATTTGTATTTTGAACCTAAAGAAAATTACGAATAATTTAATTTTTGAATATACCGGTTTGTGTTTGCATAAAGAACGTACGCATTCGTTTTTTTTTTAAATTGTGGCATTTTAATTTTTTGTAAAATAAAGGAAGTAATTCGTTATGTTTTATTTTTTAAACATAATGATGATCAATGCGATTTTATGACAGTTATATTTATTACATTTTGATTCCTTCAGCGATTAAATTTCTGAAACAAACTCTGAATTAAAAATTAATTTTCAGTAAACTCTGAATTAAAAATTAATTTTTAACTTTGAATTAATCTGTGCAGATGGAACACGACATGGTAGACATAGTATTAAAAAGCTTGTAAACTAATTGCCATTTTAATATTATTTGTTCAATCTTTGCTTACTATTTTTTGTCTCTAGTTTTTTCTTTTTATTTCTTTGTGCCGGTTTGGTTCCAAAAGAACCATGATTATATATACAAACAATATTAGGGGACAAATGAAAGGTGGTGAAAAAGAAGATATCAAAATGTTGTATTTGTGAAAATTCTGAATAAAAATTATTTAGGATACTTTCAGATGATTATCAGTATGTTTAAAAGGAGTTAAATATTTATTCATTTGTATTTAACCTAAAGAAAATTACGAATAATTCAATTTTTGGATATACGTTTCGTGTTTGCATACAGGACGTACAACTTCGTTTTTGTTTTGAAAAAGTTGTACATTTTAATTTTTGCAAACTAAAGGAATTAATTTGGTAAGTTTTAATATTTCAACGTAGTAATAGTAAGAACGATTTTATTCCTGATACATATATTAATTGCATTTTAAATTCCTCCAGCGATTTAATTTCTGAGACAAACTTTGAATTAAAAATTAATTTTTAGTAAAGGAATTTTATTATTTTAAAAGCTTTCTCTGAGACTTTTCAATGTAATTATACAAAAAGTATACGTAAATATCAGACGAGAAAAGAAGAAAAATAACTATACGACCTCAAATATTGGAACAACATTTTGAAATTGAATTTGATGGTGAATTTTATACTTTCTACCACTAAAATTAAAAAGTTTACGTTTATATATATTAGTAAAAAATTCATAGGACTGAGAGTAAAATACTTCGTTTTACATTTATAATAACGGCCTAAATTATTTTTGGATAATAAGGGCCTTTGTATTAATGTGTAGTTTCACTTACAATGGGTAGAGGTGTCAGAAAAATGATCGTAGCTGAATAGTTCGAGTCATCCCTCGATATAAAACTTTTTCTATACTGACATTTTACTATTCTGTATTTCCTCATTACTTTCTTCAATTACTTTTTTCTTTTTATTTCTGTGTGTCCATGTCATTTACAAGAAACATAATTATATATACCAACATACAAGTAGCATAAATAGAACATTAATTAAGGATAAGCTGGTAAAAAAATGATTCTAGATAAGTATTATTAAGAATATTTTCAGATGACAGCAAGTTTGTTTAAAAAGAATAAAATTTTTATTCATTTGTATTTCGAACCTAAAGAAAATTTTGAATAATTTATTATTAGAATATACGTTTCGCATTTGCAGAAAGAACGACCAGCTTTGTTTTTGTTTTGGAATAGTTGTGGCATTTCAGTTTTTTATAATTATAATTACTTGTGTAATAATTTTTGCGAAATTCTCTTCAAATTGATGGATATTTCTTGCATTAAAGTACTTATATTCGAATACTAGCTGCTTCCAGCCACGCTTTGCTGTCGCTCTGTCTGGTTAAAAGGAAAAGACAGAAAAGAAAAAGCGCGCATTTCTAATGGATTTAATTTCACAATGCTTGTGGGTTTACAATATTTTTTGTTGTTTCGACTCTTGAACACGTAACATATAATTGTCAGGATGAGACGCAATCCACGTCTAGATCTAAACCACTCAATCGAAAAGATTGATCCTGAGTTGATGGTGATTGCAAACTCGAATCGAAATAGGAATAGGTATATCTTAAATTGAAATGGCACATGCGTTGAAATCATAGAAATGCGAGGAATGAAGACATAATATTTGAAATATCCTATCAAGATTGTTGCTTTTACGATGTTGTTCGTTAATTTTTTACGGCAATATTATTATTAAAAAGCTTTGTCTGGTAGATACTTCGTTAGATAGTAATGGTTACGTTGATTTTCAATTGTAATATGTGTGGTGGTATCCTTTATAAAATGAGCGAATTCAAGAATTTCGTTGGAAAATTAAGCATTTCATCTTCATTCACAAAAATGTCGACAAACTTGCATGTGACTGCTTCTCTTTGGATGTTGCCTGAATAATATTGTTTAATTTGTAGACGGCTTCGTTCATGACAGTTGTAATAGGACATTCACTCAGCCAATCTCGATTCTTATTATTTATTTGAATATTGGGAAATATTTCTTTAACCAACTGTTCTTTTGACGTCATTAAACTGTTGAAGTTATGAGGGACTGAAATTCATCCTGAGGTTAAATTCATCGCTCCCTTTCTGTTCCCAGTTATCAGCAATTAGTGTGAGAGTATCTCTGATGGCCGATCGTGTTGCAGCTGCATATGAATATTTGGATTTAATTTCATATTTTTGCGTGTCACTACAAAATAGTATATTCCATTCAAGCATTTATTTCGTCCGCTGGTGTCGATAGTGTAATTACAAAAAATGTTTGTCTGAAATCTCCTGCAAGCAATATTAATGTGATTCCAAATGAATGGATGTTTCCATGCAAATCTTGTAAGGATTGATCGAGAGGCTTCAGCAATTTTATGTGTGCCCTTGTGCAGTCATCTCAAACAATCAGTTTGCCTTTCTGCAATAGTTTTCAGATGCCGGATGTTTTAGAAATGTTGTACGTGAGAGTTTCAATAAATCGCACATTCAGTGGCAATTTCAAAGAGGAATTAGCAGTTCCTCTACCTAATAGTAATACCGTAGCTGCTCCAGAATGTGCAAGAACTAAGGCTACATCATTTTGAGATCGAATTCCGACCAAAATCAAAGAACATAAATCAAAGTCAAAGAAATAAATAAGAACGTTTTTTCCAATATCTCCTGGCGCACATGAGGAGAAGATTTACCCAACCACGTTATTGCATTATTTGATCGTAAATGCCTTTTTGATCAATCACTGGTTTAAGATTATTTGACTGGGCGTATGACAAAAGATCATCCATGTTGTAATTTTGTTTCTAACGAGATTCTTCACTGAACGAATAAGCAGCAGATCGATTCTGTGATGACATCCCCATTTGACTGGAAACTTTGTTCTTCATTTTTATGCACAAATATTCAATCATATTCGAAGATTTGTTGTAAAATTCTTTCGTTAAATATTAGATATTTATATTAGAATTCTACTTTCATATTCGACGGAAAATATCTTCAGACAAGTGCGATATATATTTCCCCCATTTCTTGAAGACGAAGGAGAGAAAGTGGTCAATATTAATTTTAAAAACGGCCGAATTTGATTTGGATTGGACGTGTTGCAAATGATAGGAAGGCACGCATCACATTATCGTTCGTTTTGCATTAAATATAGAGTGTGACATGCATTATGGAAAGTGGCATGTGTGACGCCGTTGACAATTCTTTTCTCGAAACAGAATTGTCAACGGCTTGTCAATTTCCAGTTTCCAATTAGAAATTGTTGGAGCTTGGTTTTTATCAACAACATGCGAGGCAAGAAGTGTTCACCTTGTTTGGGATGCACAGTGCACAGTCTACCTTTCGTAGTTTCTCTGTATATACTAGTTTATGGATTAAAAAATTGCAAAAATTAAAAAAAGGGAAAAAAATATGAACTATAAAAATACTAGAATTATAAGTAATATATAAACAATATATGTATAAAACAAAGAGAAAAAAAAGAAATACTAGCGAACTACTTTAATTCAAGCCTAGACCCTATCGATACCAGCACAGTTCAGACGAAATTAGAAACAAAATATTTAAATCCCCTTGAACACCTAAATGATCAATTTCACAATATAATTTAATTAAAATGAAAGAATCAACACAGCTCACTTCGACTGTAAATTGCATTGAAAAATAAGAAAATCAGTGTAAAACGAAAGAAAAAAAAACTATGCTCTCGAAATGAATTCTATGATAAAAAAACAGAGTTTAATTCCAATGTCAAGATGGTGCTGTTTTTAATAGCGTCACCTATGTATAGATAGCGCTACCAGAGCGACATCTATACATAGGTGAAAAAAAAAAAAAAAAACGCGCGTATTCAAATGCAACGTTGTCTCAAAATTACAAAGCAACTGGTAAAGCAATTTCAAGATTTGGTATAAACCAACATTTACATTTCGATTTTTATTGAATTTAATGTCAGAATCTGACGCGGTTTTTTCATTTAGATGTGCGAAGATCCTTAGTACCTTGGCTCTGTTATTTAGTTTGAGATGACCAGCAGCGGAAAAAGCAGAATTATTGTTCTACTGGAGAAAAAAAGGATTGCTTATTTACGCTTAAGCTGTAAATTGAAGCTGCTTTTTATATTCAATTTAAATTTTGCAAGACGTTCTGGAGATTTTAGTGTGAGAATTCATTTAGAGTACGGTGAGCAAAGGTATAATTTCCATTACAGTGAGCAAAGTTAATTTGTTTTGAATTCTTGGATTTTCTTGAGTTTTAAGTTTGATGAGTAAACATTTTCTTGAAGATTCTTTGATAAAATTATCAATGTTTGGAGCTTTAAGATCTCATTATAAAATATCATTCCGAATAAAGCATTGGTATTTATTTGGTTTATTGGTATTTTATTTTGTAAAACTTGAATTTTGTTTCGTATGGTTTTAGCAACGTGGCCCCAAATTTTAAGCAGTATAAGTCTTAAAACTTGTTTGCAATATTAACATTTTATTCTTTAGTGACAGGGAGGAACGTCTACCAATGAGTAAAATAATGAAGTGAACTTTAGACAAGAACTTCCTTTTACTATTGTTAAGACTTTTACAAGGGAGTTTATTGTCTTCAATCAGTCAAAGGTATTTCACTTCTTTTTCCCAAGAGAGATTATCTTTAAAGAACGTGAGTATAGGTAGTGAGCATAGGTTTCTTCAACTATTCTTTCCCTAACATGGTAGTATGAGTCTTTTCCGCAATGATGGAAATATACCTCATTCGTGTATAGCAGACTTAAATATTAGGAAGTTCTTTATAAAGTTTTTTTGTGAAAAAAGTTGTGATGATACGCTGCATGCGCTTAACAGTATCATCAGAAAACAAGCAGTTTGTGATTTAATTAATCTTGGTTAAATCTGTTGTAAATATGGATAAAGTAGATGACTAAAAATACATATTTTCTTGAGGCGTTCCAGCTTTCATTTCATCTTTTAAAGAAAGGGTATTGTTTATATTAAATTTGAATGTTTTATTGGTGAGGGAATTGGTTGTTATGTAAATGAGGTAGAAAGGAATTTTGAAATCTGTGAGCATGCAGATGGGACATTTATTTCATATTTTATGAAATCCTTTTCTTGCAACAAGGAAAAACCCTGGTAGAATAGTTTCTTGTTAAAACTATGCATGATGAGATTTGTAACCCTCAGAAGTCGGTGAACATATACATGGGAGGATCTAAAGCCACATTGTTCATCAGGAATGATAGTATGCTCTTTGCACTGGTCTTGGAATTTGATAAGTACAGGGTGGTTATAATTAAAGTGCAAGTGTTTGAAGGACTGTAAAAGAAAAAATACTTGGAGTATCGTGAGGAAGTTTGGTATATGTTATATTTATAACATGGGGAAATAAATTATACAATAAAAAAAATTTAGTTCAATTTTTTGTCATAGGTTCCGCTTTTTAAAGACACTGTAATTATAACATTTTATTTTTTTGTTAAAATATGAAATGCGTAATGTATTACAATATTTGTTCAATATGGAATCCTTCAAGTCCTATCAAATGTTGTAGACACAAGACAACGATATTCACAGCAATAATTAATGTTTTCTGCTGAATTTCTAGGACATGTGTAGTAATGCTGCTTTTTAAAGCAACAACAGAGCTAGGTTTGTACTTGTAGATGCGATCTTTTAAATATCCCCACAGCCAGAAACCGCAAGGATTCAAATCAATTGAAAGAGGTGGCCACACATTTGGGAAACATCTGCTAACCCTACGATCCTCACTAAAACGTCTAGCATGAATATTGTTTAATCGAGGCAGTTTCTGTCTTGCAAAGCAGGGATAACATTACTATCTAAATTTGAGTGTAACTAATCCTTGTTACGGTGCAGCGAACTAGCCATGTTTTAAATCATTTTCTTTAAGCCAATCACAGACATCGGTTTTCTTCTCAAATCTTTCAGACGGAGATATTCTTTCAAAGCAGCACTATAATTGCTATTCTTTTGGCAATAACATTTTACTAACAGATCACGTTCTACCTTTGACATAGTCATGGCTATAGCTTAAAGATACATGATTTTAAAGGTGAAGTAGTATTCATTTTGACAAAGTACAAAGCAAAAACGTTTTAATAATCTACAGCGCCATCTATTGCAAAAAATGAACTACATTTTTTTTATTATGTAATTTTTTTCCCCATGTTGTAAATATAATATATACCAAATTTCTTCAACATACTCAAAGTAGTTTTTCTTTTACAGTCCTTCAAATACTTCCACTTTAATTATAACCACCCTGTATAATGTTCTCATAGATTTTTCACAGGTTGCTAATTGGACTATAATATCCAAGACATTTTTTGATTTTGTACAGGATTTAGAAACATCACAATATTTCTAAAGTCAGAACAAAATGCCTGTGCACATGTTGGGAGGGCATCTGTAATAATTTTAATTATAAGAATCATTACTTTAATTGGAAAAGTTTTCAGAACTTCGTTCGAAATATTGTCCGGGCCTGAAGCGTTTTTGGGATTTATCTTATTCATGACACTAACTTCTTGAGGAGTCGTCAGTTTAATGTTCTCTGGATGATGAGGGTTTGCTTAGTATTTTTTGAATGCAAAATTGACTGTAATTAATTATACAGACCCAAAGGCCTATAAATAATTCAAAATCGTTTCACAGAATATTTGAAATTGTAAAAACTTCACAGAAATTTCGTCAATACGTATTGCCACTTGAAGAAGCGGCAATTCACCATTATTCACCGACGGTTTGATGGCAACATCACTTTACCACATTTCCCCATTAGGAGATAAAAGCATAATTTTCAGATTAGCTTAATAAAACCATCCGTATCCGAAAATCAAACTTCTCCACTTCATTTGACTCGGAAGTCAAAACATTCTGTATTATTTTCCATATGCAATATTATTTTCCACATATTTTCATAAAATGGCATTTTGCTTTTATAAATTTTTAATGTAGTTTTAAGTTTTATAAATAAATTTATTTGTTTAATTTTTAATTCTTTATTATTAATATTATAGATTACGGAAATTAATTTTTAAAAATAATTTGCCAGTTTGTTAGAAATATAAGATTGTAAAATTATCAATTCATTTCAACTAAGCTCTCTCAGTACAAAAACTGTGCCATTATTAATTTCTAAGTGCGGAAAATTAAATTTTTTTAAAGTAAAAATGCATTTTAAATTCCAGTTTTACAAATATCAAAATAGGTTAAATATAATTAATTAAAAATAAAATGGATCTTTCTTCATAAAATTTCATTAAATATTGCTTGAATACTTTTTTTTTCTATATTATTTGCAATTTGCTCTTTCTTAGAAATTCTTTGTATATTGAAAATTAACAAAACGATACATTGTTGGGACAGGCCCAAAAAATAAATGTAAAATTTGTAGTTAAGCTAAAAAAGTTGCCAATATTTTTTAAAAATTATTTTGTGTTCTCTCCTGTTTCTCAAAATCTGTTTAAAAACCTTAATCATTAGAAATTCAGTCAAACTGATTTAATGACAGCATATATTTTTAATTAAAACTTTTATTTTGTAGGTAATAATGCATATTAATAGATAATACACAGTCGCGAAAGAAAGAAAAAAAGAAGAAGAAATTAAGCAATTTTATTTTGGTATCGTTCATTGCAGAATCATAAAAAAAAAAATGGCATTCGAAAGGAATGAACATACTCTTAGAGATTTTTGAATTAAAAGTTACATAAGGGCTCATTTATATATTGAAACAAGAGTAAATTTCAAATTTTCCAATGACAGCAACCCTTTTTCTCACTAAATTTTAAAATTGCCTTAGACGTTCTTCCTGGAAATCAAATTTAATGAGTCTAGGTTGATTTGTTTCGCAATTATGAGTTAAAAAAATTTGGCTTTTTAATATTAAAATAAATTTTTAGACTTTCATTCATATTTGTTTAAAATAATATAGCTATTGACCTCAACTGGTTTTGCTACAAGAATACAAGGTATTTCACATATTTTGAACACATAGATCTTATTAAAAATAATTTTTAATATACCGAAAATTTCAAAATCAGAGTTTAAAAATTAGGATACACAATTAAATCTGAGCATAAGCTTGAATCAAATATCATTTTATGCGTTGTTGTAACGTAAGAATATATAAATGTAGTGACGAACGCCTGATGATGAGCGCCATCTGCTGGCCAACAAGTGCTGAGGCTTTTTAGACGGAGTACAGATGAGACGGGCTGAACGAAAGTAAAGACGTGTGAGATCAGACGGGTCTCTGAACGAAAGTAAAGACGTGTGTGATCAGACGAGTCTCTGAACGAAATCGCAACTTAGATCTGAATGAGAGCTGTGAGACGATGAATGCAACTAACGAAACGACGAATATTGCCATGCAATATTAACATGTGAATTAATCCTGCGACGTATTCGACGAAATCTGTTTAATGTTCATTTCTTTAAATTAATGTAATTGTCCGTCCTAAATGTGATTAAATGTGCGTGATTCTAAAATAGTAGTGATTCCTGAGTCCTAATTAAATAAATTTTTCAGCAAAAAATATGAAATCAAAATAATTATTCATTGGCATAATTTTTTATTATTAGTCAGTACCTTTAAATGTTGAGAATAGTCTGTGTCCTATTGAAAAATTAGAATTATTATTTGTCTGCTCATGTAATGTTTTTTTAGAAAAAATAAAAAATTGCGAAAAATTGATTTTTTTCCGCTAATAAATGCTTTATGGGATTGTAACTGCTTATTTTTATAAATTTACTGAACAAATTATTTTTCTTTATACTTCACGTTTCACAAACTCAATATTTTTTAACAAAAAACGGGCAATATGAATTTATTGATGTTTAATATGTGCTCAATACTTGTTAAAAATGTCTGAAATTTCATAAAATTAATCCGCCGCAATTGTAATTATTATAGTATTATAAATGGTGTAAAAAGTAATTTGGGATTGAAAAAATTATATAACTCATTTATTTTTACTTTGAAAATGCAAAATACATTTATTCCTTACACATACGAAAAAAATTCAAAGAATTTTAATCATCCATGATGTATTGATTAATATTTTAGTTTACCACTATTTTTATTAATATAAATTTATTGTCACATTCTTGGACTAAACATAAGTCTTGCACAGAGTGCCTCTTATTTCGCATTGCTATAAAATTAAGATAATTTTAAGAGTCGTGTAACCACAAGCATTTTCACATTATTTTTTAGGAATTACAACAAACTTACTATATATATATATATATATAATAATGAGTACTGCGATATATAAAAGTAATGAGATAGTGCATCTCATTACTTTTCAGACTGCAAAGGGTGAATCAAAAATTTAAATGAATAGCAGAATCGTGGATAAACCATCTTTTTAAAAAATTAATTAAAAAGAATTTTAAACAATAAAGTTAACATTTTAATTAAATTAAAATTTTAGATTAATTAAATTAAAATTTTATTTATTTTAATGTCTAAATGAATAAAAGTCAAGAAAAATAAGTTTCACAAAAATTTCTCTTAATACGCAAAATACTTTTAAAAATATACACATTATTTGGAATGAAATTTGCTTTTAAGGTATAACTTTAAAATAAGCAGTTAATATTTACAAATAAAATCAGGGATTATAAGTACTTTTAGATAAATACGGACAGTCGTTTTGGAATTTCTCTATAAATATCAAATCTTAAAAACCAAATGCAACACATTTAGGGACAAAAAAAAAAAAAAAAAAAAAACAGAAAGTTGCAATGACATTGGCTGCAAAATAATTTAAACAACAACTTGATCCTATGAAGAATTTGGAAATGTACTTCCACAAATAATTATTAAAATAAATTATATAATAATGTTAATTTTTCAAAAAAAAAAAAAAGTGGACGTAAATGAAAAGATTAAGAAAAATTTAGACATATTCTTAGCAGAAGGGGCACCAGAACATGTGCTGCTCACATCATTAAAGCTTCAAAATCTACATTCTACCGAATTTTGAAAGAATGTGTTGGGGGACTCACTCCACATCATATTACACCTTGTTAAGAGTAAGTTCCAGAGCTCTCAAACACAGGTTCGTAACACAAGATTCAGAAGTAAGCAATGTTCAATAAAGAGTATGGACTATAGGATAGAACTGAAAGTGAATCGACACAGCGCCACCTATCCGTTAGGCACTGTCATTCAGAACCGAATGAAAATCAGGAACTTCAAGCACCGTGAAACCAATTCTCACAGAAAAGAAAAGAAAGCAAAGCTTCACATTCTAAAGATTATACCTTAAAATTTAAAACGCAGTAAAGAAATCATTGAAAAATCCAAGAAGATATCTAAGAACAAAATAAAAAGCAAGTGTTTTTAATTTCGTTTTTTTAATAAGTGTTGCAATCTCGATTTATTTATTTCCTTTTACTGCTATTATTATGGAACAGATTACATTTTTCGACTTCTACTAATAATTTGCGACCGAATAATTATTATACTTGAGAGCAACAATCATTGTTTGGGCATGGCTTCTATAAATTTGAGGTTTTTAGTGGTATTAGAAAAAAATCATAACTAAGAAATTTTTACGTTATTCCACTAAAGAAAACATTTTCTAACCACTTCGAACCTTCATAATGTAATTTCATAAAATATTACAAGAATAAAGACATATACCTTATTGTTGCATAAGAGTTGATGCAATCAACCTCAACCCTATCACTAAGCAATGAATAAGCGCAACTACATTTATTTTATATTACTTTTTCGGAAAAATATAAAAACATCTATTGTATCGATGAAAGTGGTAGCTAACTTGAGAAAATATTCAGAATGTTTGTTAAGTGAAGAATATATGTCAATATTTTTCAAAATTCCTTGCCGTAAATAAAAATGTGTAAATTTAGTTGCACGCGTGACAAAACCCTTCTTAGCAGCATCAACGGGATATGCTAAAGTTAGAAAATTCAGTTAACATTTGTCTGGTATTTGACCGCGCGTTATCTAAACAACTGTTCTAGTCTGATGTGCGATTGCAGCGCCCTCATGTTCACATTTTGGAACTATTGACTTTAAATTTCGCCATGTGAAACTATACAATCTTTCTGAGTCCATGTTGATCTTGCTTATTAATAAATAAAATTTTAAATGCTGACTTTTTTGTAATTGTAAGTGCGATTTTATTTCTTATATTTGAATATGAAAAAATCTTGCGCATTAATCGGGACTGTTTGTGGTATGAAAATATTCAAAGAAACCCTGCATTTAATAAAGCTAAGAGATATATATTTTTTAGAATTTACTCATTACTTACCACTATAAATAATGAAACTTTATTTGACAACGAAGTATGGTTTGATTGGCACTAATTTCTTCCGAAGTCTCAATTATTTAAGAATTGTAGCTGTTGAGTACTTCCCAGAGTAAAATAATTCTTCGTGAAGTCAATCTTCAGCTATTTGAGTCAAACAAATGTAGATATTAAGTGCTGTACTGACTTTAATGGTGTCTGCGCAGTGAAGCTCTTGTTTATACAATTAAAAGTGTTTAAATTATGGTATGAAGTTTCGAAAGGAGAATAATTCATTTAATAATGTGAAGGAACATTTCCTAGCTGCCACATTAAGAGAAATCAGAATTTTTATTTTTCTATTACTGAAAATCTATCTCCCATAATATTAAACATGGATGTCTTTCTTTTCGTGTGTGTTGGCATATACGCTAAACTATTATAGGTTCCAATCGAGAACAGTAGCCCATCCCTCTCCCGATGGACACGAAAGCCTTCCATGTGGAAGGCAGTGGGTCCGGATATAACAATATTTGGTGTAATTAATTATTATGGAAGAAGATGCATTGAAATGTTTTATTCGTGTGAAAAGGGCGTGGGCCAGGAAACTGTGTTGAACCTAGAAGAACAATAAAAAGATGTTTTGAAAAATGAAAATGTTTATCTTAGAACTATTTTTAAAATATCAATTTTTTTTAAAGTGAGGGAAATTTTGACGTTTCTCTCTCATAACTGCTGAAAATATAAATTAAAAAGAATTTTGCCATCTTGAAATTAAAAAAAAATATTTTTTTTTCATTGATGCCAATTTAATAGCTGTTCAGTGGATATTCTATTTTTAATTAATGTTCTAAATACTTTGAAACTAATTTTATAATATGTTTTATATATGTTAAAGTTATGTTATGTTATATTCGAACTGCTTCGCTATTTTTACAAAAAATCTAGGATTTTTCGCTCTAGGCATAACAAAATCCAGTTTTCCACTGAGTCTTTTTTTCCTCTTTGCCATAACTAAGCTTTTTGTGGATCATGTCATGTTGAATTCCTTGCTTAGCGATAGTTAACTAACAATTTTACGTGTGGTGGCTGTATGATTTTGCCGTATGTGCTCCTCCACAGCTGAAATTGTGGCATGTTTTTGTCTGGATAGGACAAGGCAAGGACTTGATATTTATATGTCCCACCTCAAATTGGATATCGTTGGAATATGAAGTACCGTCAGACACACTGCACTCCGTGCGTTTCTTTCACCCTGCAAGAAATTTCTGAAGCACGCTGTCCTTCTTTGGGAAGAAAATTGATAGTCACATTTTGTCCTCATCTGGACAAATCCAACATTTAAGGAACTGTGAAAATTAGTCCCCATTAATGAAGTTATCGATGCGAAGACTGCAAACTGTACATCACTAAATATGAAAGCCACCACGCTATCTATTATTTAATTAAGATATAAACTTATAGGCATTTGATATAATGCTGCTCCAGAAAAAGTCTCTTTTTCATTTCGATAATCTTTATAATTAATTGGTATCAATAAATTTTTCATTCAGTTAAGCATTAATAATTCTGCAACATTCTTTGCATTATTCTGCAGCCAAAGCCACATAGTGTTCGATTTCTTTTCTAACAGATGGCTTCTAAATGAATCAGAATTTTGTTTAGTCGATTAAGGTTCTACTAAAGTGGCGACCGAGAGTAGCCACAAGTCCGCTGTCTGTAATTAGTGCTACGAAAGAATGAGACTGCGAGTGATGTTGAAAGTATTAAAACATTTTCTAATTGAGATTTTTAATAGAACGCAGAATTATCAGCAGGCGCTAAGGCTTTCTTTGATATCCTCAATCGCCAGATTTGACACCGGTGGACTTCTTGTTATGACAATACTTGAACAATACTTTCAACTAAAATTCGTCTAATCGAATGCGTTGTATTTTGTTGTCGCTATCATTATAATTTCTCTGCAATGTGTCGTGGTTTGTGATGAAGCCCAAGTTAAACACTTGTTATTTTCTATTTTTAACGATTTTTCAAAATGTCATTATAATTTTTATATCGCGCAAATTATATCTTGTAACTTTTAAGATTATCGGTAATTTTAAAGACTATTTTTATCCCCAAGTCATATACTTTACTTTATTGAATAATGGATTACAAAATTGATTAAATAATCGCGCAAAATATCAATCAACAATATGATACATACTATCTACTGTATAGCCATATAAGAGATTATTTAAATTACGATGGTAGTTGCACGATAAAAATAAAAATTCTTTATTTTATTAATAAAAAATATTTAAAATTTTTTATTCATTGTAATATTTTTATAAAGATTTGGAGAAGCACGTATTAAATTTATTCCTCTTTATTATTTTAAGTAGTCTTGGAATTAGACATAGGAGTCTGTGAAATAAAATATTAAATAAAATTACTCTAGTAATTCGAAAATAAAAAATGTCAAGAAAGAAAAAAAAAAATCTTTTAATCCATAATGAAGACTCAGCACGGCCTCAAAGAGGTTGGTTTTCTTTCCAAAAAACAGAGGTGAAAGCGGTAAGTTCTAAGCTATGGAAACGGGGGCACTGCAGTCGCACATCAGACTTTAGAGAAATGATTGCTTCTACCATGCGAAGTCAAGTTTTATACCATAAGCTCAATTACCCGGAAAAATAACTTCTCCGATAGCGGCCGATGTGTTGATTCTGGCTTGGAGAAATTTTACTGCATTTATGATTATATTTAAATGCTCTTATTTATGGTAATATTCAAAGAAGCCCTGCATTTCATAAAGCCTAAGGATATATTTTTTTAGAACTTATTCATTACTTACCACTATAAATAAAAAAACTTCATTTGAACAGGAAGTATGCTTCGATTGCGTGCGGCTTTCTTGAGCCGAAAAATCAATGATTCAAGAAATGTAGCCTTCGAGTATTTCACAGAGAAAGAGAATTCTCCGTGAAGTAATTCTTCAGCTATTTGTGTTAAACCAATATAGATATTAAATGCAGTGACACTTGCAAACGTGCTGTGTTGACTTCATTGGTTCTGCGCAATGAAGCTTTATGGTTTATACAATTAAAAGTGTTTGAATTATGGTATGATGTTTCGAAAGGAGAGTAATTCATTAAACAATGTGAGGGAAAATTTCTTAGCTGCTACATTAAGACGAAATCCGAATACTTATTTTTGTATCACTGAAAATCAACCTCCCGTAATAATAAACGTGAATATTTTTCTGTTTGTGTGCGTTGGCATTGCAGAGGATATATGTTAAACTATAAGTTTCCACCGGGAACAGTAGCCCTCCCCTCTCTGAATGGACACAAAAGCCTTCTATGTGGATAGCAGTGGGTCCAGATACAAAAATATTTTAATATTTGGTGTGATTAACCATTATGCAAGCGGAGGCATTGAATTCCTTTTTTTCTTGTGAAATGTGGATGAATCAGGAGAAGATTGGAACCACTGCGTTTAACCCAGAGCAAAAAAAATAACAAAAAAGTTACTTTGGAAGCTGAAAATGGGTGCTTTAGACTTCTCTTTTAAATTTTAATTATTTAAAAATTGAGGAAAAGTGTGTCGTTTTCCTCCCGCAATTGCTGAAAATTGTGTGAAATAAAAAAGAATTTTATGTAATCTTGAAATTAAAAAAAAATTCTCCATTGAATTAAAAAAAAATGATACCAATTGAATTGCTGTTCAGTTGTTTGACTATTTTTCATTAACTTTTAAAAATACTGTAAAACTTATTCTACTATATGATTTACTGTTGTGAAGACACTCCAATAGTTTTATTATTCGTACAAGTAATTCATTCGGGATGTTTCTCTCTAGGCCTAACAAAAATTTATAGGTCTCTTTTCAATGCGTTCGTACATTTGCGAATGACTAGTTCCATTAGGTTTGACATATACAGTCAGATATAACTAAGTCAAATACAAAATTTATATAATATTAATCATCATGCGTTTCGTTTCATTGTGTTTTTTGGCTAAGAATTCAAATTGCTTGAAAAGGTAAATAATTTTCAATAATATTATATGATAAACAGGATATTATAGTTATAGGTAATGACATTTTAATAATAATGTAATTCCAGTTCACTCGGAAATGTAGTATTATAAATAATCTTTACTGGCATTGAAATACTGATCTCCGCACACAGAAGCGTGGATAGCTTCTGTATACAAATTACTGGCTTTCTGAAGCATTCATTTTTCTGAATTTCTTTTTTCTTCTTTACTATGACCAAGCTTTTTGTGGATCCTGTCATACACAATTCCTTGCTTATGAACAGTTTACTAGATATTTTACATGTGGTGATCCGATTTTGTCGTATGTGCGATATTAGAAATTATTTGAATTGCTATAGTAATTGCATGAGAAAAAGCAAAATTCTCCATTGCACTAAAAAAAATAAAAATTTAAACTATTTTTTTTTATAAAATCTCGGAAAGCGTCTATAGACTTTATCCCCCCACCCCGCCGTTTCATCTCAAAGAGTTTTGAATTTTCAAGTAGGAGTTTTGTGTAATAAAACATTAAATAAAATTGTTCTAACATTTTCAAAATGAAAAAAGACAGCAAAGAAATTTTTTTTTATCCTTAGCGGCGGTCAGCATATCCTCAAAGAGGTTGGTTTTCTCTCTGCAAGGCAGAACCAAAAGTGGTTAGTACCAAGCTTCTACTATGTGGTCAATATATATATATATATATATATATATATATATATATATATATATATATATATATATATATATATATTAAGAAAAAATTTTCTTCTGATAACGGCAGATGAGTTCATACTACCTAAAAGAAATGTTACTGCATTTATTACTTCATTTAACTATTCTTATTTATAATATGAAAATCTTCAGAGAAACTTTCCATTAAACAAAATATTTAACTGAAAATACTTTTTTAGAAGTTCGATTTTACTTACCACTATAAAAAATAAGTCATTGTGTCAAAAACAAGTATACTCCAAAGTTCTTACAGTAGAAAATTTAAACAGCTGTTTTGACAAACGTAGCTGTTGAGTTATTCGTGTTAAAAGATCATTTTCTTTTAACGTACAGTGACTTTTCAGCTATGTCCATTTTACAAATCTAGATACTAAATTCAAGACCGTTGCAAATGTTTTCTTCTGACTTTGGTGTACAGTAAGCGATTTTGGGTCTTTTGTATAATAAGTGCTTAAATTACAGTATGAAGTTTCAAAAAAGTGCAGGAATTGATTCTTTTAACAATGTAAATGAAGACTTAGCAGAGCCACGTTAAAAAAAATCAGAATAACTTTTCGTATTCTACGATCAATTAAATTATCATCTCCAATAATACTAAAAGTGAATATGTTTATGTATACGTGGGCACTCTGCAGGGCATATATTAGACAATAGGTTCGATCGAGAGCAGTAATAACCTTCCCAATGGAAACGAGAGCACACCATATGGGTAGTAGTGCATCCGGACAACCATATTTTGATATTTGATATGGTTTAGCATTGTAGAAGAGGAAGCACTGAAATGTTTTTTTCTTGTATCTGTGTGAAAAGGGGATGGACCAGAAAAAGACTGGAACATATACGTTCAATCTAAAACAACAACAACAAAAAAATATATTCTGAAAACTAAAAATGTATACTTTAGACTTACTTCTTAACATTTTAAATATTTAAAAACTGAGTGAAATTTTAACATTTTCTCCCAAAACTGCTGAAAATCGCATAAAATGCAAAAAATAACTTTTCACTAATATTTATTTAATTGCTGTTCAGTTGGTCGCCTACTTTTAATTAACTTAAAAAAATATCATAAACTTATTCTATAATACGTATTATAAATATAGCTTATATATGCGTATAATAAATAACATATAAATTATATTTATATAATACATATTTATTTCAGTAATACATTATATAAATCTAACTTATTTTATAATATGTACAGAAACTCAAACTGTTTTATTATTCGTACAAATAATTCATTCAGGATTTTACACCCTAAGTCTGAGAAAAAATTTATGTGTTCTTTTTCAATGCGTTTTTACATTTTTGAATTAATAGTTTCATTAAGTTTGAGACGTATAGAATATAACTGAGGCCAAATACAAAATATATATAATATTAATTATCATGTGTTTTATTGTGTTGTTTGACCAAGAATTCAAGTTGTTCCAAACGGTAAATAATTTTCAATGATATTATAAGATGCTCCCAAATGAAAAAGAGACTAAAATTATATATAAAGAAATTTAATGCTAATATTATATTTATATTTCACGTGAGATAGTACAATTGTAAATAATCGTCATTGACATTGAAGCACTGATCTGATCGCATGAGGAAGTGGATGTATTCAGTGTAGAAACTTCTGGGTTGCTGACAGATCCAATTTCTCACTGCTTTCTACCTCTGCCGCTTTGCCATTAATTAAGTTTTTTGTGGATTATATCATGCACAATTCTTTCCTTATCAACAGTTTACCAGAAATTTTACGTGTTGTGACCCGATGATACTGTAATGTAAGTAATTAAGTAAAAATAATCTTCATATGTAAATAATTTTTAGTAATATCATAAGATATACCCAAATGAAAAGGTGACTTTAATTATATAAAAAGAAGTTTTAATAATAATACTATAACTACAGTTCCCATATAACAATAAAATTATAAGCAATCGCCGTTGGCATTCAGGCACTGATCTCAGTACATAAGAAAGTGAATGGCTTTATTGAAGAAATTCTAGGATTGTTGACGGATCCAGTTTCCCACCGTGTCTTTTTCCCCTCTTTGCCATAACTAGGCCTTTTGTCTATCATGTCATATACAATTCCTTACTTATCGATAGTTTACCAACAATTTTATGTATGGTCATCCGATGATTTTGTCGTATGAGCTACTCCGCAGCTGAAATCGTGACATTGTTGTATACAGCATACGTCTGGGCAGGACATGGCAAGGCTTGGATGTTTATACGTCTCACCTCAAATTGGACACCATTGGAATATGTAGTACCGTATGACACATTGCGCTCTGTTCATTCTGAAGGAACTTTCTGAAGCACGCTCTCTTTCCGTGCAAAGAAAGTGGATAATTGTTCTTTGTACTGATCTGGAAGACATTTAAGGAACTGCGAAAATTAGTCTCCAGTAATGAAGATAACGATGAGAAGTCTGCAAACTGTGCATCACCAATGGGATTACCACCACGCCATCTATTAATTAACTACCATATAAACTTATAGGCATTTGATACAATGCTGCGCCAGATAAGATATTTTTTTTTCATTTCGGTAATCTTTATAATTAGTTGGTATCAATAAATTTTTCATTTAGTCAAGCATTACTAATTCTGTAACAGCCTTTGCAATATTCTGCAGCTAAAGCAACATACATGTTCTATTTCGTTTATAAGAGGCGTACGGCTGATAATGAATCAGAATTTTATTTAATAGATTAATGTTCTACTAATGTGACGACCGAGATTAGCCACAAGTTTTCTGTCTATAGCTACAGTTATTCAAGATCAAGCTACAACTCGTGTTGCAAGTTTTAAAACATTTCCTTATCGAGATTTTTTAACAGAAATTTAAATTATCAACATGCATTGCAACTTTCCGATCTCGATCGCCAATTTTAATACCTGTAGTTTTCTTGTTATGGCAATACTTGAAGTTCACGAGTCAAATGATTTTGACTCACAAATAAAATTTGAATAACCAAATATATTGCACTGCGTTGTCATTGAATTTATAATTTCTCCACTGTATGTTGTGCCTTGTGGTACAAGTTAAGTTAAAGCACTTGTTATTTTCAATTTTTTGAAAGATTTTCCAAATGTCTATATTGTTTAGATCATTATATAAATTATATCTTGTATCTTTTAAGATTATCAGTATCTTTAAAGTTTATTTTTATTCGTGAATAATTAAATTAACTTTATTAAATAAAGGCTTACAAAATTATTTAAATAATCGCTAAAACTCTCAGCTAACAATATGATGAAGGCTATTTCTTAGATAGATAAATTAGAAATAATTTGAATTACTACGGTAGTTGCATGAGAAAAAGTAAAATATTCCATTTTATTACGAAAATAAAAATAAAGCTTAAAAATTTTCCATTCATTTACATATTTTTTATAAAAGTCTGAAGAAGCACGTATTACACTTACTCTGATTCATCTCAAGGAGTTTGGAATTTCTACTTAGGAATCTGTGAAAAAAATTAAAATATTAAATAAAATTGCTCTAGCAACTCCAATACGAAAAAAAAAAAAAAAAAATCGACAAAGAAAAAAACTTAATAACGAGGATCAGCATAGCCAGAAAGAGGTTGGTTTTCTTTCCCCTTAAACAGAAATAAAGCGGCTGGTTCGAGGCTATGCAAATCAGTCCACTGCAATCGCACATCAAACTTTAGAGAAATGTTTGCTTCTATAATTCCATAAATTCTATTACCAGGAAAAAAATAACTTTTCTGATAACTGCAGATGTGTGATGCTGCCTAAGAGAAATATTACAGCATTTATGACTACATTAAAATTATCTTATTAATGGTATGAAAATATTCAGAGAAACCTTTCATTTCACAAAGCTAATGGATATTTTTTAGAAGTTACATATTACTTACCACTATAAATAATAAAACTTCATTTGAAAAGGAAGTATGGTTGGATTGTCGGGTTGTTTTTCTTCTTTCGAAAACTCATTAATTCAAGGAATGTAGCTGTTGAGTAATTCATCAGCTATATTTATTAATCAAATCTAGATGTTAGATTCAGCAGCCCTTGCAAATATGCTGTTCTGATTTCATTTTTGTCTGAGTAGTGAGACTGTCGTTTATAAGAATTAAGAATGGTTACGTAATGGCATGAAGAGTTGAAAATGTTCAGGATTGTAATATATTTAATAAATGTTAACTAAAATCTCTTAAGTGCCATATTTAAAAAATCAAAATATTTACTTTTCTATAATTTAAATCTCATCTTCAATAATAATAGAAAAGAATGCGTTTATTTGTGTGTTGGCACTCTACATAGCAGATATTTTCACCTAGAACTATTAAACTTACCGTATATATATACTTTGGAGAGAGGGAATGGTCAATTAAAATATTTTTGAAATATTTTAATTGGCATCTTAATAATAACCAAATGAAATTGAGAACTTTTCATCATAACTTCCAATAATACTAGTGCGCAAAAGTATTTTTAAACAGTTTCAAAATTTAAAAAAAAAAAAATTCGTTTTCTTTCTAATAATACTAATTCAATTGTTGTGCAAATGCAGTGAGAATCAAAAGAAAGTAAACAACCATGACTGATTTAGAGAATGTGTCATTTCAAATATATTATGGATTTACAATATATATATATAGTTATTACTAATTTAAGCAGAATCGGACAACTTGTAAACATTCAATTAAAATAAAATATATAAAGACATAACTCAACTTTATACAAACAACTAATTTTATGCGTGAAAAAAAAGTATACAATCATAACTCTTTCTCCTTCAAATGTTTTAATTTTATAGATCCGCCACTTTTTCTTGGAGGATCGTGATATAAATTATATTCCGCTGGTATTTATGCGATTCTATAAAAAAGGACAGAGAGATTTTTCAATGGGGGGGGGAATAGCACTAGAAAAGAAAAAAAAAACTGATGAACTTGAAGAAAAATGTTAAATCCTTATGTGAAATAGGAAAAATTATTGAAAGAAGCCATTGCACAGTGAAGAAAATTCATAATATTCCCAAAATTGACAGATTAAAGATTTTCAGAGAACATGAAGACCAGACGACTTACTGATACAGATGTGAAAGCAGCAGTACGAGATGTATAGGTAATCTAACGGCAAGCGCTGTTAAAACATCCCAAAGAATCTCGCAAAGAAGCTCTCGTATCAGCGAAGACAGCTCAATGCAAGCACTAAAAGGAGGACTCTTCATGAAAATGTGTTTCATTGGAGGATTCCACGCAAGAAACTATTCATCATGAAATCGAATCAGAAAAAGCGTCTGCTGTTTTCCAAAAAATATATTAATAAGGATTTAGATTTTTTGGAATAATATTTGATTTCGAAACTAAACTCAGTGGCACGACAGCTCTATGTGGGCCAACGCCTACAGTGCCCATATCTGCTTTCTTGATACAGGGCCCTGAGGTGCGAAGCATATGTTCCGGTTAGGTGGTCAGTCTAGCGCGGAACCCCCAGTGTTTACTTGCCAAGCATGCTTGGTCCTCAGTTTATCGACGCATTGAAGGGATGAAATGCTGTGTCAACCTTGCCCAGCTCAAGGATCGAACTTGGGACCTGTGCGTTTTGAGCACCACTACGCCACCGGGCTTCAATATATTATTTAGTGACGAGAAAAAAAATTGAATTATTTTCCACATAGAAGCTCGCAAAAATATGGAGACCAAAGAATGAAGAGTCTAGTAATAAGCATTCAATAAAAAAAATTAAACATGGAGGTGGGTAGGCTGCGATCTGGGGATGTACGGCCACAGAAGGAGTTGTTAATGTAGTATTGCACAATATGGACTACCTAAATATTTTAAAACATAATTTTGCTTTTAGTGTTCGAATTTCAGATTGTTATGAAGCTGAATCTTCTAACATGATAATGATATACGTATCAAAGATTATAAAAGAATGGTTTCTCTATCGTGTTGCGAAGACTTTGGACCATCCTCCAATCATCCACAGAAAAACAGATCAGAGAAACAGAGGTCTGACTTCGAAGTTTGGTAAACGATTGTAGCGTCACCTCTGTTGATGCCTAACGAAAGCGGCGAATTTTCGAAACGAAACAGAAAGTCGCAGCCAATTTGAGCGTGTTGCTTGTTGTCTTGAGCGTGTTGCGGAAACCTTGAACATACTCTTTTGATTCATTTTTTTGCATTTGAAATTATTATTTTGCTTGATTTATCTTGTTTAGTTCATTTTCACTTCTTATGAATTTGGATATACTATTCACAAAGTAATAATTACTAATATTGTTTTAAACAGTCAACAAATAAAAACAGTGATGATGATGATGCTTCTACTTTAATCGATTTTACCTCTTGAAACAAGAAAGAATTGTGTGAGTTAATAAATGAAAATTCCAAGAACTTGGATGAAGGAAAGAAACATTATGACATGGATAACTTGAACATAAGTACTACAAATATAGTGGAAGAAAATATTTTATCATATGTATCGGGGTTTTTAGCAAAAACGTTTTTGTCTTCTCATAAATGTATTAAATGCAGAAAATTACTTGTAAATGATGGAAAAAACTTAGATAATCATACATTTTTTTATATATATTTTAAAGAATATGACATGTGTAAATCAGGATTAAAATGGCCAACTGAATATTTATTACAATACTTTTCTAAATTACATGAATGTTTTTCTGGTAATTTTAGCCTTTTTTTCCAAAGAGATGGTAAAAGTCAGAAATTTAAAACTGTTTTAAACTAAGTTACTTTAGAGTTTTTTAATAATCACATAGAACACAAAGAAAAAGCATAGTCTTATTTCTTCTTTTATACGGATGATGATTAAGCATAATATTAAAACAAATGAATGATGAAATGACAGCCTACTACTCTCGAAAAAAATTAAAGGTTTACATGTATAGTTTTTTAATTTTATTTTTTGAAAATTAATTAGTAATAATTATGTCAGCTTGTGGTTTTCATGTTTTCCACTTTTATAATTTACCATCCGAAGCATTTTAAAAATGTGATTCAAGCCAATTGTATTTTTATCTTCCAAAATTAGCATTGATATTGCATAAGAACCTTTTTCTCATAGATTTTAAATTTATAAAACTAATCACTCCTCATTTTTGATTGAAATTTCTTTTTCAAATGAGCTTATGCTATATTTACTAATATTTTTTGACATGTAATTTGTGGAATTTTTTCAAATATTTTTTTTTCTTCAATAAAATAAGACAACATTATTTGGGTTGTTTGTTATTTATTACATGATTATTCTGTAATGCTAAATATATGTATTTAATTTTGTTAGAATTTGTAAAAAATTTCGGAAATTAATTTTCACTCTTAAAATAACTCACATAAAATTAAATTAGAGTAGCCAAACCTGATATATGAGTGATTGAAGTTAGTATAACTACAGAGTAAAATTGATTAAAAGTTGTCCAAATTGGAATAAAATATTTTAAAACTCATAAATTGCAGTAATCTCATAATAAAATCTACTGGTATATATTATAATTAATGGAAAGTGAAAATTAAAAATCAATAATAGAACTTAATATAATATATATGCAATTCATTCACTGTAAAATTTAAAATTGGTTCTTTAGGTAGCCAAAAATAAGTATTTACCTTACATATGCACTATAAAAAATCATTTCTGGTGGAATAGAATTTTTTAAAAATAATTTGATGGAATTTCATAGTGAAGTGTAAATGTAATTTAATTAATCTGAAATATGGTAATAATGCATCTGAATTTCACTAGTATACAACAAGCAGAGATGAAATTTTTTGTTTTTATATAAGAAGAGAGAAAATAAATGAAAAATTAGTTATTTCAGATAACAATTTAGTAGGGGATATTATCCCATGACTAAAATTTGGCCGAGAAAAGTCAATATAATAAATGCTGTTGCTGTATTGAATTCGCATTCTGACGTCACGAAGAAAGATGACGTCCTTCCACCGCGCAATAGATCCATGTCGCAGGTAATAACAGAGACGGCGCTACTCTCTATGTGAATGGCCATATTAAAAAAGTTACCATTAATGTCTATGAGAGTAAGACCTCTGGATCTTCGTCTCTGTGAGTACGGCTACGCCACCGAAAGGCAATTATCGTAAACCATTTCTAACCATATGAATCGAAACCATAAAATTCCTAGAATCGATTTAGACATACGAACATAGAGGAATTCGAAAGAAAACGCAAAGTTGAACGAATCAAAATTATTTAAGGAAATTTATTTTATATTTTCAGTGGTATACTCAAATCTTTTTTTCTTCGATATTATAAACAAACCATGAAGGAAGGAATTAAATCAGTATTGTATTCTTTCCTTAGAAAGATGACACTTCTGTATGAAAACATGGTGTAAAGAGCGGTTCAATTTCATTTGCATCTATTCAGCGATCAAAAAATGTGGTTGGATTAAGTTTCTTCAATTAATTAAGTTAAGTACCGTTTTTTCGGTATTTACTAGAAATTTTTTCAATTGTCTCCACTATATGTTCAGGGATTGTCAACATAACAAAATAGTATACATATTTGTTTTTATGTCTCCCTAACGGGCGAAATTAATTAGACTGTGATTACAAAGTTGCATCGTAGAATCAAGAGAACTGATAAAATACTGTTTGACAATAGTTTGTAACACCCTCTGAGTTTTTGCGCATGCGTTAGGATGCGTTTAATTCGACAAAAGAAATATACATTGATTTAATTAAAATAAAAATAATCAATGTTTTCAGATTTTTAGAGGATGCAACTGATAAATATTTCATAATGTGCACAAATTTAAAACTTATCTTTTTACAAAAGATTCCAATCACACTATTTATTTAGAGATTTCGACATTTAATTGAGTTGTTATTCATAGTGCATATTTTAAAATTAAGTAGTAAAATTAATTTTTAAATAAAATAATTCCGTTTTCTTTATAATATTTAAAATTTGCTCTGTTCTTTGATTATTATTTATAACTGTGAAAATTTTTAACAAAAGCGATTAATAAATTCGATTTAATAAGAAAAAATTAATACACATCCTCAACATTAGATGTCTATTTCTCAGCTGCGACTCTTCGAAAAGTTCTTGTTCTAAACAACCTGCATAGCAGCAATATCAATCAACGCGCACTAAGTTACCACTTGTAACGTGATAATCCGATACATTTCACAACAACACATTGAGACCCCAGAAATTTGGGACTCAATTTAAAAATAGTAGATGGAAACACAATTTAAAATTGATTAAAATAAAATAATGCTTAAAATTATTTAAAGGATTTTGCTTAATAATGTAAGTGGTAATTTTAAATCTACTTTTTTAATAATGAATGCTTGTTAGAAAATTTTAATATTTTCGCTTGCTTCGATATCATATCCAAACCATTAAATTATAAATCCAACGTTTCTTATTGCGTTGCTTCTTTATAAAGAAAATTGCACAACGTGGATACAGATAATAGAGGGCGCTTCCATTTCGTTCACTTCTATTCAGCGATCAAACAAAACAAAAAAAAGATTGAAACATTAAATTTCTTCCTACAGATTGCAATAAATGAAATAGCAATGAAATTTGTCCTTACTATTAAAAGAGGCAAAGATAATGCAGCTTTATATCTGAAATCAGTGGGAGTGATTTACACAAAACCTTCTCCACACTCTTTAATATAATTCCCTTGTCAGAGAAAGCCTTGAATGGGAATAATCCAGAAACATTAACTTTTGGCTTGAATTGAGCCTTTTGACTGAATCTATCGAGTCATTCCCGGCAAATCTTTTCGCGATTCATCCCTGACTTGCGTTAATAATATCCGGAAATCGAATTTGTGCTTTAGACACGCTTATATCAGCTGATTGATACAAATATTTAGTTCAAAACTGTCCGTGTAGCCACGGAATTCTAAACCAAATTGATATATTTAAGTCACTGCGTTTTTGAATTATCGAGTTTAAACGTTTCTGAAGGCACAGACCGACAGAAAATCAACCCGTTTTTGGATTTGGATCAAAATTTGACAGGTGTTGTTTAGTTATCTTGTAAACAATTCGAACAGGCGGACTTCCTCTGATCAGAATTTTTCTCAAAATTTGAAAGAAATAAGGAAATTTTGTGTAAAGACCGCGTATCAAATTTCAGCCGTCTAGTTCAGAGTCATTCTGAATTTTGTTTTTCATTGATAGATAGACGGACATCTGCAAAAAAAGTGTTTTACGAACTCAAGTATGTCTAAAATGTAAAAATTCGTCAAAATCTGGAGTTTGAATTTTTCGATAATTACTATACTTTCTCTATATTACGCATGCGATAAAATAGAAAAGGATCATATCAGTTTCTTTCAATATAATTAGGGAAGTGGTGATAATTTCATTTTTGAAAAGTATGAAATAGTAAAAAGGCCGAATGTTTCAGATTTATGTGGTGTTTAATTTAGATATGATGTCCATTTTGTAGAATTTATATGAGGGACTCTGAAAAAAAATTAGATCATATGTTCAATCTTTATGCGGGGAGATGTAGATAATACCATTATTAGGTAAGTACAGTTTTACCACCAGTATGACGTTTCAAAGCTCTCTCCTGCTGGTTTACTAAGTCATTATTTTAGTTTTCAAACTCAGCCCTGGGTATGCATTGTAAGGTAAATTAAAATCTTATTTCGTGTTCCCCGAAGTCTGGAGGACATCAATACAGATTACCACTATAAAAAATAAAGCTTTAAGAAAAGACGTTTCCTTCTTATTGTAGAAAAATATACCATTTCAGAAACATAGCTATTGAGTAATTCACAGAGAGAGAGAGATAATCTTTTTTCTATGTGGAATAATTCTTCAGCTGAATATGTTAAACAAATGTAAATACTAAATGTAGTAACTCTGGCAAATGCTTCGTCCTAATTTCGTTTGTGTCTGGGCATTGAATTTCTTTAGTACAGATTAAAGTGTTTAAATGACTGTATTAAGTTTCAAAATTTCTTTTAACAATGCGAAAGAAAAGTTCATAATTGCCACGTTAAAAAAAATCAGAATATTTATTTTTCTATAAAACAATAATAAACGTGACTGCTATTCTCTGTGTGCGAATGAGCGCCCTACATGCCAGATCTTTTCACCTAGAACATGCCACATATATATTCTGGAGAAAGGGAAAAGGCAACTCGAAGATTAAAAAAATATTTTAATGGTCATTTTAATTAAATAATAACTAAGCTAAATGGACAGACAGCTTCCAATAATAACTTTAAAAAACACGATTGCTCAAAAACTATTTTTATACAGTTTCAGAATTTAAAAAAAAAAAAAAAAAGTCTTCTTTACAAAAATACAAATTTAATGGTTCGCCAAATTTTTTCTAAATTCTGGCATTTTTTAAGAATAATTTTTGTCTAATTTCCAACAATAGATTAGTTTGTTGCCTTGAATTTCAAAATCGTTTTCATTATTTCAACAAATATTTAATCTAATGATTTGCTTCCATTGTTTAAAGCTAACGAAAAAAGATTAAGCTTAATATCTGGCATGACGCATGACGAATAAAAAAGTGAAATCACAATACCGCGAAAATGAAGATGGATGAATTGGACAGTTGCATTTTCAATAATACTATGATGTCATTTGACATGATTCCATTATAAATGCTCATGTACTCGATGAATAGAATCCAAGTGTGTACATCTTTAGTAAATAAATAATAATACATCTAAAAAAAAAAAAAATAGCGCATCTTTAATGTCTGACAGTTTGGAGGAATCATTGGCGCGGAATTATATCTGAATGATTTAACTGAATTTAAATACTATATATATTAAACTCTAACGTGCACAGCAGAAAAATCAGTCTTGTTACTTATTGTCGAATAGTAACTGCCTTTAATTCATCATTTAACTAATTAATGAATCTGAAAAATATTATTAGAATTTCTCTGGTATGGGTTGATTGTTTCACTAAAAACTCCAATTAGTGACAGGAAAGAATATATAAAAATCAAGATGTTTGAATCAAACGTAAACAAAGTTTAATTAAACTCAAAAATAGGCTTAATCGTCCCTTGACGGATAAGAATAAATCGCTGTGACTTGTTTACTAAAATTTGTTCATATCTTTCCATGCCATTTTTTCCTAAATATTGCATTTTTGCATTATTTTAAAATTCGAATATATATTAATAATTCGTTCGCAAATAATATATTAATAATTCGTTAAATAATAATGACTGAAATTAATTAATGAAAAAGTAATTAATTGATGGATGAAAAAGCACAGAAAAAAATTCTGTATTATTAACAAAATTTATGTAGCGCGAAATATATGAATAAATGAAACATTATTGAATAAAATACAAAACCTGCATATTTGTAATACAAAACAAAAATTCTTGTGCTTGGATAATGCATTGTCACTAGACTTTAACAAAATATCATTTTTCAGAAATGAGCTTATTAAAGGTTTCGGTAATTATATACAATCTTTATTTGCTGTTTGGCAAAATGTTATTGAATATTAAAGAAAATCTGAAAATTTTTCAAAATATCGTTTAGTGAATATTTGAAACAGTATATTGTTTTTTGAGTTTCAGTTATAATGATATGTTTTCGAAAATAAGCAACGTACTTTTTATTTTTTATCTGTTCCAAAAATTTAAAGCTATGTTATTAATATTAATTGTTAAGCATATTTATAATTTGGTAATTTCTACATGTGCGGTTTCTGTATGCCTTTTGGGTATGATTTTTGCTGCCCGTGCTTCGTATATTCTTCAAGACTATGGAAAAATCGTTGCTACCCATTTTGCAGTTTGTTGGACTGAATTCAGCGCTCTTCCAAGAGTGGTTTTTCACGATAATAATAATAGGATGCGGAATAATATGAAAGTCCATTTCATTGCATAAAAAGTATTATCGAGTAAAATTAATAATAATAGTTAATGATGTAAATAATTACATAGAGAAATAAAGGAAAGTGAAAGGTGAGGAGACTATCATTAAATGTAAAAGGAGAAATAAAAACTACAAAAACAAGGATAAATAAACTGCGTCCATACATAAGCGCATATGTTACATTTGGGTTGCCATCTGTCTATTAATTGCTCTACGTAATAATTGTTACTTATGAATGCAACCCTTAAAAGACAGATAGTTGCATTTACTCTTCAAATATTTGCTCAAACATAATTTAAATTTTAAAATACATATCTGAAAGCAACTGTGGAAACGATTTAATCTAAGTTCCAGTTTATTAAAAATCGAAAGAAACTTAAACAATGTTCAATGAAAATATCAGAAAGTACTACATAACAAAAAACTGCATCCGGCGTCAAAAATTCGTTCGACCTCCAAAATTTTCAAAATAATAATAGTAATAATAATAATAATAAATAATAACCCCAAATAATAACATTAATAAATTCTGGAAAAAGGTTAAGGTGCAAAACCTTTTTTGGTTTACGCTCTAAGAGGGTCATTAAATTTTTTTCCATCTATAAAAAATGATCCAAAGACCAATCAAAAAGGGATGTTCACACATTTTACTAAGACGTTTTAATCAGGCAAGTTATAAACTGATATCAGATTCACAAAAAATATATAACTGGAAATAGATTTGTCATTCAATGATTACTAGATCAAGTATTGGTAAACCTTTCAAGTATTGGTCAAGTATTCAAGACCCGGTCAAGTATTGGTACACCTTTCTACAAGAATGGGGAATTTATGACTACTACAGTGCGGGAGTTTCGTACCGATAAAGGGAATGAAGATACAAAAAGCACTATTTCAATGAATGGGGTATTGAATTTATTCGACGTTTTACGAAAGCAGGGAATTTAGAGGATCGTTCACGAAATGGTAGACTATCCTTGAGTGTATACTGCGTCCACGTGGCAAAACATGTCATGGAAGAATTGACAGCAGGAACATGAATGGAGATTAGTAGTGTTCGTGAAGCTGGGAGAATCACACGAATCAGGGAATTGTCGTTTTGACGCATTCAGTATGGAATTTCAATTCTGCATCCGTAATTCATCAATTATTGTAGGTAGATACAGATGAAAGGCTACACTTTGGGACATGGACACTAGTACATATGGAATGCGACCCTCTGTGGTTCCTGATTAGAACTTCATGTGGAAGAAGAAAGTGGGGACATTTCGCTACATGGTGACGTCTATAGGCAAAACTGTCGTATATGGTCAGCATCGAAACCTCGTGATACCTTACTAAGCCATTTTCTCCTGATGTGAGTGTATGGTGTGGTTACACCATCTCTTTAATGCCTGGTCATTTCTTCTTTGATGATCGTTGTCCTATATCTGGCTGGAAAACATGCACAATTATTGCAGAAAGGGATGTTATGCTGCTGCATGGCCATGACGCGGCAGCATTAAAAGAAAGTCATGCCTTACTTGTTAGTTTCATTCGGAATGGTGCCCTGCTCCACATTGCACGTGTCAAGGCATTCTTATTAGACAGTTTCATTCACTTAAGGTAGAGCGATAAGTAAATTTATGCGGCCTTTGCGATCACCAGATTAAATTTGACCCTTCCAGATATTTGGTATGGATTCGCTTAAAGTCTCGTGTGTATGGAATCTCTCCAGCCATTTTGGTGAAATAGTAAGATATCATTCGACGGACTATCAGTTCAATCAATGCCGACCTGTTAAACTCGCTATAATAGGTTGGTTTCGCTCGTCACTGGGCCAAATACCTTGTGGTGGTGATCATGTTGAACATTTTTTAACACACGTTAAAATTAAGTTTAAAATTTTAACTTCATTAAACGAACCTTCCGAAGAAGGATTTTTACCTCCGTTTCTATTCCATATTATACACATTTTTTAATTTGTACCTCAGTAATTAGAATTAGACCGACTTAATTAAATTTGTGCCTTTCTGTCGCATGAAATAATTTTTGAATTTCAAATGAATTCTATATTAATCATTTCACAGCCTAGAAAGCCAATAATCTCTGCGAAGGAGCTGGTCGTCAAAGAGGAATAGTTATCACCAATTTCTTTTAAAGATCATCCATGTTTAAAGACCAATTTTCGTTTCTCCTATATAATCAAAAAAGTGTCTATGTAGTGCGTGGTATCAAAATCGTTATTTACAAAGTACAATAGCCGAAGAAACGAGAGACAAATTGTGAAAATATGTCATACTGCGATGTTCGTGGCTAGAGATTCAAAAAATGTTTTACACGTTTTTTAGAAAAAAGTTTTAAAAATATTCTTTTTTCTTTACTTTTTTCGAACAAAACAAAAATTGTGTATAACAAAAGAACAATCATCCTACATTTATTTTGCTTATAAAATGAAATATACATTAATTTAATTGGAACAAAACAATCAATGTTATGATATTTTAAGAAGATAAAACAAATAAATATTTCAAAATTTGTACAAGTTTTAAAATTATCTTTTTACAAAAACTTCCAATCACATGATTTATTTAGGGATTTCAGCCTATAATTAAGTTATTATTCATTGAGTATACCTAAAAATGAAGTTGTAGATATTCTTTTTAAATAAAATATTTTATTTCTGTTTATAATAATTAAAATTTACTCTGCTCTTTTATTATTGTATTTACTATGAAAGCTTCCGTAAGAAACGAATACTAATTTTGATGTAATAAGGAAACTTACGAATTCCGAAAAGTAGATGGCGCTTTCCAAGCTTGGCGTGAACAGCTTGCAAAGCTGCAATGTTAATGAAAATTACCTTGATATGGCTGCGCCAGTGAAAGGCGGTTATTATAAATCATTTGTTATGACATCAATCCGAACTAGAAAATGTTCGGAATCGATTCAGACATGTGAATGTGTTAAATTTTAAACACAATATGAGACTGATCAACATAATTTAAAACAATATATTTTATATTTTTAGTGGTAAACTTAAACATTTTTGCTTCAATATCATAAGCAAACCATGAAAAAAAGAATTTAAAACAATTATTGTATTCTTTCCTTAGAAAGACGATCGAAATTTTGGCTTATTATTAAAAGAGGCAAAGACTGATGAGGATTTATATCAGAAAAAAAAAATAGATCATATCTGTTTTTTTTTCTGGACTTAAGTACGGACAGGTAAGCATTGCACTTTTAAGAAGGCGTGAAATTGCAAAAATGCCGGATATCGCCGATTTAAGATGCAAATCTATGTTGTCTAATCTGCAAAGCTTATGTGAGGAACTCTGAAAATTAGAATTAGAACATACGTTTATGCCCAATGTCCACAATTTTATTTGGTGGAAATGGTGGATAACAACATTTCGTTAGATAACATAATTTTACCATTAGATAAAAGAAAATTTCGGGGAACTGTTTCCTATTGTTTTGTTACGTCAATTGTTAGTTTTCAAATTTAACTTATGAAGCTGCATTGTAAGGGATACAGAATTTTATTTCGTCTTATCAGAAGCCTTGCAGGCATCAATGCAGACCACCAAACAGTAATCCCACCCAATTTTGATGCAATAGTACCCCGCAGGGAGTCAAAAAGACCAATCTTAGATTTTCAATGAACTCTTTCACTTTGAGACTTTCTGAATTATCACATAGTAAACAAAGCCTTTAGGTAAAAATCATTTTTGATTTATTCATTCACCTATATTTAATTCCATTTGCAAAATCCTTTAAAGTAAAAAGTTCACTATATATAGTAGGTAGAGAGTCTTTGGAGTTGATGTGTATTGTAAAGGAAGTCTTCTTTGGCAGATATGTAATAACAATTCTGTTTCATGTAGATTTCTTTAACATTTTCTCAATGACGAGATTCGTTACAATCACACACCAAGAAAAAGTAGATTATTCAACAAAGAAACAAATAATTTTTAAAAGAAATATTTCTACTGAAATATTGTTTTAATAAGAAATAATGTTCTCTCCTCGGATATTTTTTACGCAAATCAAACATTTCCAGAATAATACAGAAATAAATATATTGCAATCTTTTTCCACAATTTCATTAACCACATCGCAACATAATGAAATTGCAACAAATGATAGGAAACATTGGTGAGATTACTTAGAAATGGAAATTTCCCGTTTAATAAGAATTTTTCTTAAATCTGACAACTTTTGTACCTTGATATTTGATTTCGTTCAAATATCTTATAAGATGGAGGCAATTAAAAAAAATGTACTTATGAAAAAGTGAAATTAAATCTCTCCCACATTTCTTGGATAACCCTACATTCTTGAAGAAATGAGAAAAATCGACTATCTTGATATAATAACCTTCATTTAATTTGATCGCCTTCTAATTTGCCGACAAACAGAAACTGTTTTAATCCTTTTGTTTATATGTGGTAAGAATTATTTTGTTAGCACCTATTTTCGACATATGCTGTTGGGGAGTCATTCCAATTTATTGGAAATTGTATTTTTAAGCAAATAATTCAAAAACGCCACTTCTCAAAAAAATGTTCAAATACATAACATATTGCATTGAAAGCGCTTGTATTTTTCAAATTCCTTACAATGTTACCGATACAATACAAATTCAAGAAAATCTGTTTTTTTATCATTTTTGGCGAACATTGCTTTCTTTTGGGGGGGATTTTTGATGTATGTGTTTGTATGTATTCTAATTACGTTCACCAGTATGTAATTGGAATACACAGCAGTTCTGCGACAAAATAAAATAATTTTATAGTATCAATAGACAAATTTGCAATAACATGCACATATATTATATATTAAAGATTTAAAAAAGGCGCCAAATTAAGAAAAATTCCAAATAATGAGTTTAATATTTTAAGAATTAAAAATTTTAATATCTTATTACATCTTGGAATGTTTGGATGAAGCAAACTGCAAAAACCCTTCTAATTTTTTTTAAAATTGTGATTCTGACCTTTCCTGCTCCGTCGACATCCAACGCATTGAGTTCTTAGGCGGCCGACGAAAAATTTATATTATTAAATAAGGATTAAAAAATTATTGAAATAATCGTGAAAATTGTCAGCGAGCAATATGATTAATATTACCTACTAGACAACTATGTTAGAAATTATTTGAATTACTACAGGCAGTTGTACACAAAAAAGAGAAATTATGTAATTTATCAAAAAAATTTAATTACATTTTTTTCATTAATTTAAATATTTTTTTATAATATTTAAAGTGTTTATTGAATTGACACTCCATTTCATCTTGAGGAGTCTTGCATGACGACATAGGAAATTTGTATAATAATATGTTAAACAAAATTGCTCTTTCAACTCGGAAGAAAAAAATCAGCAAAATTAAAAGAATATGTAATTTTTAAAAGAATATGTAGGGTGACTCACACCATATCAAATTACACCTTGTTAAGAGAAAGTTCCAGAGCTCTCAAACACAGGTTTATAACACAAGATACAGAAGTGAGCAATGTTCAATAAAGAGTATGGACTATAGGATATAATTGAAAGTGAATCGACGCAGCGCCACCTATCCGTTAGGCACTGTCATTCATAACCGAATGAAAATCATGAACTTCAAGAACCATGAAATCAATTCTCACAGAAAAGAAAAGAAAGCAAAACTTTGCACTCAAAGGATTATACCTTAAAATTTAAAACGCAGTAAAGAAATTATTGAAAATTCCAGGAAGCTATCTGAGCACAAAATAAAAAGCAGTGTTTTTAATTTAGTATTTTTAATAAGTGCTGCATTCTCTATTTATTTATTTCCTTTTACTGCTAATATTATGGAAAAGATTAAATTTTTGGACTTTTACTAATATTATGAGACCGAAGAATTATTATACGTGAGAACAACATTCACTGTTTGGGGATCGCTTCTATAAATTTGAGGTTTTTAGTGGTATTGGAAAAAAATCATAGCTAAGAAATTTATAGGTTATTCCACTAAAGACCGCTTTTTCTGAACATTTTGAAACTTTATAACATAATTTAATAAAATATTTCAAGAATAAATACAAATCCCTTATTTTAACAAAGAGTTGAAGCAATCACCTCAATACTATCATTAATAAATGAATAAAATAAGGAACAAAAACGTTTACTACTTTAAAAAAAAAAAAAAAGATCTATTGTATCGATGAAAGTGGTAGCTAACTTGAGAAGATAATCATAATCTCTGTAAAGTGAAGAATATATGTCAATATTTTTCAAAATCTCTGCCGTAAATAAAAAGGTGTAAATTTAGTTGCATGAGTGACAAAACCCTTCTTAGCAGCATCAACGGGATATGCGAAAGTTAGAAAATTCAGTTAACATTTGTCTGGTATTTGACCGCGCGGTGTCTGAACAATTCTTCTAGTCTAATGTGCGATTGCAGCGCTCTCTTTTTCACATTTCGGAACTATTGACTTTAAATTTCGCCATGTGAAACTAAACAACCTTTCTGTGTCCATGTTGATCTTGCTTATTAATAAATATAATTTTAAATGCTGACTTTTTGTAATTGTAAGTGCGATTTTATTTCTTATATTTGACTATGAAAAATTCTTGCACATTGATCGGGACTAAAATTAGATGTAGATTTAATGCATGTTCCCATCTTTTATATGTATAATAATAATAATAAAACAAATCTATCTAAATTACTCAAAATTGTTTAAATTCGATTCGAAAGTCATCATCATCCTCATCAATGAATAGCGAATTTTGATTTTTCTCATGCAAATGGTGCGTCAATTTAAATTATTTATCATATGCCGATCCATTATTAGTATTTTTTAAAAAAATCACGATTCTTTATTTTGTTAGATGTATTACTTTATTACAGAGTAATATGATTGAATGTAAAAATGATTTTAGAGGAAACACACAGACACACACAAAGAATATTTTTAAAACTTATCAATGCATTTTCCGAAAGGAAAGGCAATTATTTTATATCAAGCTCTGTAATCGAATTCTGATAGGAAATAAGAGTAATCCCATTCATTTCAAATGATAAATTAATTTCGAAATTCAATTTCCCATTTAATAGAAATAAATATCATTGCAAATAAAAAAAAATAACTGGTGAGAAATAATCGAAAGAATTGAAATCAAAAGGGGGTTGGGTGGAAGAAACGGCCAACAATTAAATCAGAACTAAGTAATTACACATGGTGACAGGACTTCTTGTTAAAGATTAACAAAATTCAATTAAATCGACGAACTTGGTTGTGAAAAGAAGATCACTTATCCTACTCAGGAAGTTCGAAGCTTGGACTACATGAAACTAAATGTCTGTGACATCATTCTTGTACTAATTATATAGAAAATGAGTAACAATTGAAGTCTGTTTAAGGAGAGTTGAAAATTGAGTTGTCCCCGTATTTCTAAAATGAAATTCTTTTTTGGATATAAAAAATATTTGTTCATTAATAGCATTTTCTTTAAAGAAAGATAAAAAAAAATTATAAGACTAATAGAAAGTTATATATTGATTATTAACATTCATACAAATATGGAAGTAATTGAATCAATGATTAAATCGGAAATCTTATTAGAAGTGCATTCTTAATTATTCTGCATAGAATCCCTGCATTTTTAAGTGGATGCCAATTCTTATGTTCAGTTTTGCCAATTTCTTATTTCTAAATGATCCGCTTGATATTAAGGTGCAACTTTTGATCGTTCATAAGTTCTTTTCATTTTCAAAGTCATTCCTTCTTTCACGTTACATTTTTTATGAGAATTGTTTCTGCTTATATCTTTTGCAATTATCTTGTGTCGACTCTTCATTTCCGTCTATGCAAAACTAGGCTCTATATTTATCACAAAACAACCCTTATCAATCAATAAATTTCGTTGTTAGTGTGTAAGTTTGAAGGTGTAGCCGAATTCGACCGATAAATTCAGAGGGATGATAGTAGACATCAAGAGGACAAAGAATCACCAAACAACAGATGGTCCCGAACGACGTTAAAGGGATGAAAATCGCAAAAATATGGGGAGTCGGAGACCTGTTGGAAACTGTGAAAAATTAATAAAAAAAATGACAAACGGTGTTCTAACAATGAATTTTTTTTAAAAGTGAAAGTACATTCTTAAAGGCTATTTTTCATGTAAGTAATATGCCGATTTGATGAACCAGGGGGTTGTAAATTATTGTAAATGAAAAAGTAATTTAGAGCCCTTATCTGAAAAATATTAAACTTTTTTTTAAAAAAAATAAATGCTTGAAAATATAAGGAATTTTACACTCTTTAATTTGATACAAGTCTGTAGTGTGAAAACTGAGGAGGGTTTACTTGTTGTACCATTACAAGCAATAGCCAAACAATTAATCCCAATTTCTAGACTTAAATGTTATAGAAAATTTATTGCCTTAGTTGGAGAAATCCATCCATGTATATGATTTCACAAGTAAGGAGGAAATGTTAAAGGAAGAATGGGCAGAAATTTCAGTTGAAACAAGCAAAAAAATGTCATATCCATGTCTAAACGATTTCTCTCTCAAAAACTGCTGAAAATATAAATAAAAAAGAAGTTTGTTATCTTCAATTTAAAAAAATATTTTTTCATTGATGCCAATTTAATTGCTGTTCAGTTGATATTCTATTTTTAATTAATGTTCTAAAATACTTTGAAACTAATTTTATAATATGTTGTATTGTTGTAAAGATATTCGAACTGTTTCGTTATTTTTACAAATTATCCAGGATTTTTCGCCCTAAGCATAACAAAATCCAGTTTTCAACTGAATCTTTTTTTTTTTTTCCTATTTGCCATAACCAAGCTTTTTGTGGATCATGTCATGTTGAATTCCTTGCTTAGCGACAGTTTACTAACAATTTTTATGTGTGGTGGCTGGATGATTTTGCCGTATGAGCTCCTCCACAGCTGAAATTGTGGCATGTTTTTCACAACACATGTCTGGATAGGACAAGGCAAGGACTTGATATTTTTACGTCTCACCTCAAATTGGATATCGTTGGAATATGAAATACCGTGAGACACACTGCAATCCGTGCGTTTCTTTCACCCGGCAAGACATTTCTGAAACATGCTGTCCTTCTTTGGGAAGAAAATTGATAGTCACATTTTGTCCTGATCAGGAGGAATCCAACATTTAAGGAACTGTGAAAATTTGTCTCCAGTAATGAAGATAACGATGCGGAGTCTGCAACCTGTGTATCAGAAAATGGGATTACCACCACGCCATCTCTTAATTAACTACGAAATAGGCTTATAAGCATTTGATAGAATGCTGCTCCAGAAGATGTCTCTTTTTCATTTGGATAATTTTTATAATTAGTTGGTATCAATAAATTTTTCATTTAGTCAAACATTAAAAATTCTGCAACATTCTTTGCAATATTTTGCAGCTAAAGCCACATAGTGTTCGATTACTTTTCTAACAGACGGACGGATGATAAATGAATCAGAATTTTGTTTAATAGATTAACGTTCTACAAATGTGACTACCGAGAATAGCCACAAGTCTGCTGTCTGTAACTAAAGTTACGAAAGAATGAGACTGCGAGTCATGTTGAAATTATTAAAACATTATCTAATTGAAATTTTTAATAGAAAGCAGAATTATCAGCAGGTGCTACAGCTTTCTTTGATATCCTCAGTCGCCCGATTTGACACCGGTGGACTTCTTGTTATGACAATACTTGAAATTAGCGAGTCAAATGATTTTGACTTTCAACTAAAATTCGTCTAATCGAATGCGTTGTATTGTGTTGTCGCTATCATTATAATTTCTCTGCAGTGTGTTGTGGTTTATGATGAAGCCTAAGTTAAAAACTTGTTATTTTCTATTTTTAACGATTTTTCAAAATGTCATTATAATTTTTATATCGCGCAAATTATATCTTGTACCTTTTAAGATTATCGGTAACTTTAAAGACTGTTTTTATTCCCGAGTGATTTATTTTACTATATTTAATAATGGATTACAAAATTGATTAAATAATCGCGCAAATTATCAGTCAGCAATATGACTCATACTATCTATTGTATAGCCATATTAGAGATCATTTAAATCACGATGGTAGTTGCACGATAAAAATCAAAATTCTTTATTTTATTAATAAAAAATATTTAAAATTTTTCATTCCTTGTAATATTTTTTATAAAGGTTTGGAGAAGCACGTATTAAATTTACTCTCTTTTTCATTTGAAGCAGTCTTGGAATTTGACATAGGAGTCTGCGAAATAAAATATTAAATAAAATTACTCGAGTAATTCGAAACTAAAAAATGTCAAGAAAGAAAAAAAAATCTATTAATCCATAACGAAGACTCAGCGCGGCCTCAAAAAAGCTGGTTTTCTTTCCAAAAGACAAAGTTGAAATTCGGTAAGTTCTATGCAAACGGGTTCACTGCAATCGCACATCAGACATTAGAGAAATGATTGCTTCTACCATGCGACGTCAAGTTATATACCATAAACTCAATTAACCGAAAAAATAACTTCTCCGATAGCGGCAGATGCTGGCTTGGAGAAATTTTACTGCATTTATGACTGTATTTAAATGCTCTTATTTATAGTAATATTCAAAGAAACCCTGCATTTAATAAAGCCAATGGATATATTTTTTAGTACTTACACTTTACTTACCACTATAAATAATAAAACTTCATTTGAACAATAAGTATTGCTTGATTGTGCGGGCGTTTTCCAACCGAAAAATTAATGATTCAAGAAGTATAGCTTTCGAGTACTTCCTAGAGAAAGAGAATTGTCCGTGAAGTAATTCTTCAGCTATTTGTAATAAATCAATATAGATATTAAATGCAGTGACACTTGCAAACGTGCTGTGTTGACTTTATTGGTGTCTGCGCAATGAGGTTTTATCATTTATACAATTAAAAGTCTGTGGTGGTAACTTCATAAGCCAGATAACAACCTCCGGGAAAGAGTGTGCACTTTCGTCTAGTGACTTTGTTACTCGGCTGTGAACCCCAACGTTGCGAGTTCGAATCTCAAACTTTCCTATTTGTGACTCTGGTTCTGAATAACGGCATTCTACGTTCAGCTGTCGTGGCTTCATCTGCCTGCTAACCCCTCACACACGCCATAACGCTTGGCGCGATAACAACGTTCGTCGCTCGCCATAACGCCTAGTGCGATAATCACATTCGTCGCTCGCCATAAATGGCTCGGTAACATTCCACCGACTCACTGGTGGGAGAGTATTGCAGTTTTGACTTCATAAGCCAGATAACAACCTCCGGAAAAGAGTGTACACTTATCAAGTGACTTTGTTATTCGGCTATGAACATTAACGTTGCGAATTCGAACCTCAAACTTGCACAAGTGTTTGAATTATGGTGTTTCGAAAGGAGAGTAATTCATTGAACAATGTGAAGGAAGATTTCTCAGCTGCAACATTAAGAGGAAATCCGTATTTTTCTATCACTTAAAATCTACCTCCCGTAATAATAAACGTGAATGTGTTTCTCCTTGTGTGCATTGGCATTGCACATGATATACGTTAAACTATAAGTTCCCACCGGGAAAGTAGCCCACACCTCTCTCAATGGACACGAAAGCCTTCCATGTGGGAGGCAGTGGGTCCAGATACAACAACATTTTAATATTTGGTGTGATTAGCCATTATGCAAACGGAGGCATTGAATTGCTTTTTTTTCTTGTGAAATGGGGATGAGACAGGAAAAGATTGGAACCACTGTGTTTAACCCAGAACAAAAAATAACAAAAAAGTTTGGAAACTGAAAATGTGTACTTTAGACTTATCTTTAATTATCTAAAAATTGAGGGAAATTTTGACGTTTTCCTCCCGTAATTGCTAGAAATCGTATAAAAAAAAAGTTATTTTGGAATTAAAAAAAATTACTTTTCAATGATACCAATTTAATTGCTATTCATTGACCATTTTTAATTAACTTTTAAAAATACTGTAAATCTTATTTTACTATATGATTTACTGTTGTAAAGACACTCCAATAGTTTTATTATTCGTACAAATAATTCATTCGGGATGTTTCTCTCTAGGCCTAACAAAAATTTATAGGTTTCTTTTCAATGCGTTCGTACATTTGCGAATGACCAGTTCCATTAGGTTTGACATATACAGTCATATATAACTAAGTCAAATACAAAATTTATATAATATTAATCATCATGCGTTTCGTTTCATTGTGTTTTTTGGCTAAGAATTCAAATTGCTTGAAAAGGTAAATAATTTTCAATAATATTATATGATAAACAGGATACTACAGTTATAGGTAATGACATTTTAATAATAATGTAATTCCAGTTCACTCGGAAGTGTACTATTATGAATAATCTTTACTGGCATTGAAATACTGATCTCCGCACACAGAAGCGTGGATAGCTTCTATATCGAAATTACTGGCTTTCTGAAGGATCCATTTTTCTGAATTTCTTTTTTCCTCTTTGCTATGACCAAGCTTTTTGCGGATCCTGTCATACACAATTCCTTGCTTATCAACAGTTTACTAGATATTTTACCTGTGGTGATCCTATTTTGCCGTGTGTGCGATATTGGAAATTATATGAATTGCTATGGTAATTGCATGAGAAAAAGCAAAATTCTCCATTTCACTAACAAAAATAAAATTTAAGCTATTTTTTTTAATAAAATCTCGGGGAAGCGTGTATGAAATTTACCCCCCCCCGTTTCATCTCAGAGTTTTGAATTTTCAAGTAGGAGTTTTGTGTAATGAAATATTTAACAAAATTGTTCTAGCATTTTCAAGATGAAAAAAGACAGCAAAAATATTTTTTTTACCCTTAGCGATGATCAGCATATCCTCAAAGAGGATGGTTTTCTTTCTGCAAGGCAGAACTAAAAGTGGTTAGTACCAAGCTTCTACCATGTGGTCAATATAAATATATATATATATAAATTCATTTATTAAGAAAAATTTTTCATCTGATAACGGCAGATGAGTTCATACTACCTAAAGGAATTATTACTGCATTTATTACTTCATTTAAGTATTCTTATTTATAATATGAAAATCTTCAGAGAAATTTGCCATTTAACAAAATATTTAACTGAAAATATTTCTTTTAGAAGTTCGATTTTACTTACCACTATAAAAAATATATAATCGTTTTAAAAAAAAGCATACTCCAATATTTCTACGTTAATAGAGTGAAGTATATATATTAAAAAACGTAGTTGTCGTCTGATTCAGCTATGTCATTGCACAAGTATAGGTACTTAAAACAAGACTCCTGCAAATGTTTTGTTCTGCCTTCTTTGGTGTACACTTGGCGATTCTGGGTGTTCTGTATAATACCTGCTTAAATTACAGTATGAAGTTTCAAAAATGTCAAGGAATTAATTCTTTTAACAATGTAAAGGAAAACTTAGCTGCCATGTTTAAAAAAATCAGAATATCTACTCGTATTCTTGGATCAATTAAAATGCCATCTCCAATAATAATAAACATGAATATGTTTACGTATGCATTGGTGCTCTACAGGGCATATATTAGACAATAGGTTCAGAACGAGAGCAGTAATAACCTTCCCAATGGACACGAAAGCACTCCATGTGGGTAGTGGTGTATCCGGATACAACCATATTTGAATATTTGGTATGGTTGAGCATTGTGGAAGAGGAAGCACTGAAATGTTTTATTCTTGTTTCTTTGTGAAAATGGGTTGGGCCAGAAAATGATTGGAGCTTATACGTTAAATCTAAAGGAACAACAAAAAAAGATATTGAGAAAACTGAAAATGTATACTTTAGACTTTCTTCTTAACATTTTAAATATTTAAAAACTGAGTGAAATTTTAACATTTTCTCCCAAAACTGCTGAAAATCGCATAATATGTAAAAAATATATTTCCACTGATAGGAATTTAATTGCTGTTAATTTGGTCGTCTATTTTAATTAACTTTAAAAAAAAATACCATAAACTTATTTTATAATACGTATAATAAATATAGCTTATATATACGTATAATAAATAACATATAAATTATATTTATATAGTATATATTTATTTCAGTAATACATTATAAATATAAAATATATACGTATAATCAATATAACTTATTTTATAATATGTACTATTATATATGTATTTATATTATATATGTATATTATTTAATATATATAATATATATAAAATTAAACTATATTTTTATAAAAGTTCGTTAAAACATGTATAAACTTTACCCACCCGGTTCATTTCAAAGAGTTTTGAATTTTCACGTACGTGAAACGTTTCTCTAGCATTTCCAACATGAAAAAAGTCAGTAAAGAAATTTTTTTAAATCCTTAGCGAGGATAAGCATATCCTTAAAGAGGTTGGTTTTCTTTCTGCAAGGTAGAAGTATAAGTGGTAAGTTGGAGGCTTCTACCATGTGGTATATATCTATATATATATATATATATATATATATATAAGTAACGAATCTAAAGTAAGAAAAAGTTTGAAAACGAAACTAAAATGAAAACGAAACAAAACAGTTTCGAAATCGCAACTAAAATTTATTACCTATTTAAACTAAAACCAAAAAGGAACTTCATAGTATTTAGAGAGCGCAATTGTAGCTACTTCTAAAACACAGATGAATTGATACAAAAGTATTAGAATCAAGTTAATAGGAAAAACAAAAATCAAATAAAAATTAACAGGATCAAAAGGGTTTACAATAATAAAAATTCTTATATTGAAGCATCAAATATCCTCCTTAAAAATTTAATTAAAAATGATTTTCCTAGAAATTACTGTAATGTCAATTTTTTAATTAAACAAGGTATGGTTTGGGATTAATCCTTTGGCTTAAATAAAATTAGAACTTTACTTGCATATTGGATCACTCAATAGATGGCGCTGGGTGCCTACCTCTGTTTACATAATTTACAGATAACTTTTTTAAAAACAGGAAATCACAATCGATTGTTTAAAGTTTCCTTGACTGTTGGATGGTATGTTCCGGCCTTTTCGTTTTTAATTTTAATGCTGTTTTCGTTTTTATTGTTATTTTTGTTATTGTATTTTTACTTTGTTGTGGTTATTTTTTTTTTTCTAATTTGTTATTTTGTATTTCCTTTCTGTTAAAATGGTATATCTCTTGAGCATAATTTCAGGGGATTTTCGGGTCACGAGGAATCATTATTAGACAATGTCTGTATGTCCTCACAGAAAATATCCCTTTATTTGAATCCCTGCCTGAGGGTGACCCTTGAAAAAGTCCTCAGGCCGGATTCTTTTTTTAATATTTTTTTAATAATTTTTTTGGTTTAATTTTTATTTGATTTTTGTTTTCCCTATTAACTTGATTCTAATACTTTTGTATATATATATATATATATATATATATATATATATATATATATATATATATATATATATATATGTATAAATTCATTTATTAAGAAAAAATTTTCTTCTGATATAGGCAGATGAGTTCATACTACCTAAAGGAAATATTACTGCACTTATTACTTCATTTAACTATTTTATTTCTAATACGAAAATCTTCATAGAAATTTGCCAAAATATTTAACTGAAAATATTTTTTTAGAAGTTCGATTTTACTTACCACTATAAAAAAATAACTCTTTGTTTGTAAAAGAAGTATACTCAAATTGCTTCGGAGAGTAAAACAGCTATTTTGAAAAACGTAGCTGTTGGGTTATTCGTGTTAAAAGATCTTTTATCATGCAGTGATTTTTCAACTACAGTCAATATCATAAGCCTAGGTACTAAATTCAAGACCGTTGCAAGTTTTTTGTTCTGACTTCTTTGGTGTAAGCTCAGCGATTGTGTGTGTTATATATCGTAAGTGCTTAAATGACAGTATGAAGTTTCGAAAATGTTCAGGAATTGATTCTTTTACCAATGTGAAGGAAAACTTAGCTGCCACGTAAAAAAAATAAGATGATCTACTCTTATTCTTTCATTAATTAAAATCTCATCTCCAATAATAATAAAAGTGAATATATTTCTCTATGATTGCGTTTGCGCTCTACAGAGTATATATTAGACAATAGGTTCTGAACGAGAACAGTAATAACCTTTTCAATGGGCACGAAAGCATTCCATGTAGGTAGTACTGGATCCGGATGCAACCATATTTTAATATTTCGTATGTGGAAGAGGAAGCACTGAAATGTTTTTTCTTGTATCTGTGTGAAAAGGGGATGGACCAGAAAATGATAAGAACCTATACGTTGAATCTAAAACAACAACAAAAAAAAGACACTCTGAAAACTAAAAATGTATACTTTAGTCTTATTTCTTAACATTTTAAATATTTAAAAACTGAGTGAAATTTTGACATTTTCTCTCATAACTGCTGAAAATCGCAAAAAATATAAAAAATATCTTTTCACTGATAGGAATTTAATTGCTGTTTAGTTGGTCGTCTACTTTTAATTAACTTTAAAAATACCATAAACTTATTTTATAACACGTATAATAACTATAACTTATATATATGTATAATAAATAATACATAAATTATATTTATATCAGTAGTTCATTATATAAATATAACATATATACGTATAATAAATATAACTTATTTTATAATATGTACAGAAACTCAAACTGTTTTATTATTTATACAAATAATTCATTCAGGATTTTTTTTACACCCTAAGCCTGACAAAAAAATTTATGTGTTCGTTTTCAATGCGTTTTTACATTTTTGAATTACTAGTTTCATTAAGTTTGAGATGTATATATAGTCAGATATAACTGAGGCCAATTACAATATATATATATAATATTAATTATCATGTGTTTTATTGTGTTGTTTGACCAAGAATTCAAGTTGCTCCAAACGGTAAATAATTTTCAATGATATTATAAGATGCTCCCAAATGAAAAAGAGACTAAAATTATATATAAAGAAATTTAATACTAATATTATAATTACATTTCACGTGAGATAATACAATTGTAAATAATCGTCATTGGCATTGAAACACTGATCTGATCGCATGAGAAAGTGGATGGATTCAGTGTAGAAACTTCTAGGTTGCTGACAGATCCAATTTCTCACTGCCTTCTACCTCTGCTGCTTTAATCAAGTTTTTAGTGGATCATATCATGCAAAATTCTTTTCTTTGTCAACAGTTTACCAGAAATTATACGTGTTGTAATCCGATGATACTGTAATGTAAGTAATGAAATAAAAATAATTTTCAGATGTATATAATTTATTGTAATATCATAAGATATACACAAATGAAAAGGTTGTGGTGATGTTCATGTAGAGTGTTGTATAAAGCATTTCATCGCTATTAGAAAAATAAACTCTTTATTTCACTAACAACTATCGGAACCTCACTGCTTAGCGCACGTATAAATAGAATGGGGATTTCCCGGGCGAAATATTAACATAGATTGTATTAGGGAAAGTAGATAGGTTGCGCTTTAGAATAACATGAATGAAAGATGGAGCTACGATCACTACATGAGTATCCCCCTAGTGAACAAGGAGAACGATAATATGATAATACAAGATAAATATACGCGCATAAAAATAAAACATCACATAATACAATAAGTATAATATAGGATAATGGTTCCAAATGGTAAATAGAAATTGATGTAAATAGATGCAATAATATATGAAATACATAAAATTACAGTTACAATATATATATACATGACAATTTATATCTCAGTAATTAACTTTGGAAAATGGAGATGACGTCCACTACGAGTAGTAGTTGGTTTCGTCGGCAATTGTTCATTTTTAGAAGAAAGTTCACCTTCAGTTTTATGAATGGATGCAGGTATAGAATGTAACGAGTCATTAGATCCTGTCAATACATATGCAGGTTTGACATGGTCTATGGAAACTGTGACATTTTTATTATTAATTTTTAATACAAAATTTTTATGTTTCCTGCTGATTACAGGGTGTGGACCAGTGTAAGGACGTTTAACACTGCCCACTCTCAAAAATACATGAGAGCAAGTACTTAAGGATGGATGAATATAAATAGGCTTAACTGAGTGTCTAGACGTAGAGATAGGATTTATAGATTGCATTAGTGCTTTGAATTTGGATACATAAGTATATGTTGGTACTGATAGATCTACTTTTGAGGTTAAAATCTCAGAAGGCAATCCAAGGACTAATTCAGCACATGTGGCATTTATGTCCGGTTTAATTGCAGATCGAATTCCGAGTAAAACTATGGGAATAGTTTCAGTCCAGTTTGGTTGACAATGGGCTATAATAGAACTCTTAAGATCCCCGTGGAAACGTTCTACAAGTCCATTGGATTGGGAATGGTAGGACGTTGTGCGGATTCGATTTGTACCCAAAATATTATTCAAATGTCTAAATAGATGTGAATCAAAATTTTTACCTTGATCTGTAGTTATAGTTACTGGACAACCGAAACGAGATATCCAATTATGAATTAGGGCTTTACATGTTGTTTCAGCAGTTATATCTGAAGTAGAAATAGCTTCCGGCCATCTAGTAAATCGGTCAACTATTGTCATACAATATTTATAACCATCAAATAGTGGGAGTGGTTCTATGAAATCGATATTTATATGGGAAAATCGAGCATGCAGTTTGGTTTGTGCAATGCATCAAGTACCTTTCAGAGATTTATTGATGAAGTTACTAGAGATTTAGATGGTGTGTATACTTTTATTGACGATTTATTAATTGCTTCAAAATCAATCGAAGAGCTCTCTTTTCAAAATTAGACCATTATGGACTTACAATTAAATCTTCTAAGTGTACATTTGGTGTTCCTAACCTAGATTTTTTAGGATTTAAAGTTTCCAAAGAAGGTATTTCTCCAATTCCTGATCGAGTTAGTGCAATTCAAGAATTCCCACGACCCACTACCCTTATTCAACTTCGTAGATTTTTGGGTATGTTTAATTTTTACCGCAGATTTATTCCCAAGGCAGCTCACATATTATCACGTTTGATTAAATTTCTTGAAGGCCATACTAACAAAAAGAAATCACCACGGCCAGCAAAAAAATCTGAAACTACTCTGCAATGGTCTGAGGAAGCTGACAAGGCATTTTCTGATGCTAAGAAAGCTCTTGCCGAAGTTACCCGACTCAAACATCCGATTCCTGGAGCTCCTTTAAGTCTGTGGACTGATGCATCCTGATTTGCTATTGGAAGCTCTTTAAATAAACTTTCAAATGAAATTTGGGAACCCATTGCATTTTTCTCAATAAAACTTTCTAAAAGTCAAACTAATTGGTCAACATAAGACAGAGAACTTCTTGCTATTTATGCTTCCATAAAAAAATTTCGACACATGCTTGAAGGTAGGGAATTTTCAATCTATACTGCTCAAAGACCCCTTACTGAAGCCTTTAAGCAAAAGCCGGATAAATGGTCACCTCGTCAACAGAGACTTCATATCCCAATTTTCTACCGATATTCGTTATGTCAAGGGTACAGAGAACATTGTTGCAGATGCATTGTCTCGCATTGAAATCAATTCAATTTCAAAGAAAAATGTAAATTTTCATGGCATCTCACTTGCACAGTTAAATGACTCTGAACTTAAAGAATATCTGAAGTTTTAAAATTGTAAAATAGAAAAGCAGTATTTTCCTTTAGAGGATGTAACCTTGTATTGTGACTTATCTACTAATTCACCTCGTCCGTACATTCCAAATTCTTTTCGTTCAATAGTTTTTGAAAATATTCACAATCTATCTCATCCTGGCATTCGAGCAACAAGAAAGCTGATTACTAAAGATTATTTTTGGCCAAACATGAATGAAAGATGGCGCTACGATCACTACAAGGTGACTATAATTATATAAAAATAAGTTTTAATAATTATACTATAATTACAGTTCCCATATGACAATAAAATTATAAGCAATCGCCGTTGGCATTCAGGCACTGATCTCAGTAATAAGGAAGTGGATGGCTTTATTGAAGAAACTGTAGAATTGTTTACGGATCTAGTTTTCCAACGTGTCTTTTTTCCCTCTTTGCCATAACTAAGCCTTTTGTCGATCATGTCATATACAATTCCTTTCTTATCAATAGTTTACCAACAATTTTATGTGTGGTGATCCGATGATTTTGTCGTATGAGCTACTCCGCAGCTGAAATCGCGGCACTGTTGTATACAACATACGTCTGGATAGGACATGGAAGGCTTGGATGTTTATACGTCTCACCTCAAATTACTGCTTCTGTGTCAAGAAAGTGGATAATTGCTCTTTGTACTGATCTGGAAGACATATAAGGGACTGCGAAAATTAGTCTCCAGTAATGAAGATAACGATGCGAAGTCTGCAAACTGTGAATCAGCACATGGGATTACCACCACGCCATCTGTTAATTAACTACCATATAAAATTATAGGCATTTGATACAATGCCGCTCCAGATAAGATATTATTTTCATTTCGGTAATCTTTATAATTAGTTGGTATCAATAAGTTTTTTATTTAGTCATGTTTTAATAACTCTGTAACATCTTTTGCAATATTCTGCAGCTAAAGCTACATACATGTTCTATTTCTTTTATAAGACTTTGATAAAGGAATCAGAATTTTGTTTAAAAGATTTACGTTCTACTAATGTGACAACCGAGAGTAGCCACAAGTCTGCTGTCTATAACTACAGTTATTCAAGATCAAGCTACAAGTTGTGTTGGACGTTTTAAAACATTTCCTTATTGAGAGTTTTTAACAGAAGTTTAAATTATCAACATGCATTGCAACTTTCCGATCTCGATTGACAATTTTAATACCTGTTGTCTTCTTGTTATGGCAATGCTTGAAGTTCACGAGTCAAATGATTTTGATTCACGACTAAAATTTTCCTAACCAAATATATTGCACTGCGTTGTCATTGGTTTTATAATTTCTCTACAGTATGTTGTGCCTTGTGGTAAAAGTTAAGTTAAAGCACTTGTTATTTTCAAATTTTTTAACAATATTCTAAATGTCTACATTGTTTAGATCATTATATAAATTATATCTTGTATCTTTAAAGATTATCAGTATCTTTAAAGTTTATTTTTATTCGCGAATAATTAAATTTATTAAATAAAGGTTTGCAAAATTATTTAAATAATCGGGAAAACTCTCAGCTAGCAATATGATAAAGGCTATTTCTTAGATAGATAAACTAGAAATAATTTGAATTACTACGGTAGTTGCATGAGAAAAAGTCAAATTCTCTATTTTATTACAAAAATAAAGCTTAAAAATTTTCCATTCATTTAAATATTTTTTATGAAAGTCTGAAGAAGCACGTATTAAACTTACTATCTGTTTCATCTCAAGGAGTTTGGGATTTCTACTTAGGAATCTGAGAAATAAAATTAAAATATTAAATAAAATTTCTCTAGCAATTCCAATACAAAAAAATCAGCAAAGTAAAAAACTTAATAACGAGGATCAGCATAGACTGAAAGAGTTGGTTCATCTTATTAATGGTATGAAAATATGCAGAGAAACCCTTCATTTAAGAAAGCTAATGGATATTTTTTAGAAGTTACATATTACTTACCACTATAAATAATAAAACTTCATTTGAAAATGCAGTATGGTTTGATTGTTCGATGTTTCCTCGTCCGAAGATTTAATAATTCAAGGAATGTAGCTTAAGAGTAATTCACCAGCTATATTTATTAAACAAAACTAGATGTTAATTTCAGTAGCTCTTGTAAATATAGTGTTCTGATTTCATTTCTGCCTGAGTAGTGAAACTGTAGTTTATACGAGTTAAGAATGTTTAAGTTATGGCATGAAGTGTTGAAAATGTTCAGAATTGTAATATATTTAATAATGTTAAGGAAAATCTCTTAGCTGTCATATTTAAAAAATCAAAATATTTACTTTCCTATAATTTAAATCTCATTTTCAATAATAATAGAAAAGAATGCGTTTATTTGTGTGTTGGCGCTTTATATACCAGATATTTTCAACTAGAACTATTACATTTACCATATATATACTTTGGAGAGAGGGAATGGTCAATTAAAAGGTTTTTTAAATATTTTAATTGGCATCTTAAATAATAACCAAATAAAACTGAGAACTTTCCATCATAACTTCCAATACCACGATTGCGCAAAACAATTTTTAAACAGTTTCAAAGTTTAAAAAAAAATTGTTTTCTTTCTAATAATACTAATTCAATTGTTGCGCAAATACAGTGAGAATCAAAAGAAAGCAAACAACCATGACTGATTTAGAGAATGTGTTATTTCAAATATATTATGGATTTACAATATGTATATATACAGTTATTACTAATTTAAGCAGAATCGGACAACTTGGAAACATTCAATTAAAATAAAATACATAAAGACATAACTCAACTTTTTACTAACTAAGAACATCTAATTTAATGTGTGCAAAAAAGTATACAATCATAACTCTTTCCCCTTCAAATATTTTAATTTTACAGATTCGCCACTTTTTCTTAGAGCATCGTGATATAAATTATATTCTGCTGGTATTTATGCGATTCTATAAAAAGGGACAGAGAGATTTTTCAAAGGGGGAAAAATAGCACTAGAAACGAAGAAACTAATAAACTTGAAGAAAAATGGTAAATCCTTATATGAAATAGGAAAAATTATTGAAAGAAGCCATCGCAGTGTAGAAAATTCTTAATATTTCCAAAATTGACAGATTTTTAGAGAACAGGAAGACCAGACGACTTACTGATACAGATGTGAAAGCAGCAGTACGAGAGGTTATATCTAATCTAACGGCAAGCGCCTTTAAAACACCTCAAAGAATCTCGTAAAGAATCTCTCGTATCAGCGAAGACAGCTCAATGCAAGCACTAAAAGGAGGACTCTACTTGAACATGTGTTACATGAGAGGATTATACGCAAGAAACTAGTCATCATGAAATCGAATCCGAAAAAGCGTTTGCTATTTTCCAAAAAATATATTAATAAGGATTTAGATTTTTGGAATAATATTTGATTTCCAAACTAAACTCAGTGGCACGACAGCTCTATGTGGGCCAAGGCCTACAGTGCCCATATCTGCTTTCTTGACAGAGGGCCCTGGGTGCGAGGCATATGTTCCGGGTAGGTGATCAGCCTAGCGCGGAACCCCCAGTGTTTCGTTGACAAGCATGCTTGGTTCTCAGTTTATCGACGCATTGAAGGAATGTAAGACTGAGTCGACCTTGCCCAGCTCAAGGATCTAACTTGGGGCCTGTGCGTTGGGAGTGCCACTACGCCACCGGGCTTCAATATTTTATTTAGTGACGAGAAAAAAACTGAATTATTTTCCACACAGAAGACCGCAAAAATATGGAGACCAACGAATGAAATGTCCAGTAATAAGCATACAGTTTAAAAAATTAAACATGGAGGTGGATATATTGCGATCTGGGGATGTACGGCCGTAGCAGGAGTCAGTAATGTAGTATTGCACAATATGGACTACCTAAATATTTTAAAACATAATTTTGCTCGTAGTGTTGCGAATTTGAGATTGTCATGAAGCTGAATCTTCTAACATGATAACAATATACGTATCAAAGAGTGTAAAAGAATGGTTACTCTATCGTATTGCGAAGACTTTGGAGAACACCTACAGAGAAAGAGATCCAAAGGTCTCAATTCGAAGTTTGGTAAACGATTGTAGCGCCACCTCTGTTGATTCCTTTGTACGGAAACTAAACGGAAGCGGCGAATTTTTGAAACGAACAGGAAATTGTTGTTTTAAGCGTGTTGCTGAAACCTCGAAAATTCTCTTTTAATTAATTTTTTTTTTGCATTTGAAATCATTATTTTGTTTGATTTATCTTGTACAGTGCATTTTCTCTTCTCATGAATTCAGATATACTATTCACAAAGTAATAATTACTAATTTTTTTTAAAACAGTCAACAAATAAAAACAGTGAGGATGATGATGTTTCTACTTTAATCGATTTTACCTCTTTAAAAAAGAAAGAATTGTGTGAGTTAATAAATGAAAATTCAGAGGACTTGGATAATGGAAAGAAACAATATGGCATGGATAACTTGAACATAAGTACTATAAACATAGTGGAAGAAAATATTTTATTATATAAATCGGGTTTTTTAGCAAAAAAGTTTTTTTTCTTCTCATTAATGTATTAAATGCAGAAAATTACTAGTAAATGATGGAAAAAATTTATATAATCATACATTTTTAAAAAAATATTTTAAAGAATTTGTCTTGTGTAAATCAGGATTAAAATGGCCAACTGAATTTTTATTACAATACTTTTCTAAATTACATGAATGTTTTCTGGTAATGTTAGCCTTTTTTTCCAAAAAGATGGTAAAAGTCAGAATTTTAAAACTGTTTTAAACTAAGTTACTTTAGAGTTTTTTAATAATCACATAGAACACAAAGTAAAAGCACAGTTTTATTTCTACTTTTATACGGATGAAGATTAAATATAATATAAAAAAAAATGAATGATGAAATCACAACCTCCTATTCTCGAAAAAAATTAAAGGTTTACATGTATAGTTTTTTAATTTTATTTTTTGAAAATTAATTAGTAATAATTATGTCGGTTTGTTGTTTTCATGTTTCCCACTTTTTTTAATTTACCATCTGAAGCATTTTAAAAATTTGACTCGAGCCAATTACATTTTTATCTTGTAAAATTAGCATTGATATTGCATAAGAACCTTTTTCTCATAGATTATAAATTTATAAAACTGATCACTCCTCATTTTTTATTAAAATTTATTTTTCAAATGAGCTTATGCTATATTTACTAATATTTTTTGCCATGTAATATGTGGATTGTTTTCAATTATTTTTTTCTTCAATAAAATAAAACAATATTTGAGTTGTTTATTATTTATTACATGATTATTCTGTAATACTAAATATATGTATATAATTTTGTTAGAATTTGTAAAAAATTTCGGAAATTAATTTTCACTCTTAAAATAACTTACATAAATTTAAATTAGAGTAGCCAAACCTGATATACGAGTGATTAAAGCTAGTGTAAATACAGAGTAAAATCGATTAAAAGTTGTCCAAATTGGAATAAAATATTTTAAAACTCATAAATTGCAGTAATCTCATAATAAAATCTACTGATATATGTTATAATTAATGGAAAGTGAGAATTAATAATCAATAATAGAACTTAATATAATATGTATGCAATTCATTCACTGTAAAATTTCAAATTACTTTCTTAGGTAGCCAAAAATAAGTATTTACCTTATATATGAGCTTTAAAAAATCATTTCTGGTGGAATAGAATTTTTTTAAATAATTTGATGGAATTTCATAGTGAAGTGTAAATGTAATTTAATTAATCTGAAATATGGTAATAATGCATCTGAATTTCACTAGAACACAACAAGCGGAGATGAAATTTTTTGTTTTTATATAAGAAGGGACAAAATAAATAAAAAAAAAATTATTATTTCAGATACCAATTTATTAGGGGATATTATCCAAAGACTGCAATTTGGCCGAGAAAAGTCAATATAATAAATGCAGTTCCTTTATTGACATTCGTATCATGACGTCCTTCCACCGCGCAATAGTTCCAAGTCGCAAGTAACAACAGAGACGGCTTTACTGTGTATGTGAATGGCCATGTTAAAGAAATTGCCATTAGTGTCTATGAGAGTGAGACCTCCGGATCTCCTTCTCTGTGCATACGACTTTACGGTTCTGCCACCGAAGGTCAGTTATCCTAACTCATTTCTAATCATATCAACCGAAACCATAAAATTTCTGGAATCGATTTAGACATGAGAACATACAACAATTCGAAAGAGAACATGACATTGGACGAATCAAAATTATTTAAGGAAATTTATTTTATATTTTCAGTGGTAAATTCAAATCTTATTTTCTTCGATATTATAAACAAACCATGGAAGAAGGAATTAAATTACTATTGTACTCTTTCCTTTGAAAGATGACCCTTCTGTATGAAAACAGGTTGTAAAGAAAAGAAGCGGATAGCGAGAGAACGATCATGTAATGTTAACGGACTTAGAAAATTTTTTCGGGAGAAATATCCACCAGGCAGCTCTAATCGATAATATTTCGCTAAGGTGCTTAATTTTTGCATCCATTTCACACTACGCACCCTGGATCAGATATAATATTATTTAAAGTTTATTATTGCATGCAAATACTTTTAGACTATTTGTTTTATTAATTCTGTAATTTTTTTGCTTTGATTTAGATTTTTGTTTAATACTTTAAATGTGTCATTATCTAGAATTATGCATATATGTATAGATAGGCATATAAATAATTTTAATTGAATTATTCTATGCAGTGATTTAAATTAAAATGTTAATCATTTGATTGATTAATGTTATCAAATTTTTGAAACTGCAATTATTAAAAATAAAATTTACACTATTTTATTCATTATCATTTTCTCCTATTGAATCATATATATATATATATATATATATATATATATATATATATATATATATATATATATATATATATATATATATATATATATATATATATATATATATATATATATATATATATATATATATATATATATATATATATATATATATATATATATATATATATATATATATATATATATATATAAAGCTTTATATTAAAACTGTTTCTGTTGCTTCAGCTATATAAAATTATTTATGGTTTTGTACTGTTTATCAATATATGCTTTATTAATCACATACTTTCACAATTACATATATCACTTTCATTAATTTTTGTATATTTCTGATTAGTGCATATCCAAAAGCAATATTTTTTTTTGTTCTTTTTTTTTCAATTATAACACTAGGAATATGATAATCTTACATATCTGATTTTAAATTCATTTATAAATTTTACATTATTTTAGATTCTCTATCAAGTCACTCATGTATTGTTTTAACCCTCTATATTTTCCAATTTTTTTAAACGTATATAATTTTAAATTTTCATTATATTGTTGTTTTAATTTTTGTATTACTGATTACTTCATGAAAAATAGCATTGATTTTCAATAATGGCACAATGTATGTTATATTTTATGTATATTTGGTTGTAAACTTTATTTTGAACTTTCTATCTTGTCAATCTAGAGTTCTATTACTATTCTGCAATTTTTTTTCTCAAAATCTCTTCAATTATATTGTTTGAGTTTTTGTATTATTAATTAGTCCAGACGATTCAGAATTTGTTATGCTTTTTAATTTTTATAATTTGTATACAATGGCAATTATATTTATGCTGCTTGATTTTCAGATATTTTAGAGAATTAATCTTTTTTTTTTTTTTTTTTCTTACCTTGATTTTTATCTCTTCTACCAATACATTGTAAAACTTTTGTAAATTCTACATTAAATTATACTCATAATAATTTACTTTATAATTTCAAAATTTGCTTTGTGATTTTGATATTTGAAAAATGTTTGTAACTTAGTGCAGTATTCATCTTATATTTTGCAAAGAGTAATCAGATGCATTTTGTAGTTCTGATGTCTGTAATAAAAATTTCAAAATTGTTTATAATTCTTCTAATTTATTATTCTCATTCAGTTTTACATTTCAGTATACTTTTTCTTTCATTTAGCTTAGAAAAATGTCAAGTAAAAATATCAAAATATTTATTGCTTAAAATAAATAAAATGAATATGATGATATAAGAAATATTTTATAATTTTTCTATAAAAACACTAACATTTTGGTATGGCAACATAATATATCTTATCAGATTTTTATAAAAATACAAAATTATTAATATTTATAATTCATAATTTCAAACAAAAATATTGAAACTTTTATTTAAATTAAAATGTTCAGAAATCAAATTTTTAAAAACCTATTTGTATTATTTAAATATATCTGAAAGAATGAGATAGTAAATTAAATTCTCTGAATTAAAAAAACAAAAAAATTGCTGAAAAATCTTGGCAGCTACACCAGTTGTCCTGGATGGACAAAAGTTGAAATCATATGAGTTATTAAGGTTTTTTTAAAAGAAGAAATGGTTAATAGTTATTCTTGGATTATTGATTAATTTTGTTTCTGATAAATGCATATCAATCATGGCGGTGAAAACATGTAGATTTTCTATTTTATCTTACTTGCCTAACTACAGAAAACTATTTCAGCAAGACATGACCAAGATAGTTATTCCATGATTGACTCCCTTTTGAGTATATAGTCATGTTAAATTATATCTAAATATTGTTTATTTTTAAGAATCCAAAGAATTTGGGGAGGGGATCTAATTAAATTATATTTTTGTCTCTTTTGATAAACATTTTATTATTAATTTAAACTGATGATTTTTTTTTCAGGTTATCTTTCTCTGATGCTACCATAATAAAAATTTAAGTACTCATCAAACTTAAAGTATATGCAGTAACAAAAAGTGTATATGTTTTAAAAGAAAGTCCTTGCCACTGAAGGGAAAAAAAAATGCAGCTGCAGAATAGTTCACGTTTATCACAGTTAATTGACAAATGGCTTTTTTCTTTGCCAGAATTGAATTTCAAAACTATAATTCATTATTATTATTTTTTCAATTATTTATTAGACTGAAATAAAATTTAAGGAATGATTGAAATCAGTAGAAGTATATCCCCTTAAATTCCTTGCTCAAAAAAAGGTTTTAGATCAAATTTTTGTTCCATTAATAGGATGTAGATGCTTATTATATTTAAAATTATTATGTACGCAAAGTACTTTTATTGCAAAAATAGTTAAAATGATTATTTCCTTAAATACATTGATTAAATGGAATTTGGATTGATTACATGGAATCTTTAAGTGGAAGATTTATTAAATTCTTAGAAAAATTTGGAAACATGATATAAATAATCCTGTTTTTTATGAATTAGGATTACTATGATAGGGAATCATAGTAATCCTAATATATAATTAGTATAGTATTATATATAATTATTGTATTTTTTATTCTCACTTCAAATTACTACAAAAATAAGATCTAGAATTTGTAATTTTTTATCAGCTCATCTTTCAATTAAAAAGAAACTTTTTAAACTAAAATACTCAACAAAAGAAGATATGCAGAAAAACAGTAGCTTCAATTTATATGCTGGTTGATACTTCCTTGTTGTTCAAAAGCACTTTTTAAAATGATTTCAAATGTTATTCTCAGAAATTCCTCAAAGGAAGATAAATTTCTTTAAATTTTTTAAATTATTATATTAAATTGATATATATGTGTATTTCATTACTAACATTTTTAAATGAAGCATTTAAAAATTAAAAAGAAATAAGGTTAACCTTTATTTTACTTTAAATATAAGGGAAAAAAACATAACCATACTTTCTTAACTTACATCCTCAGTATAGAACTGAAGACACATTAATTTTACTGTCATTTTTCAGGAAGTCTCATTAAATATTTAAGAAACCAAAAATCAACCCTATTTTTAAAGTTTGAATTATAAAACATTTTATTTATAAAATACGTTGAAAAAAACGTTCCTACTTTTTTTAATAGTTGTAAATGATAAAATATTTTTAACATTTTTGATTTTCTAAACACGAAAATATTTTTCATCTTGATGATGCTCCTGAGGTAAGCGGATAGCGAGAGAACGATCATGAACAATAGTGAATATTACTTATTTTCTCCAGTAAAATCGGAGCATGCGCAGAGACACTCATTCCTGTTCAGAAAATTTCTAAGTCCGTTAATATTGTATGATCGTTCTTTCGCTATCCGCTACTGTAAATAAAGGTTCAATTTCATTTACATCTATTCAGCGATCAAAAATGTGGTGGGATTAAGTTTCTTCCCATTGACGCAATAAAGGGAACAGCAACGAAATTTTTGCTTATTATTAAAAGAGGCAAAGACGGATGCAGATTTATATCAGAAAAAAAAATGGATCATATCTGTTTTTTTTATAGACATAAGCACGGACGGGCAAGCATGTCACTTTTGAAAAGATGTGAAATAGTAAAAATGCCGGAAAGCGTCGATTTAAGATGCAAATTTTTCTATGGTGTCTAATTTGAAAAATTTATGTGTGGAACTCTGAAAATTAGAATTAAAACATACGTTCTTTCCAAATTCCACAATTTTTATGTAGAGGAAGAGGTGGATAACAACATTTCGGTAGATAACACGATTTTAATATTAATATGTAAGAAAATTTCGGGGAAATCTTTCCTATTGTTTTGTTACGTCAATTGTTAGTTTTCCAAATCTAACTTATCAGGATGCATTGTAAGGCGATACAGAACTTTATTTCGTCTTAGAAGAAGCTTTGCAGACATCAATGCAGAGCACCCAATAGCAGTCCCACCCAATTTGGATGCAATAGTACTATGCAGGCAGTAAAAAAGACCAATCTTAGATTTTCACTGAACTCTTTCACTTTGAGACTTTCTAAATTATCACATAGTAAACAAAGCCTTTGGGTAAAAATCATTTTTGATTTATTCATTCACCTATATTTAATTCCATTGGCAAAATCCTTTAAAGTAAAAAGTTCACTATGTAGAGTAGGTAGAATCTTTGCGGTTGATGTGTATTGTCAAGTAAGTCTTTTTTGGCAGATATTTAATAACAATTCTGTTTCATGTAGATTTCTTTAACATTTTCTCAATGACGAGATTCGTTACAACCACACACCAAGAAAAGTAGATTATTCAACAAAGAAAGAAATATTTTTAAAAAAATATTTCTACTGAAATATTGTTTTTATAACAAATATTGTTCTCTCCTGGGATATTTTTTACGCAAATCATCCATTTTCAGAAAAATACAGAAATAAATATATCGCAATCTTTTTCCACAATTTCATTAAACACATCGCAACATAATGAAATGGCAACAAATGATAGGAAACAATATTGAGATTATTTCGAAATGGAAATTTCACATTTAATAAGAATTTCTCTTAAATCTGAGGATTTTTGTACCTTGATATTTGATTTCGTTCAAATATCATATTAGATGAAGACAATTAAAAAAAATGTACTTATGACACAGTGAAATTCAATCGACTCTCACATTTCTTGGATAACCTTACATTCTTGAAGAAATGAGAAAAATCGACAATCTGGATATAATAACCTTCACTTAATTTGATCGTTCTTCTAATTTGCCGACAAACAGAAACTGTTTTAATCCTTTTATTTATATGTGGTAAGAATTATTTTGTTAGCACCTATTTTCGACATATCCGGTTGGTGGGGGATTCCAGTTTATTAGAAATTGTATTTTTTCGCAAATAATTCAAAAACGACACGTCTCAGAAAAATGTTAAAATACATAAAATATTGCATTGAAAGCTCTTGTATTTTTCAAATTCCTTACAATGTTACCGATACAATACAAATTCAAGAAAATCTGTTTTTTTATCATTTTTGGCGAACATTGCTTTCTTTTGGGGGGGATTTTTGATGTATGTGTTTGTATGTATTCTAATTACGTTCACCAGTATGTAATTGGAATATACAGCACTTCTGTGACAAAATAAAGTAATTTTATAATATTACTGTAAAAATTTGCAATATCATACGTATATTTTTGATGCACGTATTTGTATTCTAATTTCGGTCACTAGTAGGAAAATGTGCAGTTCTCAGACAAAATAAAGTAATTTTATAGTATCAATATAAAAATTTGCAATACTATGCACATATATTATTTATTAAAGATTTAAAAAAGGAGGCACCGAATTAAAAAAAAATTCCAATTAACGAATTTAATATTTTTAGATTTAAAAAGTTTAATACCTTAGTACAGCTTTATATTTTTGGATGAAGCAAACCTCAAAAACACTTTTCAATTTTTTTGATTGTGATTCTGACCTTTCCTGCGCCGTCGATATTCTTACGTACTTAGGCGGCCGACGAAAAATTTATATAATTAAATAAGGATTAAAAAATTATTAAAATAATCGTGAAAATTGTCAGCTAACAATATGATTAATATTATCTATTAAACAACTATATTAGAAATTATTTGAATTACTACAGTAGTTGCACAGAAAAAAGAGAAATTATGTATTTTATCAAAAAAATTTAATTACATTTTTTTCATTAATTTAAATATTTTTTTATAATATTGGAAGTGTGTATTAAATTGACAGCCCCATTTAATCTCGAGGCGTCTTGTATGATGACATAGGAATTTTGTATAATAATTTGTTATACAAAATTGCTCTTTTAACTCGGGATAAAAAATCAGCAAAATTAAAAATTTGCTTTGATTCTCAAGGAGGATCAGCATGGTCTCAAAGAGGTTGCTTTTCTTTCCGCAAGGCAGAATTAAAAGCAATTTGTTCAAGGTTATGCCAATGAGATCACTGCAGTCGCATATCAGACTTCAGACAAATTTTTGTTTCTACCATGTGAAGTCAAATTCTATACCATAAATTCAATTACCAGGAAAAATAACTTCTCCGATAGCGGCAGATGTGCTAATGCTGCTTTAGAGAAAATTTACTGCATTTATGACTACATATACCAAAAAATAACCTTTTTAGTGATATGGTTTCCACTTTTGTGCAATACATTTCCTTCCCTTTTAATATATTGATGAAATTCAGTGACAAAATTCAAAGTCATTCGTTAAAAAACTCAATCGCGTGATTTTGCCGACGCTAAAAATAAGTTTAAAAATTTGCCTTTATTGGACAAAACTTCCTAAGTAGGATTTTGACTTCCAGATCTATTCCATGGTATACACATTTTTTTAAATTAGTACCCCAGTAATTAGAAATTAGACTGACTTAACTGAATTCATGCCTCTCTCTCGTATAGAAAGCGCGTTTAATTTTTTAACGCATTCCATATTTATCTTTACAATGCCAGAAATGTCAATAATCTGAGCGAAGAAGCTGGTCGCCAGAGACAGCTAATTGTCATGAAATATATTCATGAATAAATCGTTCATGTCTAAACATTGATTTTCTTTCCTACAATATAATTAGATAACTTTCTACGTACTGCATGGTATAAAAATCGTTATGTACAAAATACAGTAGCTAAAGAAAAGGCAGACAAATAATGAGAACATATCATATTGCGATGTTTCGGGCTAGAGATTCCAAATTTATTTACACGTTTTTTAGGAAAAGTTTTAGAAACATTCTTTCTTCTTTAATTATTTGGAAGGAAAAAAATTGTGTATGAAGAAAGAGAAATCATCTTAATCATTGAATAACAAATAATTTTGCTATTGTTATTTTTAAATATTTGTTCCATATATCTATTGTTTTAATCATATTATTAATTAAAAATTATTACTTAGTATTAAATATAATATTTATTAATTATAATTAATGCTTAATTTACTAATAATAATTTCTCTATTTCAGCTTACTTCTTAAATTTGATTTTTTTTTCAAACTATATATTTAATTTCTTTATTGGAGTATGCCATTTTCTGAAAAATTTGAAATAAATATATCTGTCATTTCTTTAAAATGTTTACTTTAGTTCTATATTCTGCCAATAGATGCGGTCTGCGGTAAATAGAATATATGCAAAGTCATGTCGCAAGCAATTAAAAATGATTTGTATGGTATAGTGCATCATCAAATGCGAATATCGTAAAGCTAAGGTCACTCTTATGAAGTAGAGCGGCGACTTCACACTTTTCAGTGAAGTAACCGCTCCAATAAATTTCAGTGATATGTAATTTAATGATACAATAATTCCAAGAATAAGCGGTCCGCTCACTTTTCAACCTATTCACAGATTTCTCCTTTTCTGTTTTGTTTGAGAGCTTCCATTGGACAGATCGTATCGATTTTTTCTTTCTATCGTTATCGAAAACCTATAATCGAAATATCACCACTAAGATCGTATCAAGGATTTGAATCACACCTCTCCTTGAAAAGTAGCAATCACAGGTATTTGTGACTGGTATTTGTAACTGATATTGGTTACCTAATAACCGCTCGTAAAATATTCGTCATCTCCAGCGCCAAGAATACGACTTAGTTTCTTCATGCGTCACATTCGCATGCACAACCCCTTTTTACAGGGAAACACATTCTCGCACTTCACAGATAAAACACAGAACAACAACCATGCTCTAACCGGAACGCCCATATCAAAGGAAAGATGCGCCCCCTATGCCAGGACGTCTTGCTTATTCGTTGAATATCGGTATCAAAATAGCTGTAAGAACTTTCACTCAATTTCACAGTATGGTTTTCATACTCGGATACTTCGCTCTCAAAAGCTTCAAGTAGTTTATCTATATCAACGTGACTCAAATTAATGCGATTAGCCATTTTTCCTCTCAATTCAAAGGCACAACTCTTTTACAGTATATCAGAAAGCGAAATACACCGCGGAAAAAAATCGTTGCAATAAAATAGTTTGGCCCCATGCCAATCGTATCAATTTTTTCACCTTGCACGCGTTCTCTTGCCATGTGATCAAACAAATATGTCAATGAAACAGGTTTCGGAAACGGATAAATTAGAAAAACTATTGTTATTCGTTTCTTTTGAATTATTCTAAACATAAGTGAACATACAAATAAAAATAAAGCAGCACATTTTTTTTTAAAAAATTTTTATAAATTTTCTAATACATAAATTAAAGTTTTTTGAATAGAAACTTGTAAAAAGAATTATGCGAATCAAAAGAGAAAGACTTAAAACATTACCATTTATGCTTTATTCATTTGTATAAGAGATGAGATGCGCAGCAATAACCAAAAGTTTTCAAAATAGCATGTTTTTGGCATTTTTTACGAGGCATCTTATTTTCGCAAAAGGATTTAATGCCATTCAGAAATAAAGTGGAAAGAAAAACAAAGCATGTCTTTCAATGTTTCTTTATATTAATATAATTTTACTAAAATAAATGTTAAGCTCAGGAGAAAAAAAATCGATATACATAACACATTATAATTCGGTTATATTCTAAATTAATCGTTTTACAGCAATTTCTTTTGGTATAAATTACAATCTATTACAGTTAAGGAAATGATATGTGAGATATTTAATTAAAAATAGCAAAGGAAAATTTTGTATTACACCCAACATTTATAATGCGCGAAATATATGAATAAATAAAACATTATTCAATAAAATATAAAACATACATATTTATAATACAAAATAAAAATTCTTGTGCATGGATAACGCAATGTAATTAGAATTTTCACAAAATATCATTTAAAAAATGAAACTTAAGTTTATTAAACTTTTCGGCAATTATTTATTTTATTTAATTTGCTTTTTAGCAAAAAAGCTATATATAAAGAAGTTGTAAAAATTATTAAAAATATCGTTTGGCGGAAACTTAATCAAGCAAATAAACAACATAATGTTTGTTTTTTTTGCGTTTTAGTTTGAAGATGTGTTTCAGAAAATAAACTTTTATTTTGCAGCTGCTCCAAAGGTTTTTAAACAGACTAATTTATTAATAATACTTGTTAAGTGTATTCAAAATTTATGATTTTTTAAAAATAATATGCCTTGAATATACTAATTATCTATTCTTTAGTTTACAATTAAGTACACAAGTAAAAGCATGAATTTCGCATTTCAATTTAGTTTTTGTTCCATTACCAGTAATGCTATTCATAAAAACATTGATTCTTAGAGAAAAGTTATGGATTGACAATTGAAATGAACACTTGGGGAAAGAAAAGAAATATTAGAGTGATATATTTGCTACGTTTGTAAGCGTTGAAAATTTGAAGATTATGCAAAAATAAATATGTAGATAAATTCTTATACAATAAAAATTTCTACATTTTTAAAGAGGCCATTCTTCCAAATCGAATGACAATTTTACCTTGAACTTAACTTTTACAGATTAATAATAATAACAGATGTCCATATACTTTCCTGACAGTCAATACGTTTCTTTATGATATGACGAAGCATACATAACATAGTATGACGAAGCGCTATCTTATTTTTGATTCTTGCTATAATATAATTAAAAATATTATTGCTTAAAAAACTTTTATTTTTAAATTCAAGATTTATATCAACTATATACAGAGTATTCGAAGTTGATTCCAATTATTTGAGTAAAAGAACTTATAAAATTACTTTTCTTAATTTCTTTGTTAGCATTTCTTGCAAATTTTTAAGGCCAGATAACTTTTTCTTCTGCGTCTTCCAACCATTATCATTGAAAAATTTATTGAAAGAATGACAAAAAAAAATTGTTCAGTTTTTATTCTAAATAAAATCGGCTTCTTTTTTTATGTTTGCTTCATTAACTGTAATTTTTTTAAAAATTTAAATACGTAATTGGAAATTTAGAGCTAAATTTATCACCTACACAACTAAAGGAAAATAAAATATTTTATGTGCAGGTTAAAAAGTCAATCAGTTTCTCTGAACTTTGTAAAATATCATTATGAATTTTTAATATTATTTATCTTTCACGTTAATAAAGATATAAAGATATTCGTGATGGATAGTAGGTTAATGACCTCGATCTTGACGATAAGGACGAAGGTTCTGGAAAATACAATTAGGTCTCTATTTCTATTAAGCAGCAAGATCAGGAGATTGTTAATGATCGTAAAAATAGCTGTTAATTATGTGCAAGATTTAGAATCGAACTCGCAACGTTAGGGTTTGTAGCCGAGTAACATAGCCACTAGACAAAAGTAATTACTCCTATCAGGCAGTTGTTATCCGGCTTATGATGTTAACACCACAACTTCTTTGCAGCTCTGTTTAAAGAAAGTTTTATTATACCGAGTACTTTTGATAGTTCTCTTGCTCTTATTGAATTGAGAATCGTTGCCTTATGTTGATAATTTCTACGCTTGCAGTCTTTGCATACATCTTGAATATGATTTTGCAACCCATGCTTCGTATTTTCGCAATATTGGTATAAAAATATTTGTTACCCATTATCTAGTTTGTTGGAACAAATTCATCGTTTCACCCACAGGTGCTTTTCGTAATAGTAATAATAGTATGCGGAATAAAATGCAAGCCTATTTCTTTACATAAAAAGGAATATTGAGTAAAAATAATAATAATAGTCATTGATGTAAAAAAAAACTACATAGAAAAATAAAGGAAAATGAAAGGCGAGGAGACTGCCATTAATAACAAAAGGAGAAATGAAAACTACTAAAACAATGATAAATAAACTGCTTCCGTACATAAACACATATGTAGTTTTTAGGCTGTCATTCTGTCTGTTAATTGTCTTACATAATAATAGTTATTCATGAAATACAACGCATAAAGGCAGATAGTTGCACTTACTAACTAAATATTTGCTCAAACATAATTTCAATTTCGAAATATACACCTCAAAGCAATTGTGGAAAAGATTTAATCCGAGTTTTAGTTTATTAAGAATTGAATGAAACTTTAACATTTTCTATGAAAATTTCCTAAATAATACATAAACAATATCTGTATTACTGCGTCACAAATTCGTGCGACCTCCAAACATTTTAAAATAATAATAATAATAACTCCAAAAAACATAATAATAATAAATCCTGGAAAAAATTTTTGGTTTGCGCAAATATAATCAGAGGGAAAATAAATTGTTTTTACTGTACAAAAAAAAATGATTCCAAAAACAATCAAAAGGGAATGCTCACAGATCTTACTGAGAGGTTTTAATCAGGTAAATAATAAACGAAAAATCAGGTTGACACTGAAATACAGGATTGAAGACACAGGATGGATTTGTCATTTGATTCTGCCTACGTACTATCGTTAATACATCAAGTATTGGTTGTTACACAATTCTACAAAAAGGGTGAATCCATGACTACTGCAGTGCGGGAGTTTCGTACCGAAAAAGGGAATGAGGATACAAAAAGCGCTATTTCATTGTGTGGGGAATTGAATTTATTCGACGTTTTGTGAAAACAGGGAATTTGGAGGATCATTCACGAAATGGTTGACTACCTATGAGTGTATGCGTCCATGTCGCAAAACATGTCATGAAGGAATTGGCAGAAGAAACATGAATGGAGAGTAGCAGAGTTCATGAAGTTGGGACAATCACACGAATCACGGAATCGTCGTTTCGACGCATTCTGTATGGAATTTGAGTTCTGTATCCGTAATTCATCAGTAATTGTAGGCAGATACAGATTAAAGACTGCATTTTAATACATGGACGATAGTACAAATGGAATGCGACTCACTATGGATTCTAAAAGTCACGCAGAAGGATAAAGTATGGGCTTTTCGTTGCATGGTGACGTCTATACACAGAACAGTCGTATCTGGTCAGGCATCAAAACCTCGTGATACCCGACTAGGTCGTTTCTTTATTCCCTGATGTGAGTGTATGGTGTGGTTTCACCAACTCTTTAATACCTGGCCTTTTCTTCTTTGATAAGCTTTGCCCTATATCTTGCGGGAAAAGACGTACACTTAATGAAGAAAGAGATTATATAATGCAGTATGACCACATTGCGCCTGCATTGCAAGAAATGCATGTTTTACTTGTTACTTTCATGCAGGATGGTACCCTGCCCCAATCTTAACCAGAAGTCAAGACGTTCTTATTAGACACTTTCATTCACTGAAAGTCGAGTAATAAGTAAATTTATGCAAACCTCATGATCACCAGACTTGACCATCCCAGATATTTGGTATGGATTCGCTAAAAGTATCGTGTGTGTGGAATTTCTCCAGCCATTTTGGTGAATTAGTAAGATGCCGATCGACGGTCTCTCGGTGACATGGATGCCGACATGTTATACTCATCTATAATTGGTTTCGCTCTTCGCTTGGCCTAATACCTTGTGGTGGTGATCATGTTGAACATTTTTTATTTTAAAATAAATGCACTGTCATTTTATTGTGATCTGTTTCATTACTAGATTGTGTTTGCTTGATTTGCATAGGACGTTTCAGTTCGACGGGTAAATGTCCTCTTTCAGTTACTTTTAGCATCATTTTTTTATATATATGGTAAAAAATCAAATATCCCTCCTATTACATTCGCGCAAATCGAAAAATTTTCTATCATCTCTTCTTTTATTCCGAATTTTTGACTCGCCATGTGTTTTTGTAACTTTATATAGAGACAGTTAGTTATAAGTATATTTTTAAATCGGGATCTATTTGTATCATTATTCAGAAAAAAACTTTATATCGATTTGTATATTTATACTCTAAATAAAAATAATGAAGTTTTTTGAGAACATTGTTCTAATGAAATAAAAACCAAATTTATTGTTTCTCCATGCATTTTATTCGAATATTTTTTTCTACTTTTAAAAAAACAGTTGTTTTAAAAGTAGAATATAACAAAGAAAAATTCTTAAATATTAATATAATTTAATTGAGACCGAAAACAGGTTCAACCGGCCCTTGATGGATATGACTAGAACGGATTCAACTAAACCCCTATGACTTGCTAATGAAAACATGTTCATATTTACCCACACTATTATCTCCTAAATATTCCATTTTTTCATTACCTCAAAATTCAGAAGAATGACCTTTTTAATTATATTGATTTCATTTCTGTACAACACTTTTATTCCTTTTTAACACACACACGTATGTGTGTGTGTTTTATGATTAAATTCAAACTCGTCTGTCCAAAAAACGTCAATCATGTGACTTTGCCGTCTTTAATATTAAATTTAAATTTTTGCCTTCTTTGGACAAACTTTCCAGAGAAGGATTTTCACTTCCGTTTTTATTCCATACAACGCACATTTTTTATTTTATGACCCCAGTAATTAGAATTAGACCGATTGAATAAAATTCTTACCTTTCTATCGTATGAAATAATTCGTTGAAATGTTTTTAATGAATAGTATATTTTTTGTTTCAATGCCAAAAAAGCCCATAATCTGTGCCGAAAAGCTGTTCGCCACAGATGAGAAGTTATCATGACTTTTTTGTAAAGTTCGTCCATGTTTAAAGACGGTAATAATTAAATAAGTTTCTGTGTATTGCATGGTATGAAAATCGTTACATACAAAATAAAATAGCTGAAGAAAAGACAGCTATATATAATCCAAATCATGCTGCGATGTTCCGGGCAAGAGGGACCAAAAAAATTTTTAGACGTTTTTTACACATAGTAGTAGAAACATTTTTTCGTTTTTAGAAGAAAAAAATATGTATAAAGAAAGAAAAACCATCTTTCATTTATTTTGCTTACAAAATGAAAAATATGCATTGATTTAAATAAAACCAAAACAACCAATGTTTTCAGATTCTTAGAGGATTGGAACAAATAAAAATTATAGAATTTGTACAAGTTTAAAACATATCGTTTTACAACGCTTCCAATCACATGATTTATTGAGGAATTTCGACATTTAATTAAGCTATTATTTATGTCACAGACCTAAACATTATGTTGTAAAATTACTTTTTAAATAAAATATTTAATTTTTTGTTTATAATATTTAAAACTTGCTCTGCTTTTTGATTATTATTTATAAAGCTGAAAACTTCCATTAGAAACGATTAATAAATTCTGCGCAATAATAAAATTAATAATTTCTAAGCTTCTAATGCTAGGCAACATGCATTGAGAAATGAGCCACTAGAGTGCACCACTTGCGACGTTTGAGGACGCTACTGTTTGTAGCTATATAAGTATAAAATACATTGTATGTGAGAGGTGCTTGTTTTGAGCTGGTCCTCCACATCTATAGGCAATAAGATTGTTTGGGTGGAGTTTGATGTGCTGTTTTTTTTTTTAAATGTTGTTTAGTTTGATGCTTAATGTCGTATTTTGTTAAAGGAGTTTTAGCTATCTTTTTGTGTAATGAGTCAGTTTTTTACCAACATGTGTAACAGCAATGTTAATCAAAAGCACGACTCTGCCAAGAGAATACGATAAATGTATATTACATCCTTTTGAACGAAGCAAAACAAACTAAAAACTGCACTCGGATAAGACACATAATTATTTATATACTACTTTGCGCATAATTAGATAAAAATTACTTAAAAATATTTATTAAATAATTTTAGTGGCAATATCAAATCCACTTTTTATAATGAATGCATATAATTAGGAAATTTTCATTTTCGGGCTTGCTTCGGTATCACAAACAAAGTATAAATTCGAAGTATGTTATTATGTTCTTTCATTCGAAAGGCAACTCTTCTGTATGAAACAGGTTATAGATGGCGCTACAGTTTCATTAACTTCTATTTGGCGAACAATGAAAAAGGTGGGATGAAGTTTCTTCCCATTGATTGTAACAAAGTGAATAGCAATGAAATTTGTGCTTACTATTAAAAGAGGCAAAGGTAATGCCGCTTTATATCAGAAACCAGCGAGAGTGATCTCCATAAAACTTTCTAGCATGCTCTTCAATAAACTTGTCACGCCAGAGAACGCTTTTCATGGTATATCCGTACAATAGTCAAGAAATATTCAGTCGTGAATTTAGCATTTTTACTGAATAGGTAGTGTTTGTTATCCTTGGCGAGTCTTTTGACAATGAATTCCTGGCATGCGTTAATAGTATCTGAAAATGTAATAAAAATGTTAATAACTATTAAGAAATTACATTTCGTTTTCTATGTAATATTCAATATGATCAAAAAATTTTATACAGAGTTTTGACAAAGGTAAAAATTCCAGCGGCCTAAGTTTTGAGCAAAACAAATACAATCCACAAATTTTCCAAAACTTTACTGACAAATATCGCACCTGTATCTTCTACATTTTCTTCTACGTTGATGCTTTCATCAGATAACATCAATGTAGTATTAGCATTAAAATGAGGATTTTTCATTGCCTTTGTTTTAAAGAAATTTTTCGTCTGACATTACCAATAGAATTGTTACGTTCAATGTTGGCAACAACATACTTGCTTCTCCATCAGATGCGAAAAATAGCTTTCCTGCTCTTTTCAGTCGGTACATATGGTGAAATATCTTATTCCATAAGTTATTGTTATAGATCGTTATAGTTGGAAGGATTTGGAGGAACTGATTCAACTTCCATGACTTTTGATGAAAAATGAGCCCTCCAAAAGAAACGATCAGTTTTAATGTTTGACTGAGTATTCATTAGATTAAGCTGTTCATTGTAAAATGATCTACAAAAATTCTTCATTCTTCCTTATTCATCAAATAATGAGAAGGGGTAAACGTTTAATGCAAAAGCAAAATAGTCTAAATTTTTTATATATTTCTAATTATACTGTCCAGAAGTTAGTATAATTTAATCTGCTTATAACAAAAAATTTCACAAGGTGGTGAAACCTCGCATCTTTATCATATTGTTTCTCTTTCGAATGTCTTGTTCGATTGGATAATTTATACCATGATCCTTCATCACTACTATAGACTGCGATGTTATGTATTCGTTAGCTCCAAATTAATTGTAGGAAAAGAATTAATCGTCGAATTTCTTGCAGTCTCATTTTCTTTGTCATTTTGAGAACATAGTAACACCGTGATAAAAAATGATACACTGTGCATATTTTCAAACACTCCAGGAATCTGCTTAAATGTAGGAAGATGGAAGGGCAGAAATTTTCCGATGGGGAGGGGCAAGAAAAATCCATTAAACGGACAAGCACAATTTCTGTAATTTGGTTTCAGCATAACTCTTAATAATTCATTTTATATTTAATTAAAAAAATAATTATTATTTATCTCTTTTCCATTCGGGCTCTTACGCTTCCGGCGTTGTCGACATATATCGCATTGAGTTCATAGGCGGCCCAGGAAAGAATTACTTTATAAATATATTGTTGAATAATAGAATAATACATGTTAGCATTGGTTAAGTAACATCTATATATATAAAAGGCTATGTACGTAGCACAGAAATCTCTCTTACTAATTATTTTCGAATGGTCATAGTGAATTGTAAACAAAATCGCCATACAGACTTTTCAGCTTGCCTCATTGAAAGTTTTACAACTGTACTTCATTCAACACTTCACTTAAATAATGAAGATGCAAAATATTATTAACGATTTATTGGAAATGTGTTGTATATGTCACTAAAAACTACATTTAGTGAGATGAAACAATATATGAAAATCAAAGTGTTAGAATCAAACGTAAACAAAATTTAATTGAGCGCGAAAATGAGCTCAATCTTCCCTTGATGGATATGACAAAATCTCTATGACTTCATTATGAAAACATGATCATGTTTCATAACACTATTATTTTCTAAAAGTCATTATTGCATTGCATTAAATTTTTAAAAAATAAGCTTTTTAATGACAACGATTTCAATTCTGTGCAATATATTTCCCCCTTTTAATATACATATATATGTGCGTGTGTGCTTTATGATGAAATTCAAACTCGTCCGTCAACAAACTTTTGTACAGAATAACACGCTTTTGTCAACGCTAAAATAAAGTTTAAAAATTTGTCTTCTTTGGACATACCCTAATAAGTAGGCTCTTCACTTCCGCTTATATTGCAGAGTATACGCATTTTTTTAATTTGCCTCCCAGTAATTAGAATTAGACTGATTTAATTAAAATAATACCTTTCTGTCGTATGAAATAATTTGCAGAATTTTTTAAAAATGCATTTCATATTAATCGTTTCAATGCCTAAACAGCTGATAATCTGTGTCAACAACCTGGTCGCGATAGATATCAGGATTTTTTAAAAAATTTTCTCGAGATTTAAAGGCTGGCTTTCTTTTCGACAATATAATTAGATAAGTTTCTGTGTACTGCATGGTATAAAAATCGTTATGTGTAAAATAAAATAGTTGAAGAATAGACAGACAATTTGTAAAAACATATCATGCTGCGATGTTCCGTTCCGGAGATTCTAAATTTTTTAACGTTTTTTACATATACAATTTACTAAATTTCTATATATAGTTTTAAAAACTCTTCTTTATTTTTTTAAAAGAAAAGAAAATGTGTATAAAGAAAGAAAAATCGTCTTTCATTTATTTTGCCTATAAAATGAAATATAGATTCATTTAAATAAAATCAAAACATGTAAAATTTTCAGATTTGTAGACGATGGAATAAATAAATAATACAGAATTAGTACGGGTTTAAAATTTATTTTTTTACAAAAGTATCGTATCACATGATTTATTTAGGGATTGCGACATTTAATGGAGTTGTTATTCATTGCACATACTTAAAAGTTAAGTTGTAAAATTACTTTTAAAATAAATAATTCAATTCTTTTTAAATATTTAAAATTTGCTCCACTTTTTGATCATTATTTATAGCTGTGTAAATTCTATTAAAAGCGATCAATAAATTCGATGTAATATGGAAAATTAGTATTCATCTCTAGCATTGGATATCGTTTTATAAGTTGCGACTTTTAAAAAGAGCTGGTTCTAAAAAATCATGCATAATAGAAACTTTAACCAACGCCCACAATTTTACCAATTGAAAATGAAATTCTAATACACTGTCAATACAACCGAAGATCTAACCGACATGCAATATTAATCAAATACACAACATAACAATTTAACACTAAGAATTCTACTGTAGTACACATTAAACATGTTAAGTCCAATAAAGTTTAAGGACTCTCAAGAAAAGCGAAAACTAACAAGATTCATATCACTTCGTAAACAATATAGTATTTAAATAAATTCCTTTTATAAATTTAGTGGTAAGCTTAAATCTACTTTCTTTCTTTTGTAATGAAAGCCTATTAGAAAAGTTTAATGTTTTCGCTTGCTTTGGTATCATATACAAACCATTCAAAACTTCAAAAATCAGTTTCTTATTGTGTACTTTCTTCAGAAATAACTTGGATAAAGTTAATAGATGGCGCTTCGATTTCGTCCATTTCTGTTCAGCGATCAATAAAAGTGGTGGGATAAAGTTTCTTCTTATTGATTGAATAAAGTGAAAAGCTAGAAAATTTCGGTTTCCTATATAAAAGAGGAAAAAATAATGCAGATTTTATCTGAAACTTGAACCGGAAGTGATCTCCACACAACTTTCTCGCATAATCTTTAATAAACTTGTCATGTCAGAGAACGCCTTGTATGACATTGGCGTACGATAAACAAGAAATATTAACTTTTGACTAGAATTTAAAATTTTTACTGAATCTCTTGTGTAATCCTTAGTGAGTCTCTTGGCAATTAATCCTTAGAATGCATTCTGGTATCCGAAAATCGAATTTCTGCTTTAGACACGTTTTTAACAACCGGTTGGAACAAAGATATGACACAAAACTGCTCTTGTTGTCATAGAATTCTATACCGCATTTGATGTATTTATGTAAATGCGTTTTTGAACTATCGCGTATACATGTTACCGAAGGAACAGATCAACAGACAATCAACCTTTGGATGGATTTCGCTCAAAATTTGACAGGTGAATACATACAGAATTTTATGTATTTAGCTCTCTTCATTTTGTAGTTATCAAGTATTATATTCGGACCGACGGACTTCCTCTGAGATAGAAATCTGAGAATTTGATAATTCTCAGATTCTTCCTCCTAGATAGAAATTGATAGACATCTGCAAATTTTGTAATAGGACCGTTTTGCACTGAAAGACGGACAGACATTTTCCAAAAATGTGTTTTTCGAACTCAGGTAGGTCTAAAAATGGAAGAATCGACAAAATCTGATGTTCCAATTTTTTAATAATTACAATACTTTCTCTATACTACGCATACGAGAAAGTAAAAATGGATCATATCCGTTTTCACAATATATAAGCAGGGACGTGGTGACAATATCATTTTTCAAAAGTTCCGAGATGGTAAAAACGTTGCAGATTTAATGCATGATGTCTAATTTAATTCTGGTGTCTAATTTGAAGAATTTGTATGAGGGACGTTAAAATTTAGAATTAGAGCATACGTTCATGCTCAAGGTTCACAATTTTTATGTGGGGAGAGGCGGAAAACACCATTTTTAGGCGCATAACATAATTTTACCATTAGTATGAAAGGAAATTTCATGAAATTCTTTCCTGGGGCGTTATTGCGTCATTTCTTGGTTCTAAAATTAAACCCATCATGATACATCTTAATTTAATGAAAAATCTTATTTCGTCTTAGCGGAAGTTTTGCGAACATCAGTACAGACCACCCAAAAGCAGTGCCACCCAATTCGGATGAGCGCAGGCAGTCAAAAAGACTAAGCCTTCAATCAACTCCTTCACTTTAAGACCTTCCGAATTATCTCATATTAAACAATTCCTTTAGGTAAAAATCTATTTTGATTCATTCATTCACCAATAAATAATCTATTTCACTGCCAATACCTTTAAAGTAAAAAAAAAAAAGAAAAAATGTTCATTATATATAGTGGGTGGACAGTCTTTTTTAATCTGTTTTGGGTTGATGTGTAGTATAAAGCCAGTCAGTATTGTCAGGTAGATAAGTAGATTCCATTAACATTTTCTGAATAAGGACATTCGTTGCTTCCATACTCTAAGGAAAAGTAGATTATTCAACGGAAAAAGCAAATACTTTGTATAAATATTTGTAGTAAAGTATAATTTTTAAAAGCAAATATTGTTCTTTCATGGGATAGCTTTTCACTCAAATTAGAATTTCTCAGACATGGCCATTCTGTGTTACTAAAAACTCTATTCAGTCAGAGGGACGAATATATAAACTAATCAAGATGTTAGCATTCAATTTCAGTAAAGTGTAACTGGGAACGGATTTAGGCTTAATTTTATGGATGAATATGACTAAATTACTATAACTTGCTTATTAATCATGTTCATATCTTTACATACTATTATTTACTAAAAGTCATTTTTATATACCTTAAAATTCAAAAAATTACCTTTTTAATGATATGAATTTCAATTTTGTAAATTCATTTCTGTTTTCTTACTTTTTGATATACATAATATGTGTGTGTTATAATGAAATTCAAACTCATCTTCCAATAAACTCAATCGCGTGATTTGGCAACGTTAAAATTAAGTTAAAAAATTTACCTTCTTTGGACAAACCTTCCGAAGTAATATTTTCATTTCCGATTCTATTCCATAGTATACACATTTTTTAATTTGTTCCCTAGGAATTAGTATTAAACTGATTTAATCAAATCCATGTCTTTTGGTACTAGAAAAATTTCGTTAAATTTTTGAAACGCTTTTCATATTATACTTTGCACTGCCTAAACGTCAATAATCTAAGAGAACACGCAGATCGCCAGAGACAACTAGTTGTCACCCAATATTTTGAAAGATTGTCCATGTTGAAAGACTGATTTTCTTTTCAACAATACAATAATTGCATATGTTTCTACTCACGGCATAGTATAAAAATAGTTGTATATAAAATAGAATAGCTGAAGAAAAGACAAACAAATTGTGAAAACATATTATGCTGCGATGTTCCGGGCTAGAGATTCCAAACATTTTTTCCAAAATTTTTAAAACATTCTTTCTTCTTTACGTTTTTAGAAGAAAAAATATACATTGATTTAAATAAAATCAAAACAATATATATATTTGTTAGATTTTTGAAGGATGGAACAGTAAATAATATAGAATATTACAAGTTAAAGTTATCTTCTTATAAAAGCTTCCAATCACATGATTTATTTAGGGATTTTGACATTTAATAAAGTTATTATTAACTGAGCATACTTAAAAATTAAGTTGTAAAATTACTTTTTAAATGAGATATCTCATTTCTGTTTATAACATTTAAAAATTGATGTGCAATTTGATTATTATTTAAAACAGCAAAAATATCGATTATAAACAATTAATAAATTCTATGCAATAAGGAAAGTTAATCATTTTTAACACTAGATGTCGCTTTCCATGCATTTAACACTACGATTAAACAAAAACGTTAATCAAAACTAAGATTATGCCACCTAAAAATGTTATCGTAAATTACTACTCTTCGATCGAATCGAGGCCAACAAACACCTAGATTCGATTCAGACAATAACATCTACCAAAGATTCGTTACAATACATTCGCTACAGTTCAAAATTATTTAAAGATATTTCTTGTATAATTTTAGTGGTAAAATCAAATTGCATTTACTTATATTCAGCGAACCATAAAAAAAGGTGGGATTAAGTTTCTTCTCATTATTTGCAATTAAGTGAACAGTAATAAAGTTCGGACGACTATTAAAAAAGGTAAAGATAATGCACTTTATATCAGAAACCAGAGGGAGTGATTTCCACAAAACTTTTTTGCATATCCTGTAATAAATGTGTCATGTCAGAGAACGCCTTGCAAGGCATTGCCATTATATTATGAAATATTATTTGGCTTGAATTTAGCATTTTTACTTTATCTCTCGTGTCATCCTTGGCGAGTTTTTAGGCGATTAATCACTGAAATGCGTTAATAGTATCTGAAAATGTAATAATAAATGTTAATAAATATTAATAAATTACAGTTTATTTTCTATATATTATTCCTTATGATCATGAAGTTTCACACAAAGGTAAAAATCCCAGGGACTAATGTTTTCAACAAAATACATACAATCCACAAATTTTCAAAACTTTACTGACAAATATCGCACCTGCATCTTCTACTATTTGTTCTACGTTAATGTTTTCATACGATAACATCAATGCTGTATTAGCATTAAAATGAGGAATTTTTTATTGTTTTTATTTTAGAGAAATTTTTGGTTTGACATCACCAATAGAATTGTTACGTTTAACATTCCTACAAAATATTTACTTCTCCTTTAGATGCGTTCAGCAGGTTTCTTGCTCTTTTCTGGCGGTTCATCTGGATAAATATCATATTCCACGACTTATTGTCATACATCCGTTATAGTTGGAAGGATTGGGATCAACTTTTCCTTCAACTTCCATGTCATTTGATGAAAAATAGGCCCTCCAAAAGACACAAAAAAAGCAATTTTCGTACTTGACAGAGTGTTTATTAGAGTAAACAATTTGTAATAAGAAGATTTGCAAAAGTTTTTTTTCCTTGGTCATCAAATAATGAAAGTGGGAAAATGTTTAATTCAAAAATAAGAGAGTCTAAATTTTGTATCTTTTTCAAATTATATTCTCCTAAAGGTAGAACACAAGTTAATTTCCTCCATTTTAACATGCAATTTCATACGTAAGTGAAATTTCGCATCGTTACCACTTCTTCTTGCGTACAGTCGACCACCCCGCCACCACTGAACGTAGCAGTATCGACAGGATTTTTTGTGGTCGACTGTTATCTTGAGCATTGTCCATCCTTGCATTGGCCGATTTGTTAAACTGTCCTTTTTCCTTATCTACAAACTCTCAAATAGTTGGTAAAAAACTGACAATTTTTGACATCATGTCCTTCAGAGTTTTAAGATTACCTGGTACCATCAGTACTATACTTAAGTCATTATTTATAAATTTCAGATTTTTTCTTTACTAGTAGATTTCAATACATTCCTTTAAATAGTGGTAAACAGTACCGATTCCCCCTTAAATGCATTTATTGTAATGCTTTCTTCCAAATCTTTGGAAATAACATCGTTACCACTGTGTACCCCTAAAGAACGTAGCTTTCTTCCAAAAATATTTTTCCCTTTCGAATGTCCTGTTCGATTTGAAAATTCGTTTTATGATCCCTGGGAACTACTATAAACTGCGTTGTTATACATTCCCCAGCTTCAAATAAATTATGGCAAAAGAATTAATCTAGGAATTTCTTACAGTTTCTCCTTTTTTAATCACTTTGAAAACCTTGTTACACAGTGACAAGAAATGATACACTACACAAATTCTCCAACTCTTCAGAAACTTACTTAAATATAAGAAGAAAGGGCGGCAGAAATTTGCCGACGGGGAGGGGGCAAGAGAAATCCGATAAACGAACAAGCACAATTTGTCTTCTAAATATCTTATAACATTTCAATTTATATTTAATAAAAGAAAATTAATTATTATTTTGCTTTTTTTTAATTCAGGCTCTTACGTTTCTGCCGTCATCGACATCCATTGCATTGAGTGCATAAGTGGCCCAGGAAAAATTTACTTTATAAATATATTGTTGAATAATAGAATAAAACATGGAAACATTGGTTAAGTAACATCTACATATATAAATCGCTAATGTAAGTAGCACAGAAATCCCTCTTACTAATTATTGTTGAATGAAACCTGTTCATGTTTCCCCATACTATTATTTCTTAAAAGTCATTTTTGTATTACCTTAAATTTTAAAAAAAATATTTTTTAATGACGTAGATTTCATTTCTGTACAATTCTTTTTTCCTCTTTAATATACATAAAGTGTGTGTGTTTTTTATGAAGAAATTCAAACTCACATCTCCAAAAAAATCAATCATGTGATTTTTCAGAGGTGGCGTCAGCAGGGGGGGGGGGGCTGTCGGCAGCCTCTTGTAATTACTATTAGCGGCAAAAAGTATATAATTTCAGATGTTTCTAAATTTTTAATAGACTTTGTATGAAGATGTCTTAATGAAAGGATGATTAAAATTTTTATTCATATAATATTCATATATAACATATTAGCCCCTTGACATTCGAATTTACTTAACTTCTTAATTAGATGGCAGATCGTATTTGTGATAATTATTGTTATTTGAATCCCTAGAATAATATAATAGCATTTGAGGTTATGATGCGTTTTCAAATGATCTTTGCATTTTAAATTACTTAATTCTTTCCCTTAATTGCAGATTTAAAGTTATAAATTTAGTAATTCCATACAGAATCAGACTCGTCGTTGTATAGGAAGGGGTGAAGAAAAAACAATGCATGCAATTGAGAGGATAAAACTAACTTTCTGGGAGGAATATTAGCTTGCAATAACTACCTAAACCTACCTAACATGCCTAAAAATGAAGATAGGAAAATTCATATTCAAGATCTTATTATTTCTTAATAAAATGCATAGATTTTTTAAATCTTCAATATATATTGAAAAAAAATACATGGGGTATCTAATATTTAAGCAGTCCATTTGTGATAAGAATATTTCTCATATATTACATAAAATAGCAAGTTTGTGCATATTTTCACAAAATATTTTCTCCAGTATTTTTAAGAAACGACATCATTGTATCTTTTCCGAATTCTATATTGATCCGGTCAGAACTATAGTAAATTTTTGTAGTATTAAATTTAATTTATTGTAAATTTCTTGCGCACTTATTTTCCTCGGATTCGAAACACATCTGAATTCCTGCTCGTTGCTTCAATCCTGATTTAACAAATATTTTAGTTAAGGAACTACGCTGAATAATCGATTTTTGGTAAAAACATCGAATATTTTTTATTTATTATTTTGGATTTCTGAAGAAGTTTCTTTTATATAACTTTTTCTTTCAACGTTTATTTTATATAGCTTCTGATAAAAAATAAAACAATGCATTTGGCACAATCTGTGTTTCTATCTGAATTCTGCAATCTAGGAAGGAATGTAACATATTTTTTTCTAATTTTAGATTTCATAGAAATTAAATCTCTAAAGTCTCATAAAGAAATAGACTCAAATATTGACTATTTTTTCATAGTCATTAAAAGAAACTGAGAATATATTTTATCAATTTCTTTGAAAAGTTTTAACAATGAAACAAAGGATAGGAATAAAAGAGACACCAAATAATACTTGATTTCCTTTAATTAAACGTAAAATTAATTATTATGAGTTATTTTGAAGCCAAATGAGAGACATTGTGTTTTTCCCTTTGCCGGATTTACCTTGCCTCTCTGTCAGCAAATCTCTGCCGTCCCTCTGTGATCTGTCCGGCGTTAAAATTAAGTTTAAAATAATTCCTTCTTTGGACAAATTTTCCGCAGAAAGATTTTGACTTCCGTTTCTATTCCATACTAAGCACATTTTTGATTTAATGTACCCCAGTAATTAGAATTTGACTGATTGAATTAAATTCATGCATTTCTGTCTTATAAAATAATTCAATGAAATTTTTTAAATGCTTTCTATATTTATCGTTCAAGTCCTAAAAAGCCAATTTCTGCCAACATGCTAGTCGCTAAATTTGAGTAGTTATCAGGAATTTTTTTTATAGGTTATCGGTATAAAATAAGAATTAAAGATCGGTATTCGTTTCTACAATACTATAATTAGATAAGTTTCTATGTGCTGCATGGTATAAAAATCGTTATATATGAAATAAAAAAGCTGAATTAAAGATAGATAAATTGCAAAAATATATCACTCTACGACTAGAGTTTCCAAAATAAATTTAACGCTTTTTTATAAGTAGTGTTAGGAACATTCTTTACTTTTTTAGAAGAAAAAAAATTGTCTATTAAGGAAGAAAAAATCATCTTATATTTATTTTGCTTATAAAATGAAATATACATTGATTAAAATCAAATCAAATCAATTTTTTTTAGATTTTTAAGAGGGAACAAATAAATATTACAGAAATTGTACAAGTTTAAAATTTATATTTTTACAAAAGCTTCCAATCACGTGATTCCTTTTGGGATTTCGAAATTTAAATAAGTTGTTATTCATTGCGCATACCTAAAAATTAAATTACAAAATGACTTTTTAAATAAAATATTTCATTTCTGTTTATAATATTTAAAACTTGCTCCGCTCTTTGATTATTATTTATAACTGTTAAAAATTGTATTTGAAGCCATTAATAAATTTGATGTAATAAGAAAAATTAGTACTCATCTGTGGCATTCGATATCGTTTTATAAGTTGCGACTTTTAAAAACAGCTGGTTCTAAAAAAACATGCATAATAGAAACTGTAACCAACGCCCACAATTTTACCAATTTATAAAGAAATTCTAATACATTGTCAAACACATTGAGTCCTTGAAATCGTAGAACTCAATTTTAGAAAAATTAGGATTGCATATATCGAAACAGATACGAATCTAGTAACCGATCAAAATTATTTTAAGAATTTTATTTTATAATTATAGTGGTAAATTTGAATTTCCTTTTTTTTTTTTTTCATAATGAATACTTACTAAAAATTTTGACATTTTCTCTTGCATCATTATTATATATAAACCATTCAAAGTTTCTTACTGTGTTCTTTCTTTTGAAAGAAAATTCATCAACATGAAAGCAAATAACAGAAGGTGCTTCAATGTCATTCACTTCTATTCAGCAATCAATAAAAGTGGTGGGATTAAATTTCTTCCTATAGATTGCAATAAAGTGAACAGCAATGTAATTTATGCTTACTATTAAAAATGGCAAAGATTGATGCAGATTTATATCAGAAATGAGTAGGAGTGATTTCCACAAATCTTTCTCGCATACTGTTTCAAAAACTTGTCATGCCAGTGAATGCTTTGCATGGCACTGGCGTACAATAGTCAATACTGAATCCATCGTGTTATCCTTGGCTATACTTTTGGCCATTCATCCCTGGCATGCGCTTAATAGTATCCAAACATCGAATTTCTGCCTTAGACACGTTTTTCTCAACCGAATGAACAAATATTTGCAACAAAACTACATTTGTAGTCACAAAATTCTATAAAAAAAGACTTATTGTAGGAAAAAGACCTAAAAATTACTATTTATGTTTTATATATTTATATCAAATAGAGATGAGATATGCAGCAGTAACCAAAAAGTTTCAGAACAACATGATTTCTGCTTTTTCGAGGGTCATCCGATTTTTGGAAAAGCTTTTGGCATTTAACTTTTTACACGCATTACATATTAATCATTACAGTGCCAGAAAAGTCAATTATCTGTGCGAACACGCTGGTCGCAGAAGACGACTAGTTGTCAGGAATTTTTTAAAAAGATCATCTATGTTTAAAAACTGAGTTTCTTTTCTATAATATATAATGTTTCTATATACTGCATTGTATCAAAATCGTTATTTTCAAAATACAATAGCTAAAGAAACGACGGATAAATAGTGAGAACATATCATACTGCGATAATCCGGGCTAGAGATGTCAGAAATTTTAACGCTTTTTACAAATAGTTTTAAAAACATTCTTTGTTCTTTACTTTTTTAGAAGAAAAAAATGGTGTATAAAGATAGAAAAATCATCTTACATTTATTTTGTTTATAAAATGAAATATATATTGATTTAAATAAAATGAAAAGAATCAAAGTTTTCAGATTTTTTAGAGGATGGAACAGATAAATATTATAGAATTTTTATAGGTTTTAAATCTTTATTTTTGTACAATACATTTCTTTTCTTTTGATATCCGTAATGTGTGTGCGTTTTATGATGAATTTCAAAGTCATCTCTTAAAAAAACTCAATCGTGTGAATATGCCAACGCTATAATTAAGTTTCAAAATTTGTCTTCTTTGGACGTACCCTGAGAGGTAGGATTTTCACATTCGCTTTATTGCACAATATACAGATTTTTTAATTTACCTCCCAGTAATTAGAATTAGACTGATTTATTTAATTCACGCCTTTATGACGTATCCAAAACACGTTGAAATTTTTTTGTGCATTCCGTATTAATCGTTTCACTGCCTAAAAAGTTATTAACCTATGCGAACAAGCTGGTCGCCAAAGTCGACTAGTTGTCATGCACTTTTTTTAAATATCGTCCATATTTGTATACCGATTTTCTTTTCTACAATATAATAAGTTTCTGCTTACAGCGTGGTTATGTACAAAATACAATAGCTGAAAAAAAGATACAAATTGTGAAAACATATATGCTGCGATGTTCCGGGCTAGAGCTTCCAAAATTTTTTATACTTTTTTCACAAATAGTTTTAGAATCATTCTTACGTCTTTTCTTTTTTCGAAGCAAAAATTTTTCGCATAAAAAAGGAAAAAAATATTTTATATTTATTTTACTTATAAAATGAAGTATACATTGATTTAAATAAAATCAAAACAATCAATATTTTCAGAGTTTTAGAGGATAAAACAGATAAATATTACAGAATATTTACAAGTTTAAAATTTATCTTTTTTTAAAAGCAGCCAGTCAAATGATTTATTTAGGGATTTCGACATTTAATTAAGGTATTATTAGCCATATATCTAAAAATTAAGTTGTAAAATTGCTTATTTAACCAAATTTTTCATTTCTGTTTATAATATTTATAACTGTGCAAACTTTCATTAGAAGCGATTATTGAATTCGATGTAACAAGGAAAATTAGCACTCATCTCTAACAATACATTTAGCTTTCCAAGTTTACGACTGCTTAAAAAGCTCTTTTTTTTAAATAACACGCACAGCAGCAATGTTAATTAACACACACTTGAAACTGAATATTCCGATACAGTTCGTGTTAAACACATTGAGTCGTAGAACATTTAAAACTCAATTAAAATACAACAGAGCTAAACTTATCTTAAAACATTAGGTTCCACTACGAATCAAAATTATTTGAATAATTTTAATTTATAATTTTACTGGTAAACTTAAATTTACATTTCTTTATAATTACAGCTTGTAAGAAATTTTTAATGTTTTCGCTTGCTTTATTATCATATACAAAGCATTAATTTTAATATACCGGGTGTTTCAAAAATCAATAAAAACTAAACGGGCAGCGATAGAAATACGCCGTTTGTTACAATATGCTTGGGACAACAGTAAATTTTCAGGCAGACAAACTTGCGAAATTAGTTATAATTTGCAACAACAGATGGGGCTGCAGTCTGGAAAAAATTTAAAGTACGATATTTTCCAAATATTCACCATACGCAGCAATAACATGGCATAGTCTCAGGATGAAATGAGCAGAAACCCGTGTAAACGTCTCAAGCCATTTCTTTTTTCGGATGCGGGGACGGTGGGACTGCAACATGGGTTTTTCGGTTCCCCATATGCGCCAGTTCTGTTTATTGACGAAGCCGTCCAGGTAAAAATAAGCTTCGTCCGTAAACAAAATCTGTTGTTGTAAATTGTAACAAATTTCGCAAGTTTGTCTGCTTGAAAATTTACTGTTGTCCCAAGCATATTGCAACAAACGGTGCATTTCTATAGCTGCCCATTTAGTTTTTATTGATTTTTGAAATATACCGGTCATTTTTGAAACACCCGATACCATCCATAATACAAACCATCACATTTGATATCATATACAAATCATTCGTTAGAAAGAAAATTCCACAACATGCGTGTAGGTGATAGATGGCGCTTCAATTTCGTTCACTTTTATTCAGCGATCAATAAAAGTGGTGGTATTAAGTTTCTTAGTGCATGTTGCAATAAAGTGAACAGCAATGAATTTGTGCTTACTATTAAAAGACACAAAGATAATGTAGCTTTATATCTGAAACCAGTAGACGTGATCTCCACAAAAACTTTCTCGCCTACTTTTTAATAACTTTCTCTTGTCAGAGAACACCTTGCATGGCCACTGCCATACAACAATCAAGAAATATTAACTTGTCGCTTAAATTTAACGTTTTTACTGAATCTATCGTGTTATCCTTGGAATTTTGGCGATTCATCCCTGACTTGCAATAACAATATCCGGAAATCGAATTTGTGCTTTAGATACGCATATCACAACCGATTGAAGCAAAGATTTGATTCCAAATTGCACGTGTAGGCATAGAATTCTCTACCAAATTTGATATATTTAAGAAGTAAATGTGTTTTTGAATGATCGAGTTTATACCTTTCTGTGGGTACATACAAACAGACAATCAACTCTTTTTTTTTATTTGGCTCAAAATTTGACAAGCGTTTCCATTGTAGATGTTAAATCTGTTCACTGAATTTTATGTATTGAGCTCTCTTCCTTTTTCAGTTATCGTGTAAATTATTCGGACTGACGGACTCCCTCTGAACATATTTTATTCAAAATTTGATACAAATCAGTAAATTTTGTGTAAAAACCGCATACCAAATTTCAGCCATCTAGTTAAAAGTGATTTTGAATTATGTTTGTCACAGATAGACAGAAGGACATGTGCAAAAAATGCGTTTCATGAACTGAAATAGGTCTAAAATGTCAAGTTTCGTCAAAATCTGGAGTTGGAATTTTTTGATAATTATCATAATTTCTCTATACTATGTATTTGATAAAGTTGAAAAGGATTACATCCGTTTTAGTAGATACAAGCAGGGAAGTGGTGATAATTACATTTTTGAAAAGAAGAAATAGTAAAAATGCCGAATGTTGGAGATTTAAGACGAATTTGAAGATGATGCAAAAATAAATATGTAGATGAATCATTACATAATTGATAGTTCTACATTTTTAAGGAGGACATTCTTCCAAACAAAACTGCATTTTTACCTTGAGTATCACTTACAGATTTCTTGTAATAACAGATGTCTGAATACCATCTTGACGGTCTCTTCGTTTCTTCGGTACGCAACATGCACTGATGGAGCACTGTCTGATTTTTCATTCTTATTATAAACTAATTGTAAATACTACTACCTATAAATACTCTTATTTTGAAATTTAAGACCTACATCAACTTTACATAGAATATTCGAAGTTTGTTTCAATTATTTGTGGTAAAAAAATTATTCAATTATATATCTTAAATTATTTGTTAGCATTTCTTGCACGTTTTTCAGGCCCGGTTACTTTTTCTTCTTCCTCTTTCAACCACTGTCCTTGAAAACTTTAATGGAAGAATGAAAAAGTTTCTCAATTTTTGTAATAAATAATTTTTTTTTTTTTAAGTTTGATACATTAAATGACCAATTTTTTAATTTAAGTACATAACTGGAAATTTAGAGTTAAATTTACCATCTGCACAACTAAAGAAAATTGAAATATGTTTAAGAAGAGGTTTAGAACTCAATGAGTTTTTCTGAAATTTGTAAAGTATTATTATGATTTTTTAGTGTTGCTTCGTTTCCACTTTAATTTTATGTGTTGGAAGACAGATATTAAGAGATTCATGGTGGGTGTTAGTTTAATTACCCCCCTCTTAGCGATAAGGATGTAAGTTCTGGAAAATACAAGAATTATGATTCTATTTCTATTAAGTAAGAAGATATGAAGATTGCTTCTGACATCACATTCTAAAACTTGCGGAGAACTATGTTTAATTATTTGTTTCATTCAATTCTATATAAAGAACATGTTAGTGAGCCGAATGCTTTTACCAATGATGTCGCTAGTATTTAATTGCGAATTGTTTCCTTCTTCTATTGATAATTTTTACATGTGTGGTCTTTGCACACATCTTGGGTATGATTTTACTTCTCGTGCTTCTTATTTTCTAGAATACTGGTGGAAAAATTGCTGTTATTTTCTTGGACTGAATTCATTCTGGACAGAATTTTTTGTCTACATCCGTACTTCATCAGTTATTATTGGTAGATACAAATAAGACTGTACTTTGCTACATAGGCGTTGGTACAATTGGAATTTGAAGCAATGGGGTTGCTGAACGTTATGTGGAATTATAAAATATGGACTTTAGACTGCATGTTGATGCCAAAACCGTCGTATAGAGACAACATCGAAACACTCAAGATACCTTAATCAGCCATTGTATTCACCTGATCTTACTGCATGTTGTGGTTACATATTGTGTCTTTTCTTTGATGAGCGTCGTTCTATAACCTGTAGAAAGCCCTGCACAATTACTGCAAGAAGGGATGTTAAGCTACTGCATGATCAGATTGTGTCTGCCTTTTACATTAGACATGCCTTACTTGTCGTTACTTTCATGCAGGACAGTGCCCTGCTTCACTTTGCAGGTGAAGTAAAGACGTTCATATTGGACACTTTCATTCACCGAAGGCCAAGTGATAAGTAAATCTATGCAAACTTACTTATCACCAAACTTGACCATGCCAGATATTTGGTATGGAATCTCTTCAGTCGTTTTGATGAAATAGTAAGAGACCATTCGATGGACTATCGGTGGCATCGATACCGACATGTTATACTCTTCTGTAATAATCGTGATGGCGTTCCTCTCTTGTCTAATACCTTGTGGGGGTGGTCATGGTGAGCATATTTTAATTTAAAATAAATTCACACTATCTTGTTATTGTTTTCTGGTTCATTGCCCGTTTGTGTTTTCTTGATTTGCATAGAACGTTTCAGTTCGTCGTGTAAATTCCCTCTTTCGGTTACTTTTAGAATCCCTTTTTATACATGGAAATCAAATCAAATCCCCCCAGCCCCCGATTATATTCGCTGAAACGGATATTTTTTCCCATCATCATTATTTTATTCTGAATTTTTAAATGTATGAATTTTTGGCGCAGTCTGTATTTTTGCAACTTTATATAGATACACTTACAAGAATATCTTTTAATCGGGATCTATTTGTATTTTTATATCTATCAAAAAATTTATATCGATTTGTATCTTTATATAAAAATATATATTTTTTGATGATATCGCTATAATGGAATTCAAACCAAAATTATTGTTTACCCACTGTGTTTCATTCAAATATTTTTCTTTTCTTAAAATAATTATTTTAAAAGTAGTATATACCAAAAATACATTTTTGGATAATAGAATATAACATAGAAATATTGGTAAAGTAACATCTATAACTATCTATCTATATTGTTACGAAATTTCCGGGGTTCGTTTGGATAGTGGGAGTTATATGGTGTGAAGAACACTCAATCAGCAGGCGGTAGTAGAAAATGAAACAACGACGTTTATTTACACGAAGACACACAGGACTGCACAAAGACGACAACTATATACAGCACAGAAGACGATTATCTTCAGCCGAGACGTGCAGCATACAACAGTATACACAGCAGCTCTACTCCGTCCCTGCTCCTCTAGTCCCTGGAAGACGAGTTCTTCAGCATCACTTCCGACTACTCTTCGACTCCACTGGTCCACGACTCGACAATTCACGACCACTCCCCGTCAGCTGCAGCTCCTTTTATAGGTCTCAGAAGGAGGGGCTAGAAGTCTCTCAACCAAGCAGGAACATTCGAGGCGTATGTCCGTTCCTACTGGACGGCTCGGGGAAATTCTCGATGTTTCGGGTATAATCTATTTTGGCGCCAAAGTCGCCAAATTTGTCGCCAAGCTCTGGGACCTCCTATGGAACCAACTATGCTGGGAAGCCGAATCACAGATTCGTAACAATATATATATATCTATATGCATACACACAAAACGCTAACGTGCATAGCATAGAGATCCCTCTTACTAATTATTGTTGAATGGTAACAGTGAAATGTAAAGAAACCGCAATACAGACTTTCGTTTTTACGACGGCATTTCATTCAACACTTCGCTTAACTAATTAACGAGAATGCAAAATATTATTAACATTACTCCAGGTATGGGGCTTACCGTGACATTGAAAACTCCATTCAGTGAGAGGAAAGAATATGTAAAACTCAAAATGTTAGAATCAAACGCAAAGTTTAATATAGCGCGAAAATTAGTTGAACCTTCCCTCGATGGAAAAGACTAAATCGCTATGACTTGCTTATGAAAACATGTTCATATCTTCTTCCCATATTATTAATTTTTTTCTGTACAATACCTTTCTTCGCTTTTAATATTTGTAATGTGCATGCGTTTTATGATGAAATTCAAACTCATCTCTCAAAAAACTCGCTTGCTTTTGTCAGTATTGAAAGTAATTTTAAAATTTTGACTTCTTTGGACATGCCTTCCGGTGCACAATTTTAAGCTTCCGCTTCTATTCCATGATAAACACATTTTTTAAACTGTATCCCAGTAAATAGTATTAGGCTAATTTAAAGAAATTAATATATTTCTATTGTATGAAAAACCTCGTTTAATTTTATAACACTTTCCATATTATTTCGTTACATTGCATACAGGCAGTAATCTGAGCGAACAAACTTATTGCCAAGTATGTCTAGGTACAATGAAATTTTTTTGAAGATCATCCATGCTTAAACACTGATTTTGTTTTCTACAATATTATTATATAAGTTTCTGTGTACTGCATAGTATAAAAATCATTATGTACATATACAATAACTGAAGAAAAGACAGACAAATTATGAAAAATATCATGCTGAGATGTTCCGGCTCAGATATTCCAAGATTTTTTTAGACTTTCTTTACAAATAGTTTTAAAAACATTCTTTCTTCTTTACTTTCTTATAAGAAAAAAAATGTGTATAAAGAAAGAAAAATCATCTTACATTTATTTTGCTTATAAAATGAAATATGTATTGATTTAAATAAAATCAAAACAATCAATGTTTTCAGATTTTTAGAGGAATGCAACAGATAAATATTACAAAATTTGTTCAAGTTTAAAACATATCTTTTTTCAAAAGCTTCTAATCATGTGATTTATTTAGGGACTTCGACATTTCATTAAGGTATTATTTATTGCGCATTCCTAAAAATTAAGTTGTAAAATAACTTTTTAAGTAAAATGTTTAATCTTTGTTTATAACATTTAAAACTTGCTCTGCTTTTTGATTATTATTTATAAAGCTGAAAATTCCCTTAGAAACGATTAATAAATTCAATGCAATAAGGAAAATTACTCATCTCTAACGCTAGATGTCGCTTTCACAGCTTTTAATGCTAGGCAACATGAATAACAGCAATGTTAATCAATAGCACGACTCTGGCACCGGAATACGATAATCATAAAATACTTCATTTCGATCACGGCGAGTCCAGAAAAATACTGGACACACTTTAAAAACAAGAATTTGGATTCAAAAAACTTCATTTCGATCACGGCGGGTCCAGAAACATACTGAACACGCTTTAAAAATAAGAAATTGTATTAAGAACAAAGTACGTAGATTACATTCGATGAAAAGAGCTAAATAAAATTTATTTGTATAAAGTGAGTGGTAGAGTAAATCTACCTTCTATGCTGAATGCGTCTTAGGCAATTTTAATATTCTCGTTTGCTGTTCTTTAGTCAGAACATAAAATACAGACTATACATGTATACAGGTTATAGATGGCGTTTCAATTTCATTTGATTCTATCCGGAAATCAATAAATGTGGTGGTATTAAATTTCTTCCCAGTGTCTTTGCGATAAATCACTGGCAGGTATTGATAATATATAAAAATACAATGTGTGCTTCAGACGTATTTATCTCAACCTATTGACATTAAAATTTGACACAAAATTTCACTAGAAGTCACAAAATACTGTACCAAATTTGGTATATTTAAGCCAATGCGTTTTTGAATTACCGAGTTTACATGTTTCTGAAGGTACAGACAGAAAGACAATCAACACTTTGTTCGATTTGGCTAAACATTTGACAGGTATCTACGTTATTAATAGCTACCTTCGTTTTGTAGTTATCGTATAAACTTCCGTTTGGACAGACGGACTTCCTTTGAGCAGATGTTACTCAAAATTTCATAGAAATCAACAAATTTGGTGCAAGCACCATACACCAAATTTCAATCGTCACATTCAAAGCGATTTTGAATTACGTTTGTCACAAACAGACAGATGGACATTTCCCAAAAATTTGTTTTTCAAACTCAAGTAGGTCTAAAACGTGGAGGTTCGCCAAAATCTGGTGTTTGAATTTTCTGCCGATTACTATACTTTCCCTATACTAAGTATACGAGAAAGTAAAAATGAGTCACGGCTGTTTTCTGTAAATATAAGCACGGACTCGCTTTTGAAAAAGTATGAAATGGTAAAAATGTTGCAGATTTAACATATAGTGTCTAATTTACATGTAGTGTCTACTTTGCAGAATTTATATGAGAGACTCTGTAAAAAGAATTAGAGCATTCATTCAATTCTTGTTCGGGTAGAAGTGGATAACTCCATTATTAGGTGTCTAACAAAATTTTACCACCAGTATGAAAGAAAATTTAGAAGCTGTAACCTACTGGTTTACTAAATCATATCTTAATTTCGGAATTCAGTCCTGAGGAAGCCTTGTAAGATAATGCAAAATCTTTTTTTCATATTAACCGAAGCCTTGAAAACATCAACATAGCCCGACTTAGCCTAATTGGGGTCTGGGGCAAAAACTTCTTTAGTGGCACCCGTCCGCTTCACTACTTTAGTAATGAAGAACGTTCATTAAAGAAGGAAAGGTAAAATAAACTTTCTATTCGATTTTGGGGGCCCCGGGACAACTGCCCTGATGCCCTTTCTTTAGTCAGGTCCTGAACATCAATTCAAATTACTACGAAACAGACCCACCCAATTCGGATGCAACAGCACCCCACAGGTAGACAAAAACATCAAATTAAATTTTCAATCAACTCCTTCATTTTAAGACATTTCGATCATTTCCATTTCTACAATATAATTAAATAAGTTTTTAAGTCCTGTGTGGTATAAAATATGTTAGGTTCAAAATACAACAGCTAAAGAAAAGAGAGAAATATTTTGAAAACATATCATGCTGCGATGATCCGTTCTGGAGATTCCACTATATTTTTTAGAAATAATTTTAGAAATATTCCTTCTTTACCTTTTCAGGGAAAGAGAAATTTGTGTAAAAAGAAAGAAAGAAAAAAAAATAAATCATCTTGCATTTATTTTGCTTATAGCATGAAATATCTTTTAATTTAATTAAAGTCTAAACAATCAGTTTTTTCGAATTTTTAGACGATGAACAAATAGATATTTCAGAAATTGATGTACTAAGGAAAGTTGCGTATTTCTGACACTAGATGTCTCTTCCTAAGCTTCTAAAGTAACATCCACAACCGCGGTGCTAATCTACAACACGATTTCCCTACTGAGATGAACTTCTTTACAAATCGATTGATAGCGTAAAACTTCATGCCTCGATTTAAACACAGAAAACAAAAATTGAAACTAAACAAAATAGGACTATTAATCGATCGAAATTATTTATTAAAATTTATTTTATAGTTTTAGTGGTACATTGTTTGCTTCGATATCATATGCAAAACAGGAAAGAATGAATTCAAAGATAGTATTGAGCTTTAACTTAGAAACATTCCTCTTTATGAATTTCTATTCAGCGATCAATAAAAATGGTGGAATTAAACTTCTTAAACTGATTGCAATAAAATTAACAGAAATGAAATGTATTATTAAACTATTAAAAGGCAAATTTATTTGCTTACTATTAAAAGAGACAAAGACTGATGCAGATTTATATCAGAAAAAAAAATGCATCAAGTCTGTTTTTTTCAGACAAGCACGAAGGGGACGAGCGTGTTACTTTTGAAAAGGTGTGAAATAGTAAAAATGCCGAATGTTGCCGATTTAAGATGCAAATCTTTTCGTGGTATCTAATTTGCAGAATTTATTTGATGGTCTCAGAAAATTTGAATTAGAACATACGTTCATGCCCAAGGTCAACAATTTTTATGTGAATAACATCATTTCGAGGATATTTCCATTTTATCACTAGTGTAAAAGAAAGTTTCTTGGAGCTATCCCCACCTGGTTTTCTTAGCCATTTCTTGTTTTTTCAATTCAGCCCATCAGGATGATTTTAAGGTAATGCAGAATCTTATTTCTTCTTAGCAGAAACCTTGCAGACTACCAAGAAGCAATTTCTAGTCTGGAATATTCCATATTTCCCTTCTTCAAGAATTGTGGAAAACATTCGTATAATTAAAAGAAAACATGAGCTTAACCTGTTTTAGAAAATATGGAATAAATTATCTACCTGGAATGATCATGTCAATTCCACTACGAAAGAAGGTTTTTTTTTTAATTCCATTGTAGTTTTTTAGATAAATGGCAAACTGTTTCATTGAAAATTGAAATAACGTCAAAGAATATGGGGTTTATTTTTTTTTTTTTTTAAACCGGGAACAGTAATTTATATCAGAAGAGAAATTTAGGAATATCTTTATGATTTTGAAATGTCTAGCGGATTAATAAATAAAATTTTTATTTAAAATCTTTTTATTTTGTGAAAAAAATTATCTTCATTTTAAAATTTTGGTTTAACGTCAGTTTAGATCAACAGGGTAATCATATATATTGCTTTTTATTTTCTCTTACGCGAACATTAAAAAAACTGATTTCAAGATTTTGATGATTCTTCACGTTTTATATAGTCAAAAGCCAGGCGACATTAAACACCACAGGAGCTGTTCGGAATGAGACTTTTGCATCCTTTTTTCTCCAGTTGATTTTCTAAATCCATATATTTTTTATTGATTTTAATTTAATCTGTATCATGCACACTTTTTAAGAACGCATACTATAACAAACTGAAATAATAAATTATTGAATTGAGGTTTATCTCTAGAAAAATTGTTTATAATACCCCGTGCGTGGAAAAAAAATTAATTTAACTTTAAAAGTAATATTTTTATATAACGGTAAAAAAAAATGACAAACCTTTTTTTAAATAGTATAAATATATATCTGAAAAAAATTTAAAAAAAATTTTTTTTGCATAAATTTAAAGGAATCTTGGTATGGGTTGAAGAACTGGCAACTACATTTGCTTTTGCTGTTGTTGTTTAGAATGGCAATTTCCAAGGACAAACTCGCTGACGATGGCAACGATTTTAAGCCAAGGGAGCATCTCTTGTTTTAGTAGCACCAACTAGGGCCAAGAGTACGTCTTAGCTACTCAAGCATTACATTTGCTTGCACGACCCCTTTTTTTACAGGGGGCACATTTACACATCTCACAGATAGAACAGAAGAACAACCATACCTAAACCGGGAATCGAACCCAGGATACCCAGATCGCGGGGAAGACGCGCTACCCCTATGCCATGAAGCTGACGCACTTGCTTTTAATTTTAGTAAGTGTACTTTAAATAAATATTATAAATTAAATGTAAACATAAAATTATATAATTCTGAAAATATTTTTTTAAAAAATCTCGCATCCTCTGGACTATTTGGTAGCATTCTTTGCCTAATTGATAATTTAACCCTAATCCCAAATAAAAAAAAATCACCTTTGTCAATGAATTTAATAACATTTTGACTAAAGAAATGTTAAATGAAAGAAATTCAGTGCATGATCTTTGTATTAAACTTGTGGAGGCTAATTACATTTGTCACGAAATCCGCCAGCGGCAAATCTGTCTGACTGTCCATACGTATGTTTGTGAATAAACTATTCGGAAATGTGAGAGATATGTGAATGAAACTGTCACGCAATTTTTTTATAACTTACAATGCAAATCGGCACTCAATTTAAAATCCAGTCCGGGGAAAGTAAGAATTCCATATGTAATTTTGAATTTTTTTTTCTCATTCATTGCAGATATGTATTGTGATTCATTTCGTTCATTGCTAAAGACAGAATGGACTATTTTGTGAATGAATACCAAATAGTTGAAAGAAAATAGCTTTTCGTAATTTTTAAATCATATAGAAGTTTCACTGTATTCTTATCGAAGTTGCATATTTATAATTGTAACATTTTTTATCATGCTTTTAAACCAGATATTAATCTTAGATGAGATTTATATCCGGTTTAATAGCAGATTAAATTTTAATTAAAAATTAATGTCTGATAAATGTAATTTTATATTTCTAAAATTATTTAAAAAATTTCTTTATTTCGTACAACCATTTATTCTAATATAAATAGTTTATTTTCTCATCAGTTCACAAATTATTAGTTTCCATCCTAAATTTTTTTTTTTTTTTTTTTTTTTTTTTTTGTAAAAATTACTGGTATGAAAAGCATGTAATTTCGATAGAAATGCTCTAAATAAATAAAATTTTAATTACATGGGTAATATACTACTAGGTATTTGAGTTTTAATAAATACCTAGGAATTTCTTTTGATATTCATTGCCTATGATTTTCTTTGTAATATTATTTCATTTCGAATAAAAATAGAATTTTAATTTTTTTTACGAGTAGCAGCTTAAATTTTTTTCATTAGATTTATTATTTAATTATTAATATGTTTATCAACTGTAATTAAAAATTATATAAACTTTCAAAGTTAATGTTACTATAATTCACAAGTAGGTGGCGTCATATGTATGAAATCAATATATGATTAAATTCATATATTAATTGATTGATTCATATATAAATTGAAGCGAAAAATTGATTACAAAATTCCATCTTCACAAACATGAGTAATATCAAATTAAAGAAAAGCGTTTGAAAATTAACCATTAACGAACCATTCAATGATATTAACAATTTAATGAAACATTCAATCTTTTTTTACTATAAGAAGTAACTTTTCACAATCGATTAATCGAATCTTAGCTGTTAATGTCACACGCTGGTCCACTATTGCATGCTGATTGAAATTATGCTATAAATCGTGCCAGAATTCTCAAAACTCTCAGCTGGAATTAAATCCGATATTTATTCTGATTCTGCAGTGGAAAGATGTAGAAATCCAAATGTCAAGAGGCGATTTCCGAGGTTAACTCCTTTACTTCGATGCCTGATCAAATTTACTTGACACAGATGTTTAAAAAAATAAATAAATGTTTCTAAATCTGAGCGACAGAAGAGTTATAACCAGATGGATTTCTTTGAAAGTAACTGGATTTGGTTCTGCTTCGAAGATATGTTGAAATTAAGCAGACAGCGAGGTTGATTTTTATATTTCCAGGTTAACGTTAAATTAATTTAGCTTGACTGTATTCTTCCGTGATCGGCCTATGTCTTCTTTCTTTCTTTCTTTATTTATTTTGCGAATTGTTATATACAAATTCGGAACTGAAAGAGGAAATTGGTAAGATTTTCTTTTCTTTCATTGGGAAATAAAACAGCTAATACATAATACATGAAATTTTATTCGCTGTTCCACCATTCCATAATTATATCAGAAATTTTCCTTTATATTATTTGCCAACGGATTCTAAAATCCTCTGCGCTTTTGCGCATGCGTTAGGCTGGGTTTAATTCGTTAAATAAGGATCAGAGGAAAAATGAAAGGATGAGATTTTTACATTTAGCAATAAAGTAAACTCGGATTATTCGCAGACTAAATTAATATAAAATAATAAGGGCAGAAGCGACACAATACTCATATACACGTGAAAAAAAAATGAACAAGAAAGTATCTGATAGGACGGGAATCAAGGTCAAAGAATGACACAGAATTCCGGAAATACGCTCATCCTTCCTCTTCTCACCCCTTAATGCGATAGAATTGTTGAAAAGGGGTCGTCGCAGGATATTGAAACAAACAATGATTAAAATTGTCTTTTCAAACTTTACAATTTTGTTTTCAATAGAAGAAAAACTATTTGATAGATACATTTTCTTTCTTGAAGGATCAAAATAAAGTGAAAAAACAATAGTCAGGATACCGGATACCCCTAATAGTTCACTTAAAGTTTATATTATTACAAGATTATTCTGAATGATTCTGACAATTTTCAAATGTACGTCAACATCAAGCATGAAAGGTAAAGGAACTCAGATTTCAATGCTCGTTTTCTCTTTCTGGCAGAACGGCAGATTCCCTTAAGAAAGAATCTGTAATCTTTCAAAGCTGAGCATGCGTCAACTGCTGTTTATAAGCTTACTTCATGTTTATAGTTAATCATTTACTGTAATGTTTCGAGTATGTGTGTCTGTATAAATAAATGCTTTTGTTATTTTGCAATATTCGCTGTGTAAATCTCAAACAAGAAGTTTGTTTGACCTTAGTGAATTAGGCAAATCTCTCATTTTGCTATGTGATGAAAAATAATCGAAGATCGAATACTTATTCTTTGTGGTTGGTGACAGTGAAAGAGGCAGCGTCACAAAGCCTTTGAATTAAGTGTATTGACAATATGTGGAGCAAGCGATTATTTAAAAATTTCACGACACAGATCTATTTCTGTATTTGTTTTAATAATAAATAATCAAAACGATTTTCATATAATTTATTTGCCTCGGATACAGAGAGAGAAAGAAAATTTTGCCTTTCTGTTGCTGCAATTTCCACAGATCACATCACAGAGCGCCTCAGTTCTAGAAACGTATCCTACGATAAATCACCACACAAATGCAGACACTCACTAAATTAGCGATTGGCGATAGTGACGAAAATAGCTAAATAAACCCAAGAATGTAACATGTTGGCGTAATCTTGACATCTTATGAATAATGCAGTTGCATGATCTTGGGTTAATTTGCAGATCGTCAAATAAACCCATTATCTTGGTATTCTTAACATGATTATCCCCAAGTCGCCAAGTTAACTCTGGAATGCACCCACATTGGCGAATTTTTGCTATCTTGTTTATGATGGAACTTGATAATGTTTGTACAATCTAAAAATCTTCAAGTGAAACCGTAATCTTCGCGTTAATTGAAATCACCCAGATAGCACTGGGGCCTTAAATGTAAACAACTACCAACATTTCTTATTCGTCAATGGCATTATAGCCGTTTTATAAGAGAAAATCAGCTATAAGTATTAAGAATGTAGAATAATTACATAATTAAATTAAAGTAGTTAGTTCATTAGTAGTTAGTAGTTAATAATTGAATAGTTTATTAATTTTATTCTGTTCAATATTTATTATAAAATATTAATAACTAATTTTACATCACAAATTTCCCTTACAAGATAATCGAAATTTAACTTACACCTAGAATAAAATCTATCCCGTGCATCATAGCTAAACTTCGCACACATTTTTCGAGAATATGTAATCTCGATTTTAGAAGACAAAAAAAGTTCATAGATTGACCGATAAGGGGTATGGTATTGTAGTGTTAGTAATTTAGATAAATTTGAAAATATTTGAAAATTTCCTGCCTACATAAATGGATTGAAGATAAAAAAAATAAATCAAACTAAGCGAATTACATCTTATCAAGACGAATAATCTTTGTAATTAAAAAGTTTTCTGTGGCTACATTGCTTAGAAGTTTGGCCTGAAATGTGATTTTATAAGCACATTATTTTTAGCACGATATGTGAGTTACATTTTAATAAATTCATGGCACGCCGCTCATCGGTGGCCAATAAGGCGCCACATCTAAGTCGAATACTGCTCAACGATAACTTCCACGATATTGAATGTGTTAAATATAGATATCTGCTTCCGACTACTAAAATAATCTAAATGATGTGGATATTTATATTATATGTTGTTTCAATCAATAGAAAAACGAATGAAAATTTCAAAAATTCTGAATTTTTATATAATAATCCATTTTTTTATTTATGTTTTAGAGCAATATTTAAACAAAAAATTGCTCCGTTTTAATGTAATTAAAATTGATCGAGTGATGAAGCTTTGAATATCACAACTTCAGACAATTATATACCATTTTAATGGACTCCCGGAAAGAAGAAGAAAGCACGTTGTTTCCATGAGACTGTTGTTGAGAGTTGAAAAATAGTGAAATTCAAAACGTCGTAATTTGGTCAGTTTTGATGGAAAACAGAGAAAAAAAAAATTTTTAAACATGATGAAATTTTGCTGTTTGACACTCAAGACTGCATAAAAATTGAAAATTCGCACTTTTTAAAACATTTTATTTATTGACTCAAATTAAAGAGAATATGATTATTTTCGCCGTTTAAAGGATTTTTCAACAGAAACTATGTTTTTAACAATTAACAATTTGGAAATTAGCATGGATATTATTACATTATATGGTTATAAATTGGTAAAGCGCATAATATTAACTTCATTAGACTCTGTTGTGTCCGCTCTTTGACTAACAGCTGTGCTTCCCATACTTTTCACAGCTGGTGTTACGGTTTATAGTGTCTGAAATGTAGGTGGCGCTGTATGTACCCACTTTCATTCGTATAGTATTGTCTGGCGTACATTAATCACTTCTGTAAATACCTCGTGCAATAAACATGTGTCATTGAGACCTCTTAAGATTTCTCTTAACAAGGAGTAACATGATTAACAGGCTAGCTGCAGGCAACGAACCTTATACGTGGTATAATCGTAAATTACATTTTTTTTTTTTTTTGTACAACAATTTCCTTTCGTGTAATACGGGGAAAGGAGTTGAAGCTGATAGAATTACTATTTTGAGTAACTGCCGATACAAATGCTTTTTTGTCATTAATCTTTTCGTGGCACAATTTTTTAATTTAAATTCGATATTCAAAAAGAATGCCAAATAAATCAATTTTAATATTTTATTTAACTTTTTATTACTCTGTTACAAATATATGCACATTATTATTTTTTCTTTTCTATGAAATTAGCGCCTATGGTGACAACCACATTGTTCACAGTCTCATTTATGAAATTACTAATTATGGTCAATAAGATAGCTTAATATATGTTATTATTATCATGATCCATGTTTAATAATATTATATTAATGCTATATTTTATTGGGATGTAAATCTGCATCTGCGATTTCATTTTTTGACTATATACACTCATTTAAGAAATGATCACACTTAATTAGAAAATGCTTTTATAATGGTACATACCTTTTCGATTCTTATTCAAATGGGACAAAATTTAAAAAATTTCGCAATTTCTAATTTAGAGACTTTATTATAATATAAAATATATAGTATTTCACAAATAATTCATTTGTAACCCAAAACGATTGTTCGAATATTATGAAATCAACAAACTCACAATTAAAAATAAATTACTAGATAAACTGATGAATTCCTTACCAAAGGAAATTTTTTGACAGATTACAAGAGAAGAGAATGCGTAAAACTGTTATATTTGCTTAAAAAATGTGGCTTAAAATTACTTTCTAACGATTCTATGCTAAGGATATGCAAGTGGATATTTTAACATTCAATTTCTTGGGCAGAATAAAAAAGAAATTATACAAAATTTCACAAGAACTTTATTCTGATCTTCTGTCATTAACCAGAAAATTCATGCGGAAGAACTACAGAATAAAAGAATTCTGTGAAACGATAAATTAAAACGACGTCAAAGCTGTTTATCCAACATTATATCCAAACTTCCATTTGAATATTAAATTAAATATATCGCTGTTGAAAACTTCTAATAATTATAATCTTTCTACAAAACGTGGGAACGCCAAAATTTTTATATTCTTCATCAATTTCCGGTTGATTCTTTAAATGTCTTTCTGTTGTAGTGATCGTAGCGCCATCTTTTTTTCATGTCCATTGTGGTGATGTTCAAGTATAATGTTGTATAAAGCATTTCATCGCAATTAGAAAAATATACTCTTTATTTTACTAACTATCGGAACATCACTGCTTAGCGCACGTATATATAGAACGGGGTTTCCCCGGGCGAAGTATTAACATAGATTCTATTAGGGAAAGTCGATCGGTAGCGCTTTAGAATGACATGAATAAAAGAAGGCGCTACGATCACTACACTGCAAATCAAATCACAGTAGAATAAGTTTCAATATATTTTACATTGTCGAAGACGGTTCGTTTAGCTTCTCTGAAAAAGTTTAGAAAAATGTGTAAATCCGAAAATGTCCACACACTTTTAATCTCATATTCCTGGTTAATTTTTTTAGGATGCTAAATATCTGATAGATTTATTTTATAGTTTATTACAAAGATAAACATAAAATGTTTAATATATTTTACATTAAATGGGATGCGACGCGAAAGTTTTACGTTGATACACCAGGATATCAAAAGATAAAGAATCATTCCGATGCAAACTAAAAGTCTTAATTCGTAAGTTTGAACGCTCTATCGTAATGATGGTCAGTTTGATTTTATGCCTGTATAACTGATTCCTTGAGCGATTTAATTTCTAAAACAAACTTTTAATTAAAGATTAATTTTTAATATTATGAGTTTTATTCTTTAAAAATATTTGAAAAGTTTTCCTTAAGATTGAATATTAATCATACAAAAGGTATTTGTAAATTATATACAGGAAAAGAAGTAAAAATAAATCTAGATCAGGTAATGCAACAGTATTCATAAATTGAACTTGATGAGGAATTTTATACTTACTACCACAAAAAGAATTAAACTTATGTTTATATATACATAAATCAACTCGAAGAAGTTCGTTCAATTACAATATTTTATCATAAGTTTTTTAGATGCTCTAATTGTTTTCGAATAATTTTGCTGTTTACAGAAAAAAACGGTTGTCAGATTCCGACTATGGGGAATGATAGTAGTCTTTTTTTCCGAGGTAAACATAGGTCTGTGCGGTTGAGGCATGATGTGGAAAGAGTAAAATTATACAGTTTGCATACCTATTGTTTTATTTGATTTTGTTTATTTGTTTTCGGCGTCCTGATTTTTTTTTTCAGTTACAAGAACCAGAGTTATATACACCTGCATATTAGAAACATGAAAATGTTCGTAAAAAATAAGGTAGCAAATTGTTGTATTTGTGAAAATTCTAGATAATTCAGGATGCTTTCAGATGAGAATAAGCATGTCTAAAAAATTTAAATTTTTATTAATTTGTATTTTGAACTTAAAGAAAATGACGAATAATATTATTTTTAAATATACCGGTTTGTTTTTGCATAAAGAACGTACACATTCGTTTTTTTTTTTTAATTGTTGGCGTTTTAATTTTTTGTAAATTGAAGGAAGTAATTCGTTATGTTTTATTTCTTAAACGTAATGATGATCAATACGATTTTATGACAGTTACATTTTGATTCCTTCAGCGATTTGATTTCTGAGACAAACTCTGAATTAAAAATTAATTTTTAACTTTGAATTAATCTGTACAGATGGAACACGACGTAGTAGACATAGTATTAAAAGGCTTGAAAACTAATTGCCATTTTATTATTATTTATTCAATCTTTGCTTGCTATTTTTTGTCTCTAGTTTTTTCTTTGTGCCGGTTTGGTTCCAAAAGAACTATGATTATATATACCAACAATATTAGGGAACAAATGAAAGTTAGTGAAAAAGAAGATATCAAAATGTTGTATTTGTGAAAATTCTGGATAAAAATTATTTTGGATACTTTCAGATGATTGTCAGTATATTTAAAAGGAGTTAAATATTTATTCATTTGTATTTAACCGAAAGAAAATTACGAATAATTTAATTTTTGGATATACGTTTCGTGTTTGTACGATTTTATTTCTGATACATATATTAATTGCATTTTAAATTCCTTCAGCGATTTAATTTCTGTGAAAAACTTTGAATTAAAAATTAATTTTTAGTAAATGAATTTTATTATTTTAAAAGCTTTCTTTGAGACTTTGAATGTAATTATACAAAAAGTATACGTAAATATCAGACGAGAAAAGAAGAAAAATAACTATACGACCTCAAATATTGGAACAACATTTTGAAATTGAATTTGATGGTGAATTTTATACTTTCTACCACTAAAATTAAAAATTTTACGTTTATAGATATTAGTAAAAAAATTTATCAGACTAAGTGTTAAAACTCCGATTTCTGTTTATTGTAACGGCCCAAATTATTTTTGGATATTAAGGGCCTGTGTATTAATGTGTAGTTTCACTTACAGTGGGTAAAGGTGTCAGAAAAATGATCGTAGCTGAATAGTTCGTGTCAACTCCCGATATGAAAATTTTTCTATACCGCCATTTCACTATTCTGTATTTTCTCGTCACTTTCTTCTATTACTTATTTCTTTTTATTTCTGTGTGTCCATGTCATTTACAAGAACCATAATTATATATACCAACGTATAAGTAGCATAATAAGAACATGAATTAAGTATAAGCTGGTAAAACAAAGATTCCAGATAAGTATTATTAATATTTTCACATGACAGCAAGTTTGTTCAAAAAGAATACAGTTTTTATTCATTTGTATTTCGAACCTAAAGAAAATTTTGAATAATTTATTATTAGAATATACGTTTCTCATTTGCATAAAGAACGATCAACTTTGTTTTTGTTTTGGAATAGTTGTGGCATTTCAGCTTTTTCTAATTATAATTACTTGTATAATTTTTTTGCGAAATTCTCGTCATATGGATGGATATTTCTTGCATTAAAGTACTTATATTAGAATAATAGCTGCACGCGTTGCTGTGGCTCTGTCTGGTTAAAAGGAAAAGGCAGAAAAGAAAAAGCGCGCATTTCTAATGGGTTTAATTTCACAATGCTTGTGGGTTTACAATATTTTTTTGTCGCTTCGACTCTTGAACACGCAACATAAAATTGTCCAGATGAGATGCAATTCGTGTCTAGATCTAAACCACTCAATCCGAAAAATTGGTCCTGAGTTTTGTTGACGGTGATTGCAATCTCCAATCGAAATGGGAATTGGTATATCTTAAATTGAAATGGCACATGCGTTGAAATCATAGAAATGCGAGGAATGATGAAATAATTTTTGAAATATCCTATCAAGATTGTTGCTTTTACGATGCTTAATTTTTTACGGCAATATTATTATTAAAAAGCTTTGTCTGGTTGATATTTCGTTACATAGTAATTGTTACGTTGATTTTCAATTATAATATGTGTTGTGGTATCATAATAGCGTTGTGCTTGACATAATAGCGAATTAAAGAATTTCGTTGAAAAATTAAGCATTTCATCTTTCACAACAATGTCGACAAACTTGCATGTGGCTGCTTCTGTTTGCATGTTGCCTGAATAATATTGTTACATTTGTAGACGGCTTCGTCAATGATAATAGGACATTCACTCAGCAATCTCGATTCTTACTATTTATTTGAATATTGGGAAATATTTCTTTTACCAACTTTTCTTTTGACGTCATTAAACTGCTGAAGTTATGAGGGACTGAAATTCACACTGAGGTTAAATCCATCGTTCCCTTTCCGTTCTCAGTTTCCAGCAATTAATGTGAGATTATCTCTGATGGCCGATCATGTTGCAGCTGCACATGCATATTCGGATTTAATTTCATTATGTTTGCGTGTCACTACAAAATAGTATATTCCAGGTAAGCATTTATTTCGTCCGCAGGTGTCGATTGCGTAATTTTTGTCTGAAATCTCCTGCAAGCAATATTAATGTGATTCCAAAGGAAATATGTTTCCATGCAAACCTTGTAAGGATTGATCGAGAGGATTCAGCAATTTTATATGTGCCCTTGTGCATTCATCTCAAAAAATGAGTTTGCCTTTCTGCAATATTTTTCAGATGAGGGATGTTTTGGAAATGTTGTACGTGAGAGTTTCAATGAATCGCACATTTGGTGGCAATTTCAAAGAGGAATTAGCAGTTCCTCTACCTATTAGGAATACCGTAGCTGTTCCAGAAGACCCAAGAACTAAGGCTACATCATTTTCAGATCGAATTCCGGCCAAAATCAAAGTCAAAGAAGTAAATGACCGTTTTTAAAATTTCTCTTGGCTCACCTAAGCAGAAGATTTATCCATCCACGTTATTGCATTATTTGATCGTAAATGTGTTTTTGATCAAGCGCTGGTTTAAGAATATTTGATAAGGCGTATGATAAAAGATCATCCGTGTTGAAATTTTGTTCGTAACGCGATTCTTCACTAAACGAATAAGTAGCAGATCGATTCCGTGATGACATCCCCATTTGACTGGAAACTTTGTTCTTCATTTTTAGGCACAAATATTCAATCATATTCGAGGATTTGTTGTAAAATTCTGTTGTGAAATCGATCTTCATATTAGAATTTTCCTTTCATATTCGATGGAAAATATCTTCAGACAAGTGCGATATATATTTCCCCCATTTCTTGAAGACGAAGGAGAGAAAGTGGTCAGTATTATTTTGAAAAATGGACGAATTTGATTTGGATGTGACGTGTTGCAAATGATATGAATGCACGCATCATATTACCGTTCGTTCTGCATTAAATTTAGAGTGTGACATGCATTGTGGAAAGTGGCATGTGTAACGTTGTTGTCAATTCTAACTTTCTCCAAACAGAATTGTCAACGGCTTTTCAATTTCCAATTAGAAATTGTTGGAACGCGCTTTTTATCAGCAATTTGCGAGGCTTGAATTCTTCACCTTGTTTGGGATGCACATTGTACAGTCTACCTTTCGCAGTTTCTCTGTGTATACTAGTTTGGGGCATATAAAATTGCAAAACATTAAAAAAAGGAAAAAAAAAATATGAACTATAAAAATACTAGAACTATAAATAATATATAAACAATATATGTATAAAATAAAGAAATAGAAAATAAATACTAAAGAAATACTTCAATTCAAGCCAAGACCAATCTACACAGCACAGTTCAGACGAAATCAGAAACAAAATATATTTCAATCCGCTCGCACACCTAAACGGTCAATTTCACAATATAAGTTAATTAAAATGAAAAAAAGCAACACAGCTCAATTCGACTGTAAATTACTTTGTAAAATAAGAAAATCAGTGGAAAACTAATGAAAAAAAAAATATGCTCTCGAAATGAATTCTATGATAAAAGAACAGAGTTTAATTCCAAAGTCAAGATTGCGCTGTTTTTTATAGCGTCATTTTCCCTGCTACTGGAGCGACATCTATAATAGTGTATAAAAAAACGCGCGTAATGAAATGTAACCTTGCGTCAAAATTACAAAGCAACTGGTAAAGCAGTTTCAAGATTTGGAATAAACCAACATTTACATTTCGATTTTTATAGAATTTAATGTCAGAATCTGACGCGGATGTGCGAAGATCCTTAGTACCTTGGCTCTAGTATTTAGTTTGAGGTGACCAGCAGATGAAAAAGCAGAATTATTGTTCTACTGGTTGTCAATTGGATAGAGCTGTAAGCTGTAAATTGAAGCTGCTTTTCATATTCAATATAAATTTCGCAAGAAGTTCTGGAGATTTATGTGAGAAAATCCATTTAGAGTACAGTGAGGAAAGGTATAATTTCCATTGCAGTGAGCATAGTTAATTTGTTCCGAATTTTTGGATTTTCATGAGTTTTAAGTTTGATGAGTAAATATTTTCTTGAAGATTCTTTAATAAAATTGTCAATGTTTGGAGCTTTATGATCTCATTGTAAAATTCATTCCAAATAAAGCATGGAGCATTGATATTTATTCGTTTACTGGTATTTTATTTTGTAACACTTGAATTTTGTTTCTTCTGGTTTTAGCAGCGGGTCCACAAATTTTAAGCAGTATAAGTGAGGATAAGTCTTAAAACTTGTTTGCAATATTAACATTTTATTTTTTAGTGACAGGGAGGAATGTCTATTAATGAGTAAAATGATGAAGTAAATTTTAGACAAGAACTCCCTTTTACTATTGTTATTATTTTTACAGGGGTGTTTATTGTCTAGAATCAATCCAAGGTATTTCACTTCTATTTCCTAAGGGAGATTATCTTCAAAGAACGTGAGTAGAGGTAGCGATTTCTTCAAGTATGCTTTCCTGCACATGATAGTATGGGTCTTTTCCGCAATGATGAAAATACGCCTCATTCATTTGCTCTGGTCTTGGAATTTGATAAGTACATGGTGGTTATAATTAAAGCGCAAGTGTTTGAAGGACTGTAAAAGAAAAAATAATTGGACTATGGTGAAGAAGTTTGGTATATGTTATATTTACAACATGGGGAATTGAATTATACAATAAAAAAAATTAGTTCAATTTTTTGTCATAGGTGGCGTTTTTTAATAACATTGTAATTATAAAATTTTTCTTTGTTAAAATAGGAAATACGTAATGTATTACAATATTTGTTCAAAATGGGATCTTTCATGTCCTATCAAATGTTGTAGACACAAGACAGCGAGATCCACGGTAGCAGTTAATGTTTTCTGCTGAATTTCTAGGACATGTCTAGTAATGCTGCTTTTTAAAGCAACAACAGAGTTATGTTTGTCCTTGTAGACGAGATCTTTTAAATCGGAAATCGCAAGGATTCAAATCAAGTGAACGAGGTGGCCACGCATTTTGGAAGCATCTGCTAACTCTACGATCTTCACTAAAAATTCGATGAAGCAGTTGTGCAACTGCTCATTGAATTTTGCAATATTCATGCAAGATGGAGCTGGTGCCCCATCTTGCATGAATATTGGTGAATCGAAGCAGTTTCTGTGTTTCAAAACAGGGATCACATTACTTTCTAAAATTCGAGTGTAACTAATTCCTGTAACGGTGCAGCGAACTAGCCCTGTTATTAATTATTTTCTTTAAGCCATTCACAGACATCGGTTCTCTTCTCAAATCCTTAAGACAGCGATATTCTTTCAAAGCAACACTATACTTGCTATTCATTTGGCGATAACATTTTACTAACAGATTATGTTCTACCTTTGAACAAAGTCATGGCTATAGCTTAGAGATACATGATTTTTATCATCATAATGATTTTAAAGGTGAAGTAGTATTCATTTTGACAGAGTACAGAGCAAAAACCGCGTTTTAATATTCTACAGCGCCATCTATTGCAAAAAAATGAACTAAAAATTTTTTATTGTGTATTTCCCCATGTTGTAAATATAACATATACCAAATTTCTTCAACATACTCCAAGTAGTTTTTCTTTTACAGTCCTTCAAACACTTGTACTTTAATTATAACCACAATGTATAATCTTCCAATAGATTTTTCATAGGTTGCTCAGTAGGCTAATTGGACTGAAATATCGAAGAAATTTTTTGATTTTGTCCTGGATTTAGAAGCATCTCACTATTTCTAAAGTCAGATCAAAATGCTTGTGCACGTGTTGGAGGGGATTTTGATATCGAAAGCATCTATAAAAATTTTGGTAATAAGAATTATTCATTACTTTGAGTGGAAAAGTTTTCAGAACTTTGTTCTAAATATTGTCCAGGCCTGTAGCTTTTTTGGGATTTATCTTATTCATGACTGCACTAACTTCTTGAGGAGTCGTTAGTTTAATGTTCTCTGGATGATGATAGCTTGCTTAGGTATTTTTTTAAATGCAAAATTGACTTTAATTAATTATACAGAGCAGAAGGCCTATAAATAATTCAAAATTGTTTCACAGAATATTTGAAATTGTAAAAACTTCACAGAAATTTTGTCAATACGAATTGCCATTTGAAGAAGCGGTGAATTCGTGCTATTCACCAAGGGTTTGATTGCAACATCACTTTACCACATTTTGCCATTAGGAGATAAAAGCATAATTTTGAGATTAGCTTAAAAAAAATCCATCCGTATCCGGAACTCAACTTCTCCGCTTCATTTGATGGAGAAGTAAAAGCATTCTGTATTATTTTCCACATGAAATATTACTTTCCACATATTTTCATAAAATAGGCATTTTGTTTTTATAAATTTTCATTAAAATTTTAAATTTTATAAATAAATTTTTATTAATTTTATATCTTTATTATAAATATTATAGATTACGGAAATTAATTTGTAAAAATAATTTACCTGTTTATTTGAAATATGAGAATGAAAAATTGTTAATTAACTTCAACTGAGTTCTGTCAATATAAAAACAGTGTATTGCCATTATTAATTCATAAGTGCGGAAAATTTAAAATCTTTTAAGTGAAAATTTATTTCAAATTCCATTCTTTCACATATCAAAATAGGTTAAATATGAGTAATGAAAAATAAAATAGATCTTTCTTCATAATTTTTTATTAAATATTGCTTGAAAACTTTTTTTTCTATATTATTTGGAATTTGCTCCCTCTTAGAAATTCTTTGTATATAGAATATTAACGAAACGATACATTGTTGGGACAGGCCCAAAAAATAAATGTGAAACTTGCAGATTAGTTAAATAAACTGACAATATTTTTAAAAATTATTTTGTGTTCTCTTCTGTTTCTCAAAATCGGTTTAAAAACCTTCCTCATAGGATATTCAGGTGAAATTGATTTAAGGACAGCTTATATTTTTAACAGAATCTTTTGATTTTTCACTTTTGCATCTTTAGATACAGCCATTTCAAATACATTTAATCTAAATATTAACCATGTCATACTCAATAAAATTCTTAAATAATATGCTGATTAATTTTTCATAATAGATAGCACATTAAAAGAAACCAAACAGACAGAGGAAACATTTAAGTTTCTTTTGTCAATAAAACATTCAACTAGGAGGAAAATCATTTATCACTGAACTTATTATAAATTATTACCCACAGACTACTAATAATTTAAATTACTTATTTATTTTTAATAGTTAAACACAATAATTTTGAATTATGTTTGTATCAAAAAAGATTGATGTTGCATAATTGGATCCTTATAATATTTTTAAGCTTCTGAATTACTGCTTCAGCTGCAAAAAATTAAAAACGTCAAGCCATTATCATCTATGTAAAGTTTTATTAATGTTTATATGTAACAAAATTCTTAGAAGGAATGAACTTCATAAACTATTTAGCTTTGTGGGGTTTTCATTATGTGTTTGAAATGTTATTTGTTTTTAATGTTTTGTTAATTGTATGTCTGTTCAATAAAATTATTTGACATTATTTTGCTTATTTGAATTCAGCATTGGTACTGTTTTGAGTTGTTGCAAGACTTTTTCAGAATTTGTTATTAATGTAGGAAAAAAGTGACGTGTTTGGAATTTATTAGATAAAGTTTCGAAAACAATAATAACTGAAATTTTTTTTTCCAGATGACATATCTTCATTACCATTATAAAAATTAAACAAAATGATGCTTTAGTACAAATTCTTTTCAATGTTTTTCTTTAATTGAGTCATTTTTATTTATATCTTCTTCAACTATAGATCTCAAATTCTAAAAGTTTCTGGAAGATTACGTAATTCTGTTCCATGAGATTTCAATCTAGATGCCTAAGATTCAAGTCTTATGGTCACGCACTGGAATTAAAAGGGGTTGGTTATATTAACGTCTCGTTTTAAAGCAGCATTAGTGCTATTCTGGGACAGACCTCGTAATTCTGAACTGCTGTCAGTTGGCGTGGGCAGCATCTGGGCTGGACCCCCCTCTATGAGTTTTCACACCACACCATCTGGAGGACGTCTGACCCCGACAGATTTAACGTGCACCAGATCTGCTTACACTACGGTTCTTCGGTGGAATCAGGTCTCGAACCCGAAATATTACTACCAGTTCACCGCTGCCCTTGGAATTAGAAGAGTGATGTCCATTTTAATTTTGGGCTAGAATATAATTTCTAAGAATAAGTTTCTTATTTTTATAGTTAAAATGTTCTGAATGTAATGAATATTTATACATTATATTCTTTCTATCATTAAATAAACTGATAAAAAATATGCGAAGAGTAAATTTTTATATAACGACCCGATTCTGTTAATCATATTTTAGAAAATATTTTTGATATTTTAATTCTTTAAATAGCAACACATAAAAAGTAATATATTCCTCTGCAGTTAAAACTGATAGTACAATGAAGTTTTGAATATCACTACTTCAGACGATTTTAGACCATTCAATTGAAGATAAAGAAAATGAAAGCACTTTTTCGAGATGATTGCTAAACTCTATCTGTTTTAATGGCAAAGGAGAAAAATATTTTTTTAAATGGTTGAGTTATGAAGAACATTTTATTTACAGGATCCGTGGACTGCATAAAAATTAGATTTAATGAATAGAATTTCCTTTGCAGTTCATTTATTGACAAATTAAAGAATACTGTGAAATGTGTATATGACGATAGTTTTTGTAATGATAAACGTCTGTAACAATATTTTCGTCTAATCCTGAGGAAATTTCTATTTACTCAAAATATTTTGAGCTTGCGTACAGCAATAAGCACTTTTAAGGTTGCACATGTCTTATACTTTTTCTCTTTAGAAAGTCAAATTTGTATTTTAAAAGATCCCCTCATCGACGGAAAGAGATATGATAAAAGAACTGTGTTTTCCTCCTTGACTGTTCAATTTTGACTGTTTTTCTTTGTTCAGACCCTTTTGTAATAAAAGGAATCATGGGAGGCGGAGATTAATGATAAAAATGTGCATAGGTGTTGATTATGGAATGTATGATGATCCACCGGTTTTGAGCCATCACTTTTAGCCACCAATAATGAGCCATCCAATTTTAGCTTTTTGTTGATCATAATATGAAAATCAAAACTTTTCTTTTGAAGGAAGTAATGTATATTATTAATGTATATTAATATCTATATTACACAGTCACGAAAAAAAAAATTCTGATATTATTCATTGCAGAGTCATAAAAAAATATGGCATTCGAAAGGATTTAACATCCTCTTAAAGATTTTTGAATTAAAAATTACGTAAGTGGTCATTTATATATTGAAAAAAGAGCGAATTTCAAAATTTCCAATGACAACAACCATTTTTCTCACTAAAGTTCAAATTCACATCGGACGTTCTTCCTGGAAACCAAATTTAATGAGTCTAGGTTGATTTGTTTCGAAATTATGAGTTAACAAAATTTTGTTCTTTTAATGTTAAAATAAAATTTTAGACTTTTATTCAGATTTTATAAAAAATAATATAGTTATTGACCTCGACTTTTTTGTTATAAAAATTCAAGGTATTCTACATATTTTAAACACATACTTCTCATTAAAAATAATTTTTAATATACGAAAAAATTTCAAAATCAGAGTTTAAAAATTAGGATACACAATTAAATCTGAGCATAAGCTTGAATCAAATATTATTTTATGCGTTGTTGTAACGTAAGAATATATAAATAAATTTTTCAGCAGAAAATATGAATCAAAACAATTCTCCATTGCCATAATTTTTTATTAATAGTCAGTATTTTTAATTGCTGAGAACAATCTCTGTCTTATTGAGAAATTAGAATTTTTATTTGTCAACTCATGAAATGTTTTTTTAGAAAAAATAAGAAATTGCGAAAGAATTGGATTTTTTTCCCCTAATAAATATTTTATGGGATTGAAACTGCTTAATTTTACAAACTTACTGATCAAATTATTTCTCTTTATACTTCATGCTTCACAAACTCAATATTTTCTAACAAGAAAATGGCAATTTGAATTTGTTAACTTTATTGATGTTTTTTATGTGCTCAGTCATAAAAGTTCGAAATTTCATAAAATTAATCCGCCATAATTGTAATTATTATAATATTATAAATGGTATAGATTTTACATTTATTCCTTATACATACGAAAAAAATGAAAAGAATTTTAATTGGTCATGATGTATTGACTAATATTTTAGTTTACCACTATTTTTAATAGTATAAATTTTGTGTTTGACTCTTTGACGGTACATATCTTATTAAGCAGAATGCGTCGTTTTCGCAATCCTATAGGATTAAGATAATTGTAAGAGTTGTATAACCGCAGAAACTTTCACGTCAATTTTTAGGAGTTACAACAAACCTACAATATATATATAATAATAATGCAAACAACGATATATAAAAGCAATGAGATAATGCCACTCATTACTTTTCAGATTGCAAAGGGTTAATCAAAAATTTAAATGAAGAGCAGTATTTAAACAATTTTTTAAAACAATAATAAAAAAAAAACAAAATTCTAAAACAATACGTTTAAATTTACTTAATTGTCTAAATGATTAAATGTCTCGAAAAATAAAGTTCCACAAAAATTTCTCTTACTACGCAATAATACTTAAAAAAATATACACATTATTTGGAATGAAATATCATTTTAAGTTATAACTTTAAAATAAACAATTAATAATTACAAATAAGATAAGGTATTATAAATATTTTTGGATAGAATATTGATAATAATTTTGGAATTTCTCTATAAATATCAAATCTTAAAAACCAAATGCAACGCATTTAGAGATAAAAAAAATAAACAGAAAGTTGCAATTACATTGGCTGCAAAATAATTTAAATGCAACAGCATGATCCTATGAAGAATTAGGAAATGTACTTCCGCAAATAATTCTTAAGATAAATCATATAATGATGTTGATTGTTCAAAAAAAAAAAAAAGTGAACGTGAATGAAAAGATTATGAAGAAAAATTTATACACATTCTTAGCAGAAGGGGCACCAGAACATCTTCTGCTCACGTCATTGAAGCTTCAAAATCTACATTATACCGAATTTTGAAAGAATGTGTAGTGGGACTCACTCCATATCATATTAAACCTTGTTAGAGAAAGAGAAAGTTCCAGAGCTCTCAAACACAGGTTTATAACCCAAGATACAGAAGTGAGCAATAAAGAGTATGGAATAGGATAGAAATGAAAGTGAATCGACACAGCGCCACCTATCCGTTAGGCACTGTCATTCATAACCGAATGAAAATCATGAACTTCAAGCACCATGAAACCAATTCTCACAGAAAAGAAAAGAAAGCAAAGCTTCGCACTCAAAGGATTATACCTTAAAATTTAAAATGCAGTAAAGAAATTATTGAAAAATCCAGGAAGCTATCTGAGCACAAAATAAAAAGCAGCGTTTTTAATTTATTTTTTTAATAAGTGTTGCATTCTCTATTTATTTATTTCCTTTTACTGCTATTATTATGGGACAGATTAAATTTTTCGACTTCAACTAATATTATGCGACCGAAGAATTATTATAAGGTGAGAATTACAATTACTGCTTGGGGATGGCTTCTATAAATTTGAGGTTTTTAGTAGTATTCGAAAAAAATCATAGCTAAGAAATTTTTACTTTATTCCACCACATGAGGCATTTTCAGAACATTTTCGAAACTTTAAAACATTATTTAATAATATGTTTCAAGAATAAACACAGACAATTTATTTTTATAAAGAGTTAAATCAATCAACCTCAACCCTATCACTAATAAATGTATAAACTAAAGAATACGAATACTCAATTTCTTTTCAATTAAAAATGTAAAAAGATCTATTGTATCGATGAAAGTGGTAGCTAACATGAGAAAATATTCATAATCTCTATTAAGTGAAGAATATATGTCAATATTTTTCAAAATTGCTTGCCGTAAATAAAAAAGTGTGAATTTAGTTGCATGCGTGACAAAATCCTTCTTAGCAGCATCAACGGGATATGCGAAAGTTAGAAAATTCAGTTAACATTTGTCTGGTATTTGACTGCGCATTGTCTAAACAACTATTCTAGTCCGGTGTGCGATAGCAGCGGCCTCATTTTCACATTTTGGAACTATTGACTAAATTTCGCCATGTGAAACTAAACCATCTTTCTGAGTCCATGTTGATGTTGCTTATTAATAAATAAAATTTTAAATGCTGACTTTTTTGTAATTGTAAGTGCGATTTTATTTCTTATATTTGACTATGAGAAATTCTTGCGCATTCATCGGGACTAAAATTAGGAGTAGATTTAATGTATGTTCCCATCTTTTATATGTATAAAAACAATAATATAAAAAAATCTATCTAAATTACTCAAAAATGTGTAAAAGTTTAAATTCGATTCGAAGGTTGATATAAACCTCATCAATGAAAAGTGAATTTTGATTTTTCTCATGCAATTGGTGTGTCAATTTAAATTATTTATCATGTACCGATACATTATTAGTATTATTTAAAAAAAATAACGATTTTTCATTTTGTTAGATTTATTACTTTATTACTGAGTAATATGACTGAATATAAAAATGATTTTAAAGGAAACACACACACACAAAGAATATTTTTTAAAACTTATCCATGTATTTTCTGAAAAGGAAAGGCAATTATTTTATATCAAGCTCTGTAATCGAATTCTGATAGGAAATAAGAGTAATCCCATTCATTTCAAATGATAAATTAATTTCGAAATTCAATTCCCCATTGGAGTGGGTGGAAGAAACGGTCAGCAATTAAATCAGAACGAAGTAATTACACATGGTGGCAGGACTTCTCGTTAAAGATTAACAAAATTCAATTAAATCGACGAACTTGGATGTGAAAAGATCACTTATCCTACTCAGGAAGTTCGAAGCTTGGACTGCATGAAACTAAATGCCTGTCACATCATTCTTGTACTAATTATGTAGAAAATGAGTAACAATTGAAGTCTGTTTAAAAAGAGTTGAAAATTGATTTGTCCCCGTATTTCTAACATGAATTTCTTTTTTGGATATAAAAAATGTTTGTTCATTAATAGCATTTTCGTTTAAGAAAGATAAAAAAAAATTATAAGACTGATAGAAAGTTATATGTTGATTATTAAGATTCATGCAAATATGGAAGTAATTGAATCAATGATTAAATCGGAAATCTGATTAGAAGTGCATTCTAAATTATTCTGCATAGAATCCCTCATTTTTAAGTGGATTATATTTTGCCAATTTCTCATTTCTAAATGATCCGATTGGTATTAAGGTACAACTTTTGATCGTTCATAAATTCTTGATCGGGACTAAAATTAGGTGTAGATTTAATGCATCTTTTATATGTATAATAACAATAATAAAAAAAACCTATCTAAATTACTCAAAAATGTGTAAAAGTTTAAATTCGATTCGAAAGTTTATATAAACCTCATCAATGAATAGCGAATTTCAGGAAGTTCGAAGCTTGGACTACATGAAACTAAATGTCTGTGACATCATTCTTGTACTAATTATATAGAAAATGAGTAACAATTGAAGTCTGTTTAAGGAGAGTTGAAAATTAAGTTGTCCCCGTATTTCTAAAATGAAATTCTTTTTTGGATATAAAAAATATTTGTTCATTAATAGCAATTTCTTTGAAGAAAGATAGATAAAAAATTATAAGACTAATAGAAAGTTATATATTGATTATTAACATTCATACAAATATGGAAGTAATTGAATCAATGATTAAAGCGGAAATTTGATTAGAAGTGCATTCTTAATTATTCTGCATAGAATCCCTGCATTTTTAAGTGGATGCCAATTCTTATGTTCAGTTTTGCCAATTTCTTATTTCTAAATGATCCGCTTGATATTAAGGTGCAACTTTTGATCGTTCATAAGTTCTTTTCATTTTCAAAGTCATTCCTTCGTTCGCGTTACATTTTTTTATGCGAATAGTTTCTGCTTTTATCTTTTGCAATTATCTTCTGTTGACTCTTCCTTTCCGTCTATGCAAAACTATGCTCTACAATTATCGCAAAACAACCCTCATCAATCAATCAATTTCGTTGATAGTGTGCAAGTTTCAAGGTGTTGTCGCACTCGACTGAAAAATTCAGAGGGATGATAGTAGTCATCAAGAGGATAAAGAATCACAAAACAACAGGGGGTCCCAAACGACGTTTAAGGGGTAAAAATCGCAAAAATATAGGGAGTCGGAGAACTGTTGGAAACTGTAAAAAATTAATAAAAAAAAAAAATAACAAATGGTGTTCTAACTATGAATTTTTTTAAAGTGAAAGTACATTTTTAAAGTCTATTTTTCATTTAAGTAATATGCCGATTTGATGAACCAAGGGACTGTAAATTATTGAAATCGAAAAAGTCATTTAGAGCCCTTATCTGCAAAAATATTAAATTACAAAACTTTTTTTTAAAAAAATAAAAGCTTGAAATTATAAGGAATTTTATACTCTTTAATTTGATATAAGTCTGTAGTGTGAAAACTGAGGAGGTTTTACTTGTTGTACGTACCATTGCAAGCAATAGCCAAACAATTAATCCTAATTTCTAGATTTAAATGTTATAAAAAATTTATTGCCGTAGTTCGAGAAATCCATCCATGTATATGATTTCACATGTAAAGAGAAAATGTTAAAGAAAGAATGGGCAGAAATTTCAGTTGAAACAAGCAAAAAAAAAAAAAAAAAAAAAAATGTATACTTATTTTTGCAACATTTTTTTTCTTCTAAGTGCTATATTTATTTATTTTTATATAAAAATAAATTTTATTATATAATTTTGTCTTCATGTGTTGATAGGAGATGAGCCCGAATATCACTAGAAAAACAACACAATTTTCTTAAAGCAAAATTTAGCGTATTAAATAAAAAATAGAGTTTATACGTTCAGGTACATATTCAATGTTGAGAGTGGCTGTAAAGGGATGTTTGAAAGGGTCGATATCCATCAAGTATTTTCATTCAGTGTGTATTAATTTTGATGAGAGGGAATGAATCTCAATCCTTTTTTATCATATCTCATGTATTTAAGTATCCAGTAAAATCAATGAAATTTTTTGTATAATCAATGAAATCACAGCTCTTTTTTTTAAGTCTGAGATAAATTTGATAAATTTCTCTGAATTCAATAAATATATACTAAAAATTCAATAGAAAAAGACACATTTTCAAGGAAGCCCCTGAAAATATTCGTCGCCATTTCGGAATATTAAACCCAACCACGATGTAGGCAGAATTATTCCATTTCCCTCTCTGTTCATTCGATTATTTCATCTACTTTAAAGAGAATATTGAGTTTCCTGCAACAGTTAACTAGGGTGAATTCCCAGAATTATTTTCTTGTTGCAATATTTGATACAAATGCAGAAAGGTATGATTAACTGCTAAACAGGTTAATTTTCCGATCAAATGACAAGATTAATTTTGGTAGGGAGTTAGAAATTTATATATAGTTAAATAAATGAAGTTTGTTTATTCTCAGCACATATTAATTTGACAGGAATTGTACATTTCATGTTTCTAAATTCCATAACTGCAGTTGAGCCTTTAGTTTAATTTGTGAATAAGTATTTATGCTATTAATACAATTTTTACTGACAAAAAATTGAATGCCCATTTAAAATGACAAAGGAAGCATTTATTTCTCTCTTTAATGCATGTTCCGAAAGGAGGAAGGAGTGGAATCACTTCAAATATGCGAATGCGGTAATATCCGATAAATCTCGTTTCCTTGGTGGTTATAATATTGGTGTGGGTTTGAGTTACTTTCACTCAAATAACGGTACTTACTTCTTGTGGGAGATATCCAGCTATGACTAATAATGGCGATTAGTACTCTACCCTTAGGCTATTATTCTCTTAACACAGGCTGTCACACAGGCTATTATTCTCTTAAACCCCGAATACCTAACCAGGGAAGCGTTAACTTCTTTAATTAGTTTTTAATGAATATCTCATCAAGAGGCATCTCAGATTCGGGTATCAAATGTTGCCATACAAGAAAGCAGGTAGTCAATTTCCTTGTAAGGATAATAAAATTGATGTTGCTTCTCTGGACTCATCTTCAATGGCGAATCCTACCTCAAACTGAAGGATCGGCCCAAACCTGTTCACGATGGGGACTGCGCAGTTAAGTCTGTTTTATATTTAGGAAAGAATGAAAAAAAAAAGAAAAAAAGAAGATTGCAGTGAAGGAAAAAAGAAACTGCAATACATTAAATAGAAATCGGAAATGCATTTGGAGTTTTTACTTTTAATCGATTGGGTTTAAAAGCTGATCTAATCTTTTCACTGTTGATGTTAAAAAATGTATTCATTTTCAATTTTATCTCTTTGGTTTTCCGAGTAATTTTATTCAGACACATTACAGATGGCCAGACTGACAAATTTGGATTTCGCGACTCATTTGATACACATCTCTTAGATCTGAGATATATCGATTTAGAACTAAGATAGTGTATCAAACTCGCTTGGCCAGCTCTTTCTTATTCAATGTGTTATCGAGTTTATTGACATAAATAATTTTGAAAGTGATTTTTTTTTTCGAATTTGGGATTAGGGCAAAATTAGAAAATATACAAAACAAACGATAAACTTTGGGCCATGAGGGTTCGAGATATTTTTTAAAGATATTTTTATAATTATGTAATTAGTTTTATGCTTATATTTTATTTTAAATTGCTTTTTATTTACATTAAGCAAAATTAAAAGCAAATACAGTTTAAAGTTTTAAGTTTAAGCAAAAAAAAAATCTATTAATCCATAATGAAGATCAAGATGGCCTCGAAGAGGTTTATTTTCTTTCCATAAGGCAGAACTAAAAGTGGAGAGTTCGAGGCTATGCAAATGAGATCATTGAAGTCGCATATCAGATTTTGAGAAACTATTGCTTCAACCATGTGAAATCAAATTCAGTACCATAAATTTAATTACTAGAAAAAATAATTTTTCCGATAAGATGTGGTGATGCTACTGTGGAGAAATTTTACTGCATTTATAACTATATTTAAATGCTCTTATTTGTGGTATGAAAATATTCAAAGAAACCCTGCATTTATTAAAGCTAATGGTCTTATATTTTTTAGAATTTACTCATTACTTACCACTATAAATAATAAAACTTCATTGTAAAAGGAAGTATGGTTTAATTGGGCGATGTTCATGTCTACTTAAAAGTCAATAATTCAAGAATGTTGCTGTTGCGTACTTCGCAGAGAAAAAGAATTCTGCTACGAAAGAAGTCATTCTTCAGCTACTTGCCTTAAACTGATTTAGACATTAAAAGCAGTGACGCTCACAAACGTGCTGCACTACCTTCAACGGTGTCTGCGCACTGAGGTTCTGTGGATTATACAATTAAGAGTGTTTAAAATACGGTTCGAAGTTTCGAAAGGAGAATAGTTCATTTAATAATGTGAAAGAATATTTCTTAGCTGCCACATTAAGAGAAATCAGATTTTTCATTTTTCTATCACTGAAAATCTGTCTAGCGTACTCTTTGCGTGTGTGTAAAATCTCCTATGCGTGTGCACTAAAGCCTTCCATGTGGGAGGCAGTGGGTCCATATAAAACGATATTTCAATATTTGATGTGATTAATTATTATGGAAGAAGATGCATTGAAATGTTTTGTTCGCGTGAAAAGGGATTGCACCAGGAAAAGATTGGGATCACTGTGTTGAAGCTAGAAGAACAATAAAAATATGTTTTGAAAAAGGAAGATGTTTATCTTAGAACTATTTTTAAAATTTCAATTTTTTAAAAAATGAGGGAAATTTTGATCTTTCTCTCTCATAACTGCTGAAAATATAAATTGATAAAAATTTTGTCAACTTGAAATTTTAAAAATAAATATTTTTTCATTGATGCCAATTTCATTGCTGTTCAGTGGATATTCTATTTTTAATTAATGTTCTAAATACTTTGAAACTAATTTTATAATATGTTTTACTGTTGTAAAGATATTCGAACTGCTTCCCTATTTTTACAAAAAATCTAGTATTTTTTGCCCTAGGCATAACAAAATCCAGTTTTCCACTCAGTCGTTTTTTCCTCTTTGCCATAACTAAGCTTTTTGTGGATCATGTCATGTTGAATTCCTTGCTTAGCGATAGTTTACTAACAATTTTACGTGTGGTGGCTGGATGATTTTGCCGTATGAGCTCCTCTACAGCTGAAATTGTGGCATGTTTTTGTCTGAATAGGACAAGGCAAGGACTTGATATTTATATGTCCCACCTCAAATTGGATATCGTTGGAATATGAAATACCGTCAGACACACTGCATTCCGTGTGTTTCTTTCACCCTGCAAGAAATTTCTGAAAGACGCTGTCCTTCTTTGGGAAGAAAATTGATAGTCACATTTTGTCCTGATCTGGACAAAACCAACATTTAAGGAACTGTGAAAATTAGTCTCCATTAATGAAATTATCGATGCGAATACTGCAAACTGTACATCACCAAATAGGAATGCCACCACGCTATCTATTAATTAATTAAGATATAAACTTATAGATTAAGATATAAACTTATTTGATATAATGCTTCTCCAGAAAAAGTCTCTTTTTCATTTGGATAATCTTTATAATTAATTGGTATCAATAAATTTTTCATTCAATTAAGCATTAATAATTCTGCAACATTCTTTGCAATATTCTGCAGCTAAAGCCACATAGTGTTCGATTTCTTTTCTAACAGACGGATGGCTTCTAAATGAATCAGAATTTTGTTTAGTAGATTAAGGTTCTATTAAAGTGGCGACTGAGAGTAGCCATAAGTCTGCTGTCTGTAACTAGAGTTACGAAAGAATGAGACTGCCAGTCATATTGAAAGTATTAAAACATTTTCTAATTGAGATTTTTATTAGAACGCAGAATTATCAGCAGGCGCTAAGGCTTTCTTTGATATCCTCTAAATTTATTCCTCTTTATTATTTTAAGTAGTCTTGGAATTTGACATAGGAGTCTGTGAAATAAAATATTAAATAAAATTACTCTTGTAATTCGAAAATAAAAAATGTCAAGAAAGAAAAAAAAATCTTTTAATCCGTATTGAACACTCAGCACGGCCTCAAAAAGGTTGGTTTTCTTTCCAAAAAACAGAGCTGAAAGCGGTAAGTTCTAAGCTATGCAAACGGGGTCACTGCAGTCGCACATCAAACTTTAAAGAAATGATTGTTTCTACCATGCGAAGTCAAGTTCTATACCATAAGCTCAATTACCTTCTAACTTCTTCTCCGAAAAATAACTTCTCCGATAGCGGCAGATGTGTTGATGCTGGCTTGGAGAAATTTTACTGCATTTATGATTATATTTAAATGCTCTTATTTATGGTAATATTCAAAGAAACCCTGCATTTCATAAAGCCAATGGATATATTTTTTTAGAACTTATTCATTACTTACCACTATAAATAATAAAACTTCATTTGAACAGCAAGTATGCTGCGATTGCGTGAGGCTTTCTTCAGACGAAAATTCAATGATTCAAGAAATATAGTCTTCGAGTACTTCACACAGAAAGAGAATTCTCCTTGAAGTAATTCTTGAGCTCTTTGTGTTAAACCAATATAGATATTAAATGCAGTGACACTCGAAACGTGCTGTGTTGACTTCATTGGTGTCTGCGCAATGAAGCTTTATGGTTTATACAATTAAAAGTGTTTGAATTATGGTATGATGTTTCGAAAGGAGAGTAATTCATTGAACAATGTGAAGGAAAATTTCTTAGCTGCCACATTAAGACGAAATCCGAATACGTATTTTTCTATCACTGAAAATCTACTTCCCGTAATAATAAACGTGAATATGTTTCTGTTTGTGTGCGTTGGCATTGCAGAGGATATATGTTAAACTATAAATTTCCACCGGGAACAATAGCCCACCCCTCTCTCAATGGACACAAAAGCCTTCCATGTGGACAGCAGTTATGCAAGCAGAGGCATTGAATCGCTTTTTTTTCTTGTGAAATGGGGATGAGCCAGGAAAAGATTGGAACCACTTCATTTAATCCAGAACAAAAAATAACAAAAAAAGTTACTTTGGAAACTGAAAATGTGTACTATATACTTCACTTTTAAATTTTAATTATTTAAAAATTGAGGAAAAGTTTGTCGTTTTCCTCCTGTAATTACTGAAAATCGTATAAAATAAAAAGAATTTTATGCAGTCTTGAAATTAAAAAAATTACTTTTCAATGATATCAATTTAATTGCAGCTCATTTGTTTGATTATTTTTAATTAACTTTTTAAAATACTGTAAAACTTATTTTACTATATGATTTACTGTTGTGAAAACACTCCAATAGTTTCATTATTCATACAAATAATTCATCCGGGATTTTTCTCTCTAGGCCTAACAAAAATGTTTAGGTTTCTTTTCAATGCGTTCTTACATTTTCGAATGACTAGTTCCATTAGGTTTGACATTTACAGTCAGATATAACTAAGACAAATACAAAATGGATATAATATTAATCATCATGCGTTTCGTTTCGTTGTGTTTTTTGGCTAAGAAATCGAATTGCTTGAAAGGGTAAATAATTTTCAAAAATATTATATGATAAACAGGATACTATAGTTATAGGTAATGACATTTTAATAATAATGTAATTCCAGTTCTCTCGGAAGTGTACTATTATAAATAATCTCTATTGGCATTGAAAGACTGGTCTCCGCACAGAAAAGAGTGGATAGCTTCTGTATAAAAATTACTGGCTTTCTGAAGCATCCATTTTTCTGAATTTATTTTTTCTCTTTGCTATGACCAAGCTTTTTGCCGATCCTGTCATGCAGAATTCCTTGCTTATCAATAGTTTACTAGATATTTTACATGCGGTGATCCTATTTTGTCGTATGAGTGATAATAAAAATTATTTCAATTACTATGGAAATATCATGAGAAAAAGAAAAATTCTCTATTTCACTAACAAAAATTAAATTATATGTTTATAAAATTTCGGGGAAGCATATATAAATTGTATCCCCCCCCCCGTTTCATCTCAAAGAGTTTTAGATTTTCACGTAGGACTGTAATGAAACATAAAATAAAATTTCTCTAGCATTTCCAAGATGAAAAAAGTCAACAAAGAATTTTTTTTTTATTCTTAGCGAAGATCAGCATTATCCTTAAAGAGGCTGGTTTTCTTTCCGCAAGGCAGAACTAAAAGTGGTTAGTTCCAAGCTTCTACCATGTGGTCAATATATTTATATAAATTCATTTATTAAGAAAACTTTTTCTTCTAATAACGGCAGATGAGTTCATAGTACCTAAAAGAAATATTACTGAACTTATTACTTCATTTAACTATTCTTATTTATAATATGAAAATCTTCAGAGAAACCAGTCATTTAACAAAATATTTAACTGAAAATATTTTTTTGCAATTCGATTTTACTTACCACTATAAAAAATAAATCTTCATTTTAAAAAGAAGTTTACTCCCTTATTCTCGCATTAGAAAGTTAAAGTAACTCATTTGAGAAACGTAGCTGTTGAGTGATTCATGGTAAAATATTATTCTTTTTTACCGTGCATTGACTTTTAAGCTATGTCTATTTTACAAGGGCAGATGTTGAATTCAAAACCGTTGCAAACGTTTTGTTCTGATTTATTTGGTGTCATGTTAACGATTCTGCGTGTTTTGCATAATAAATACTTAAATTACAGTGTGATGTTTCAAAAATGTCCAGGAATTGATTCTTTTAACAATGTAAAGGCAAACTTAGATGCCACGTTAAAAAAATTAGAATATCTACTCGTATTCTTGGATCAATTAAAATATCATCTCCAATAATAATAAACGTGAATATGTTTATGTATGCGTTGGCGCTCTACAGGGTATATATTAGACAATAGGTTCTGAACGAGAGCAGTAATAACCTTCCCAATGGACACGAAAGCACTCCATATGGGTAGTGGTGGATCCGGATAACAATATTTTTATATTTGGTATGGTTTAGCATTGTGGAAGAGGAAGCTCTGAAATGTTTTATTCTTGTTTCTTTGTGAAAATGGGTTGGGCCAGAAAATGATTGGAGCTTATACGTTAAATCTAAAGCAACAACAACAAAAAGATATTCTGAAAACTAAAAATGTATACTTTAGACTTTCTTCTTAACATTTTAAATATTTAAAAACTGAGTGAAATTTTAACATTTTCTCCCAAAACTGCTGAAAATCGCATAAAATGTAAAAAATATCTTTTCACTGATAGGAATTTAATTGCTGTTCAGTTGGTCGTCTATTTTAATTCACTTTAAAAGAAACACCATAAACTTATTTTATAATACGTATAATAAATATAACTTATATATATGTATAATAAATAATATATAAACTATATAATATATACTTATTTCTGTGATACATTATATAAATATAACATATATACGTATAATAAATATAACTTATTTTATAATATGTACAGAAACTCAAACTGTTTTATTATTTGTACAAATAACTCATTCCGGATTGTACACCCTAAGTAAAACAAAAAATGTATGTGTTCTTTTTCAATGCGTTTTTACATTTTTGAATCACTAGTTTCATTAAGTTTGAGACATATAGGAAGATATAGCTGAGGCCAAATACAAAATATATATAATATTAATTATCATGTGTTTTATTGTGTTGTTTGATCAAGAATTCAAGTTGCTCCAAACGGTAAATAATTTTCAATAATATTATAAGATGCTCCCAAGTAGAAAAGAGACTAAAATTATATGTAAAGAAATTTTAATGTTAATATTATAACTACATTTCACGTGAGATGGTACAATTTTAAATAATTGTCATTGGCACTGAAACACTGATCTGATCGCATGAGAAACTGGATTGATTCATTTAGAAACTTCTGGGTCTCTGACAGATCCAATTTCTCACTGCCGCTTTGCCATTAGTCAAGTTTTTAGCGGATCATATCATGCACAATTCTTTTCAAATCAACAGTTTACCAGAAATTTTACGTGTTGTGACCCGATGATACTGTAATGTAAGTAATTAATTAAAAATAATTTTCAGATGTAAATAATTTTTAGTGATATCATAAGATATACCCAAATGAAAAAGTGACTATGATTATATAAAAAGAAGTTTTAATAATAATTCTATAATTACAGTTCCCATTTGACAATAAAATTATAAACAATCACCACTGGTATTCCAGCACTGATCTCAGTACATAAAAAAGTGAATGGCTTTATTGAAGAAACTCTAGAATTGCTGACGAATCCAGTTTTCCACCGTGTCTTTTTTCCCCGTTTGCCATAACTAAGCCTTTTGTTGATCATGTCATGCACAATTCCTTACGTATCGTTAGTTTACCAATAATGTTATGTGTGGTGATCCGATGATTTTGTCGCATGAGATCCTTCCGCAGCTGAAATCGTGGCACTGTTTTACAGAACATACGTCCGGATAGGACATGGCAAGGTCTTGATGTTTATACGCCTCACCTCAAATTGGAACATGTTACCGTGTGTTACATTGCGCTCCGTGAATCTCATTCATTCAGCGAGAAATTTCTGAAGCACGCTTTCCTTCCGTGCGAAGAAACTGGACAATTTGTCTTTGTACTGATCTGGAAGAATCCAACATTTAAGGAACTACGAAAATTAGTCTCCAGTTAAGGGGATAACGATGCGAAGTCTGCTAACTGTGCATCAGCAAAAGGGAATACCATCACGCCATCTATTAATTAATTAAGATATAAACTTATAGGCATTTGATACAATGCTACTCCAGATAAGGTCTCTTTTTGATTTGGGTAATCTTTATAATTAGTTGGTATCAATAAATTTTTCATTTAGTCAAGCATTAATAATTCTGTAACATCTTTTGCAATATTCTGCAGCTAAAGATATATACATGTTCTGTTTCTTTTATAAGAGGCGGACGGCTGATAAATGAATCAGAATTTTGTTTAATAGATTAATGTTCTTCTAATGTGACGACCGAGAGTTGCCACAAGTCTGCTGTCTATAACTACAGTTATTCAAGATCAAGCTACAAGTCGTGTTGGAAGTTTAAAAACATTTCCTGAATGAGATTCTTAACAGAAGGTTAAATTATCAACAGGAATTGCAACTTTCCGAACTATTCTCGATAGCCAATTTTAATACCGGTAGTCTCCTTGTTATGGCAATACTTGCAGTTCGCGAGTCAAATTATTTTGACTCACGAATAAAATTTGTCTAACCAAATTTATTGCACTGCTTTGTCATTGGCTTTATAATTTCTCAACAGCATGTTGCGAATTGCGGTAAAAGTTAAGTTAAAGCAATTGTTATTTTCCATTTTTTTAACGGTTTTCCAAATATCTACATTGTTTAGATCATTCTATAAATTATATCTTGTATCTTTTAAGATTATCAGTATCTTTAAAGATTATTTTTATTCGCGAGTAACTAACTTAACTTTATTAAATAAAGGCGTAAAACATTATTTAAATAATCACGAAAACTCTCAGCCAGCAATATGATGAAGGCTATTTCTTAGATAGATAAATTAGAAATAATCTGAATGACTACGGTAGTTGCATGAGAAAAAGTAAAATTCTCTATTTTATTACAAAAATAAAAATAAAGCTTAAAAATTTACCATTCATTTAAATTTTTTTTTTAAAGTCTGAAGAAACACGCATTAAACTTACTGTCTGTTTCATCTGAAGGAATTTGGGATTTCTACTCAGAAATCTGTGACATAAAATTAAAATATTAAATAAAATTTCTCTAGCAACTCCAATACAAAAAAAATCAGCAAAGTAAAAAACTTAATAACGAGGATCAGCATAGCCTGAAAGAGGTAGGTTTGCTTTCCACAAGACAGAAATAAAGTGGCTGGTTCGAAGCTATGCAAATCAGTTCACTGCAATCGTACATCAAACTTCAGAGAAATGTTTGCTTCCACCATGTGAAGTCAAATTCTATACCATAAATTCAATTACACCGATAAATAACTTTTTCAATAACTGCAGATGTGTTGATGCTGCCTAGGAGAAATATTACTACATTTATGACTATATTTAAATATTCTTATTCATGGTATGAAAATATTCGTAGAAACGCTTCATTTAACAAAGCTAATGGATATATTTTTTTTAGAATTTGCGTGTTACTTACCACTATAAAAAAATAAGTATGGTTGTTTCCAACGCCCTTGTCGTGGCATGATATCAAGAAATAATCTTCAAAAATTGTAGCTGGTGAGAAATTCAACAGCCATATACCATTAGCCAACTTTAGATGTTGAATTCAGTGGTCCTTACATGAGAAGAAAATGATGCCCTCGCCCCCCGATTATTCTTGCGGAAATTGAAATGTTTTTCTGTCATCACTTCTTTTATTCTGAATTTTCGAATGTACGAATCTCTAACTCGCCCTGTAATTTTGCAACTTTATATCAACAGAATTATAAGAATATTTTTATATCAGGATTTATTTGTAACTTCACATCGAAAAAAATCCCTTCATATCGATGTGTATTTTTATATCGAAAAAAACCTTTATATCGATTTGCATCTTTATATTGAAAAATAAATATATATATCATTTTTTGATGATACTAAGGAAATTCAAAAAAATTTTTATTGTTTCCCCATTATTTCATTCTAATATTTTTTTCTAATTTTAAAATATTTGAATAGTTGTTTTGAAAGTAGTATATAACAAAGAAACATTGTTGAGTAATAATATAGTATGCAAACAATGGTGAAGTAACATCTATATAATATATGAAGGACTAACGTACACAGCAGAAAAATCGCTCTACAATCGTAAACAAGTTTCATTGAGCGCGAAAATAGGCTTGACTGGCCCTAGGTGGATATTACAAGATGGATTCGAATAAATCCCTATGACTTGCTTCTGAAAACATGTTTATATCTTCTCATACTATTTTCTCCTAAATAATGCATTTTTGCATTACCAAAAAATAAAAAAAAATTATCCTTTTAATGATACTGATTTCATTTCTGTAGAATACATTTATTCCCTTTTAATACACATGTATCTGCGTGTATGTGTGCATTTGTTTGTTTTCTGATGAAATTCAAATTCCTTTGTACAAAAAGCGCAGTCATATGATTTTGCCACCATTAAAATTAAGTTCAAAATGTTGCCTTATTTTCGACAAACTTTCCGAAGAAGGATTTTCACTTCCACTTCTATTCCATACTATACACATTCTTTCATTTGTACCCCAGTAATTAGAATTAGACCGATGAAATTAAATTCATACCTTTTTGTCGTAATTGTTGAAAATTTTGAATAATTTGTTGAAATATTTTTAAATCCATTCCATATTAATCGTTTCAATGCCTAAAAAACGAATAATCTGTGCCAACAAGAGGGTCGCAAAATATAATTATCATGAAATTATTTCGAATACTAGATGTTGCTTACGAATTTCTAATGCTAAGTTCCAAAACCATGCATTGCAGCAACGTTTTAAAAAATCTACGACTTTTGCATCAGACGACAATTTTCGTATATTGCTTCTTTTTGCATATATCGAGACCTTAACTCTGATCTCAACTCAACAACAATGAAAACTGCTTGCATTTCGAATACAAGTGCAGGTGATCAAAATTCTTTAAAGAAATTTTTTGAATATTTTTAGTGGTAAAATCAATTCTTTATAATGAATTTTAATATTCTGTGTTCTTTCAATATCAAACAAACCACGAGAGAATAAATTCAAAGCTAATATTGTGTTGTTTCCTTAGAAAAACAACTCCTCTCTAGAAACACAGATTATAGAGGGCGCTTGAATTTTATTTACTTCTATTTGACGATAAATAAAAGTTGTGAGATTAAGTTTCATCCAATTGATTGCAACAAAGTGAACAGCACACAATTCGGATGCTACAGTATCTGACAAGTAGTCATAAGATCAACCGTAGATCTTCAGTCAACTCTTTTAATATCTTCCGACTTATAAATCACTAGGGATTTCAATACCGGTAGACCGGGATACCGAATAACGGTATTTTGAGCCATTTGTACAATTTTGTAATACCTGTATTCACAAGTTTGAATACCGTTTTTTCGGTATTTACTAGAAATTTTTTAAATTGTCTTCACTATATATTCAGGGATCGTCAACATAACAAAACAGTATACATTTTTGTTTTTATGTCTCCTTAACTGGCGAAACTAATTAGACTGTGATTGCAAAGTTGCATCGTAGAATCAAGAGAACTGATAAAATACTGTTTGACAATGGATTATATACGTTGATTTAAATAAAATCAAAATAATCAAGGTTTTCAGATTTTTAGAGGATGCAACAGATAAATATTTCATAATCTGCAAAAGTTTAAAACTCATCTTTTTGCAAAAGCTTCCAATCACATGATTTATTTAGAGATTTAGACATTTAATTCAGTTGTTATTCATCGCGCATATTTAAAAATTAAGTGGTAAAATTAATTTTTAAATAAAATATTTCCTTTTTCTTTATAATATTTAAAACTTTCTCTGTTCTTTGATTATTATTTATAACTGTGAGAACTCTCAATTAATACGATTAATAAATTTGATTTAACAAGGAAAATTAGTACGAATCCTTAACATTAGATGTCGATTTCTCGTCTGCGACTCTTAAAATGTTTTTGCTTTAAACTACCTGCACGCATAACTACACCACTTAAAAATGGGTATTCTAATACATGTCACGACAACACATTGAGTCCCGCACATTTGAGACTCAATTTAAGAATAGATGTCTCGAACAACTTCCAGAATTGATGAAATACGAGACTGATCAAAATTATTTCAAGGATTTTTTTTTATAAGGTTAGTGGTAATCTTAAATCTTCTTTTTTTAATAATGAATGCTTGTTAGAAAATTTTAATATTTTCGCTTGCTTCGATATCATATACAAACCATTAAACTATCAATTCAATGTTTCTTATTGTGTTTTTTCTTTATAAAGAAAATTCCACAACATGTGTACAGATAATAGAGGGCGCTTTAATTTCGTTCACTTCTACTCAGCTATCAAACAAAACAAAACAAAAAGATTGAAACATTAAGTTTCTTCCTACAGATTGCAATAAATTAAATAGCAATGAAATTTGTCCTTACTATTAAAAGAAGCAATGATAATATAGTTTTATGTCTGAAACCAGTGGAAGTAATCTCCAAAAACCCTTCTCCATACTCTTTAATAAAATTCCCTTATCAGATCACGCCTTGAATGGGAATAATCAAGAAACATTGACTTTAGGCTTGAATTTAGCGTTTTGACTGAATCTATCGAGTCATCCTCGGCAAATCGTTTCGCGATGAATCCCTGACTTGCGTTAATAATATCCGGAAATCGAGTGTGTGCTTTAGACACGCTTATATCAGCCGATTGAAACAAATATTTGGTTCAAAACTGTCCGTGTAGCCACGGAATTCTAAACCAAATAGATATATTTAAGTCAATAGGTTTTTGAATTATCGAGTCTAAACGTTTCTGAAGGCACAGACCGACAGACAATCAATCCGTTTTTGGACTTGGCTCGAAATTCCACAGGTGTTTCCACTGCAGATGTTAAATCTGTGCACCGAATTTTATGTATTTAACTCCCTTCGTTGTTTAGTCATCGTGTAAACCATTCGAACAGACGGACTTCCTCTGAGCAGAATTTTACTCAAAAGTTGATAGAAATAAGTAAATTTTGTGTAAAGACCGCGTATCAAATTTCAGCCGTCTAGTTCAAAGTCGTTTTAAATTATGTTTTTCATTGATAGATAGACGGACATCTGCAAAAAAAAAAAAAAAAAGCGTTTTACGAACTCAAGTATGTCTAAAACGTAAAGATTCGTCAAAGTTTTGTGTTCGAATTTTTCGATAATTACTATAGTTTCTCTATCCTACGAATGCTCTAAAATAGAACAGGATCATATCAGTTTCTTTCAATATAATCAGGGACGAGGTGATAATTTTATTTTTGAAAAGTATGAAATAGTAAAAATACCGAATGTTGCAGCTTTAAGACAAATATTTCCATGGTGTCTAATTTACATATGGTTTCCCTTTTGTAGAATATATATGAGGGACCATGAAAAAAAATGAGATCATTTGTTCAATTTTTATGTGGGGAGATGTAGATAACATCATTATTAGGTAAGTATAATTTTACCACCAGTAGGAAGTTTCGAAGCTCTCTCCTGCTGGTTTACTAAGTCATCTTTTTAGTTTTCCAACTCAGCCCTGGCGATGCATTATAAGGTAATGTAAAATCTTATTTCGTCTTATCCGAAGAATTGAGAACATCCATACAGATTACCACGAAACAGACCCACCCAATTCGGATGCACCATTACCCCACAGGTAGTCAAAAAGATCAACCGTAGATCTTCAATCAACTTCATTTTAAGACATTTCGAAAAGTCCGATAGTAAACATTCCTTTCAGGTAAAAATCCATTTTGATTTCTTAATTCAGTAGTAAGACTCAATTACATTGGCAATACCTTTAAATAACAATTTCTCTACTTAATGTAGTTAAATAATCGTTTTATTCAGTTTGGTGGATGTATAATGCAAAGCAAGTCTTCTCTGGCAGATATCAAATATTGATCATGTATATTCCTTTCATGTTTTCCCAATGAGAAAATTCGTTGCATTCACCCTCCAAGACAAATTAAATAATTCAACAAAGAAGCAAATATTTTGTTTAACTATTTTTAATCAAATATAGTTTTAAAATATGTAATGTACTCAATTGGGATAATTTCTATGCAAATCAAAGATTTCCAGAATAAACCAGAAATAAATATTTCGCAATCCTTTTCTGGAATTTCAATAACCACATACCACCATAATGAGCTGCCAGCAAATAACTGGAAAGACAGAAAGAAATGACTGCAAATTACCCATATAATTTGAATTTCTCTTTTATCTGATAATCTTTGTTGGTTACGCGGAAATGTCAAATAAAATGAAGGGAATTAGGAAAAATAAATTGAAGTGACATTAAATTACTTCCCATATTCTTTGGCTATACCTCAATTTTTCAAAAAAAAAAAAAAAAAAAAAGGAAAAAAATCAATGATGTAGATATAATAATGAGATTATTGGTTAATTTTCTGACAAACAAACTCTGTTTGGATCTTTTTATTTATATAAAGTAAGAATTTTTTAAAGTTAGCCTCTATTTTCGAAATATGCTGTTAGTGGGGAATTCCAGTATTTCGGGAATTTTCTTTTCACCAATAACTCAAAAACGACACTATTCAGAAAAATGTCCAAAATTTTAAAATACATAAATTATTACATTGAAAGTGTTTGCGTTATTTTAATTATTTAAAATGTCACTGATACAATACGAATGCAATAAACTCAGCTTTAATTGTTTTTGGCGGAAAGGCCTCTTTTGGATTTTTGAAGCGTTGGTTTTTATGTATTCTAAGATCGGTCATCAATATTCAAATGAAATACACATAAATTCTGTGACAAAATAAAGTAATTTTATAGTATTAATAGAAAAAATTGCGATATCATGCATATATATTATTTACTAAAGATATAAAAAAGAAGCAATATTAAGAAAAAAATTAAATTTACTATATTAATACTTTTAGATTTAAAAAGTTAAAAATCTTATTAGTGTTTGGTACATCTGGATGAAACAAGCTGCAAAAACACTTCTAAATTTTTGAAATTCATATTTTGACGTGTTCTACGTCGCCGACATCCAACGCAATGAGTTCTTAAGCGGCCGAGAAAAAAGTTATTTTAATAAATAAAGGATTACAAATTATTTAAATAATCGTGAAAATTGTCAGCGAGCAATATGATAAACTCTATCTGTTAGGTAACCATATTAAAAATTATTTGAATTATTACAATAAGCACGTGAAAAGGATATTTTACCAAAAAAATTTAATTAATTTTTTTCATTCATTTAAAGATTTTTATAAAATGAAAAATATGTTTCAAAGAGTTTGATTTTCTTTCCGCAAGGCAGAATTAAAAGAGGTTATTTCGAGATTATGCGAATGAGAACATTCTAGTTACACATGAATCTACAGAGAAATATTTGCTGCTACCATATGAAGACAAATTCTGTAGCATAAATTCAAATACCTGGAAAAATAACTTTTCAGATAACGTGAGATGTGTTGATGCTGCTTTGGGGAAATTTTACGGCATTTATTATTACATTTAAATATTCTTATTCATGGTATGAAAATATTCAGAAAAACCCTTCATTTAACAAAGCTAATGGATATATTTTTATAGAAATCATATATGAATTACCACTATAAAAAATAAAGCTATAAAAAAGGATGTGTGCTTCAGTTAAATACGGCTTGTAGTAAAAATTTTCTAGCATTCGAGATTTTCGCATGATTTTCCATGATTCGAGATTCGAAGATTCGAGATTCGAGATATTCTACGAAGTCGTGTCGAGAGTTTCGATGATTTTCTAGATTTCGTATTCTATTCGAGATGTCATTTTGGGATCTCGATCGTGGATACAACATGGATTCAATTGCTAAAAGCGACGATATCCAGTGTCTCAAAGATGCTATATTTTATGGGAAGAAGAAAGTTTCAGAAGCCCGCCGCATGCTGCGTAAGGACCCCAATAGCCGAATCTGGGCCGCCCTAGAGCAAAAATCCCAACAAGAGCTCAATAAACTCTATGAAAAGCTTCAAATCCTGACAAAAAATCAACAGCAAGGACAAACGAATGACCCTGTTCAGCCTGCTCCTAGACCAACAACCAAACCCGTCGTTTCCGTGGACTCATCACCCGAAAAAACTTCACAGAAGTGTACAGTTGCCACACAACCCGATGAAGATATGAATGTTGATGACTTCATACCAGTATCCCCAAGGAAAACAGCGAAGAGAACTCTCTCCACAACTAATGAACCTGACATTGAGACTGCGAATAAATTCGCCCTCCTGGAAGACGACAAAAAGCAAGATGTCACACACTCTGAAGATCCCAAAAAGTTAAAAATCCCAGCCATCAATCTGAAATTATCTGAAAACTACAGCATTATACTGCAAGAAATCTGCAGACAATACCCAAGAACCGTTAACACCTTCAGAAATAACTTTATCCAAATTTCCCCATTTGCCAAAGACGAAAGAGATAAGATTCTCACCCTTTTAGATGAAAAGAATCAAGAATATGTTCTCTCGGAATCTCCTGAAGACCGCCCACTTAAAATCATCATCAAGGGCCTCCCAGTTAACATGGAAAGCAGTGTAATTAATGAAGAACTTAGGGAAAGGAACTTCCACCCACTAAGAATCTCCCAGCTGAGAAATTTTCGTCAGAAAACCCTCTACCCAATCTTCATGGTCGAACTAAAAAGGACTGAATTTGTTCAAGACATCTACAACCTGAAATCACTTGCTTTTTTAAAGATCAGAGTTGAAACTTACAGGAAAAGAAACAAAGCCACGATGTGCTACAACTGTGCTGGTTTTTATCACAGTGCAAGAAACTGTAAATGCACCCCTAGATGCATCAAATGCAATGGCAAGCACCCTACAAATAGATGTGACATAAAAGAAAAGTTAGAAGAACCTGTCTGTATCAACTGCCACCAAGTTGGACACCTCGCCTCTTGGCGAGGATGTAAATCCTACCCAGTAATCAAAATTAATCCGGAGCTAAGAAAATCCTATGCAGATGCTGCAAAAAACAAGTTCAGTAATCATCACTCGATTGCTCCTGACCCACCCAAACATGGAAATCCCATTACCCCTGAAAACATGCCTATTCAAGATCTCTTGGTTTCACTAAGAGAAATTAAGTCTATGTTGGCGGAATTTCCAGGCCTTCTCAATGCAGCGAAAAAGATCAAATTGGCCAAGACAAAAGAAGAAAAGCAACTCATCTTAATTGATGCTCTGTTAGAATAATCAACTCCTCCCTTGCAGCGCTGTTACGCCTTCCTCAACCTTGCCGTCTCCTGATTGGTCCTGACAAGTTTCCCCCATTATCCTGCACCTCACTGGCTCTGGCTGCTAATCTGAACCCTGAAAACCAGTCCCCCCTTCTCCTGGCTTCACTCCTGTCGTGTCTTCTCAATAATCTTCAATCTTTCATCATCTATCAGTACCTTGAACTAATAAGAAAATTTTCATTCACCGCTAAGTTCTACTTCTTGCTAGATTTACGGATGGTGGGGCCTGCGGCCCCAATGAGCCGTAATCCCGATCTCAACTATCAGGGCTTGTAGTAAAAAAATATACCGTTTCAGAAACAAAGCTATTGAGTAATTCACACAGGGAATCTTTTTTCTATGTGGAATAATTCTTCAGCTCAGTATGTTAAATGAATGTAAATGATAAATGTAGTGACTTTCACAAATGTTTCGTTCTAATTTCGTTTATGTCTGGGCATTGAATTTCAGAACAGATAGACAGAAGGACATCTGCAAAAAATACGTTTTACGAAATCAAGTAGGTGTAAAATGTGGAGATTCGTCAAAATCAGGAGTTGGAATATTTTGATAGTGCGTATACTTTCTCGCATACGTAGTCCTTTCTTTGTACTACATATGCGAGAAAGTAAAAATGGATCACATTTATTTATAGCAGATATAAGCACGGACGTGGTGTGAATCTCATTTTTGAAGAGTATGAAATTTAAAAATGCCGCTTGTTGCAGATTTAAGGCACATATTTTCGTGGTGTCTGCTTTTCATGTGGTGTCTGTCCCTTTAGCAGATTTTATATGGAGGACTCTGAAAAAAAATTAGATCCCATGTTAAATTTTTATGTGGAGAGATGTAGATAACACTGCTATTAGGTAAATAATATATTAATAATTCGTTAAATAATAATGAATGAAATTAATTAATGAAAAAGCACAGAAAAAAATTCTGTATTATACACAAAAATTATGTAGCGCAAAATATTTGAATAAATGAAATATTGAAAAAAAATACAAAATCTACATATTTATAATACAAAATAAAAATTCTTGTGCTGGGATAATACAATGGCACTAGACTTTAACAAAATATCATTTTTCAGAAATTTGCTTATTAAAGGTTTCTGTAATTATATACAATCTTTATATGCTGTTTGGCAAACGTTATTCAATATTAAAGAAGAAGTAAAAATATTTCAAAATACCGTTTGTTGAATATTTGAAACAGCATATTGTTTTTTGAGTTTCAGTTATAATGATATGTTTCCGAAAATAATCAACGTACTTTTTATTTTTCATCTGTTTCAAAAGTTTAAAGCTATGTTATTAATATTAATTGTTAAGCATATTTATAATTTGGTAATTTCTACATGTGCGGTTTCTGTATGCCTTTTGGCTATGATTTTTCGTGCCCGTACTTCGTATATTCTTCAATACTATGGAAAAATCGTTGTTACCCATTATGCAGTTTGTTGGACTGAATTCAGCGCTCTTCCAAGAGTGGTTTTTCACGATAATAATAATAAGATGCGGAATAATATGAAAGTCCATTTCATTGCATAAAAAGTATTATCGAGTAAAATTAATAATAATAGTTATTGATGTAAATAATTACATAGAGAAATAAAGGAAAATGAAATGTGAGGAGACTATCATTAAATGTAAAAGGAGAAATAAAAACTACAAAAACAAGGATAAATAAACTGCGCCCATACATAAGCGCATATGTTACATTTGGGTTGTCATCTGTCTATTAATTGCTCTGCGTAATAATTGTTACTTATGAATGCAACCCTTAAAAGACAGATAGTTGCATTTACTCTTCAAATATTTGCTCAAACATAATTTAAATTTTAAAATACATATCTGAAAGCAACTGTGGAAACGATTTAATCTAAGTTCCAGTTTATTAAAAATCGAAAGAAACTTAAACAATGTTCAATGAAAATATCAGAAAGTACTACATAACAAAAAACTGCATCCGGCGTCAAAAATTCGTTCGACCTCCAAAATTTTCAAAATAATAATAGTAATAATAATAATAATAAATAATAACCCCAAATAATAACATTATTAAATTCTGGAAAAAGGTTAAGGTGCAAAACCTTTTTTGGTTTACGCTCTAAGAGGGTCATTAAATTTTTTTCCCTCTATAAAAAATGATCCAAAGACCAATCAAAAAGGGATGTTCACACATTTTACTAAGACGTTTTAATCAGGCAAGTTATAAACTGATATCAGATTCACAAAAAATATATAACTGGAAATAGATTTGTCATTCAATGATTACTAGATCAAGTATTGGTAAACCTTTCAAGTATTGGTCAAGTATTCAAGACCCGGTCAAGTATTGGTACACCTTTCTACAAGAATGGGGAATTTATGACTACTACAGTGCGGGAGTTTCGTACCGATAAAGGGAATGAAGATACAAAAAGCACTATTTCAATGAATGGGGTATTGAATTTATTCGACGTTTTACGAAAGCAGGGAATTTAGAGGATCGTTCACGAAATGGTAGACTATCCTTGAGTGTATACTGCGCCCACGTGGCAAAACATGTCATGGAAGAATTGACAGCAGGAACATGAATGGAGATTAGTAGTGTTCGTGAAGCTGGGAGAATCACACGAATCAGGGAATTGTCGTTTCGACGCATTCAGTATGGAATTTAAATTCTGCATCCGTAATTCATCAATTATTGTAGGTAGATACAGATGAAAGACTACACTTTGGGACATGGACACTAGTACATATGGAATGCGACCCTCTGTAGTTCCTGATTAGAACTTTATGTGGAAGAAGAAAGTGGGGACATTTCGCTACATGGTGACGTCTATAGGCAAAACTGTCGTATATGGTCAGCATCGAAATCTCGTGATACCTTACTAAGCCATTTTCTCCTGATGTGAGTGTATGGTGTGGTTACACCATCTCTTTAATGCCTGGTCATTTCTTCTTTGATGATCGTTGTCCTATATCTGGCTGGAAAACATGCACAATTATTGCAGAAAAGGGATGTTATGCTGCTGCATGGCCATGACGCGGCAGCATTAAAAGAAAGTCATGCCTTACTTGTTAGTTTCATTCGGAATGGTGCCCTGCTCCACATTGCACGTGTCAAGGCATTCTTATTAGACAGTTTCATTCACTGAAGGTAGAGCGATAAGTAAATTTATGCGGCCTTTGCGATCACCAGATTAAATTTGACCCTTCCAGATATTTGGTATGGATTCGCTTAAAGTCTCGTGTGTATGGAATCTCTCCAGCCATTTTGGTGAAATAGTTAAATATCATTCGGCGGACTATCAGTTCAATCAATGCCGACCTGTTAAACCCGCTATAATAGGTTGGTTTCGCTCGTCACTGGGCCAAATACCTTGTGGTGGTGATCATGTTGAACATTTTTTACTTTAAAATAAATGCACAGTGTCATGTTATTGGGATGTGTTTCATTGCCAGTTTCTATTTGCTTGATTTGCATAAAACGTTTCACTATGACATGTGAAAGCCCTCCTGTTACTTTTAGCATCATTTTTTATACATGTAAAAAAATGCCCCCCCCCTCCCCCTCCGATTATATACGCGCAAATCAAAATTTTTTCTATCCACTTCTTTTATTCTAAATTTTTGAATGTACGAATTTTTAACTCGCGTTTTATTTTTGCAACTTTATGAACAGAACTTATTAGAATATTTTTAAATCAAGATCTGTTTGTATTTTCATATCTGTTTCTATCTTTATTTAATGGAGCAGTATGGCCAGATATGGCTTTTGCGCCATAAAACACCACAAAACCACAAAAACCTATCTTTATTTAAAAAATATATTATTTTTATATGACATTGCTTTAATGAAATTCAAACCAAGTTATTGTTTAATCATGTGTTTCATTCGAATATTTTTGAACTTTTACAATAACAGTTATTTTGGAAGTAGTATATAAACAAAACTTTTAAAAAAAATAATAATCAAACATGTAAACAGTGGTAAAGAAATGTAAACATATATAAAACGCTAATATATACAGCAGACAAATTGCTCTTATTACTTATTGTCGAATGGTGAAATTGAGATGTAAGCAATGCATTGTGCAAAAGTTACAGATTGCGTCACTGGTCGTTTTACAGCTGCATTTCATTCAACACTTTGCTTAACTAATTAATAAAGATGCAAAATATGAAAATTTCTCTAATAGGGGTTGATTGTGTCACTAAAAACTCCAGTCAGTGAGAGGAAAGTATATATAAAAGTCAAGATATTTCAATCAAACGTAAACAAAGTTTAATTATTCACGCAAATAGGCTTAACCTGCCCTTGATGGATATGACTAGATGGATGCTACTAAATCGCTATGACTTGTTTATGAAAACATGTTCATATCCTCCCATACTATTATCTCTAAAATATTATGTTTTCAATAACCTTAAAATTAAAAAAAATTATTTTATTAATGATATCGATTTCATTTCTCTACAATATTTTTCTTCGCTTTTAATATACACCCATGTTTGTGTGTTATGTGATGAAATTCGAACTCATCTGTCTAAAAAACACAATCATGTGATTATGCAAACGTTAAAATTAAGTTTAAAATTTTAACTTCATTAAACAAACCTTCGAAAGAAGGATTTTCGCCTCCGTTTCTATTCCATATTATATACATTTTTTAATTTGTACCTCAGTAATTAGAATTAGACCGATTTAATTAAATTTGTGCCTTTCTGTCGCATGAAATATTTTTTGAATTTCAAATGAATTCTATATTAATCATTTCACAGCCTAGAAAGCCAATAATCTCTGCGAAGAAGCTGGTCGTCAAAGAGGAATAGTTATCACCAATTTCTTTTTAAGATCATCCATGTTTAAAGACCAATTTTCGTTTCTCCTATATAATCAGAAAAGTGTCTATGTAGTGCGTGGTATCAAAATCGTTACTTACAAAGTATAATAGCCGAAGAAACGAGAGACAAATTGTGAAAATATGTCATACTGCGATCGATGTTCGTGGCTAAAGATTCGAAAAAGGTTTTACACGTTTTTTACAAAAAAGTTTTAAAAATATTCTTTTTTCTTTACTTTTTTCGAACAAAACAAAAATTGTGTATAACAAAAGAACAATCATCCTACATTTATTTTGCTTATAAAATGAAATATACATTAATTTAATTGCAACAAAACAATCAATGTTATGATATTTTAAGAAGATAAAACAAATAAATATTTCAAAATTTGTACAAGTTTTAAAATTATATTTTTACAAAAACTTCCAATCACATGGTTTATTTAGGGATTTCGGCCTATAATTAAGTTATTATTCATTGCGTCTACCTAAAAATGAAGTTGTAGATATTCTTTTTAAATAAAATATTTCATTTCTGTTTATAATAATTAAAACTTACTCTGGTCTTTTATTATTGTATTTACTATGAAAGCTTCCATAAGAAACGAATACTAATTTTGATGTAATAAGGAAACTTACGAATTCCGAAAAGTAGATGGCGCTTTCCAAGCTTGGCGTGATCAGCTTGCAAAACTGCAAAGTTAATGAAAATTACCTCGATATGACTATGCCAATGAAAGGCAGTTATTATAAATCATTTGCTATGATATCAATCCGAACTAAAAAATGTTCGGAATCGATTCAGACATGTGAATTTGTAAAATTTTAAACAGTATATGAGACTAATCAACATAATTTAAAACAATATATTTTATATTTTTAGTGGTAAACTTAAACATTTTTGCTTCAGTATCATAAGCAAATCATGAAAAAAAGAATTTAAAACAATTATTGTATTCTTTCCTTAGAAAGACGATCGAAATTTTGGCTTATTATTAAAAGAGGCAAAGACTGATGCAGATTTATATCAGAAAAAAATTGATCATATCTGTTTTTTTTTCTGGACATAAGCACGGACAGGTACGCATGTCACTTTTAAGAAGGCGTGAAATTGCAAAAATGCCGGATATCGCCGATTTAAGATGCAAATCTTTCTATGGTGTCTAATTTGCAAAGCTTATGTGAGGAACTCTGAAAATTAGAATTAGAACATACGTTTATGCCTTAAGTCCACAATTTTATTTGGTGGAAATGGTGAATAAAAACATTTCATTAGATAACATTTCGTTAGATAATTTTACCATTAGTATAAAAGAAAATTTCGGGGAACTGTTCCTTATTGTTTTGTTACGTCAATTGTTAGTTTTCAAATTTAACTTATCAAGCTGCATTGTAAGGGATACAGAATTTTATTTCGTCTTATCAGAAGCCTTGCAAGCATCAATGCAGACCACCAACTAGTAATCCCACCCAATTTTGATGCAATAGTACCCCGCAGGGAGTCAAAAAGACCAATCTTAGATTTTCAATGAACTCTTTCACTTTGAGACTTTCTGAATTATCACATAGTAAACAAAGCCTTTAGGTAAAAATCATTTTTGATTTATTCATTCACCTATATTTAATTCCATTGGCAAAATCCTTTAAAGTAAAAAGTTCACTATATATAGCAGGTAGAGAGTCTTTGGGGTTGATGTGTATTGTAAAGGAAGTCTTCTTTGGCAGATATTTAATAACAATTCTGTATCATGTAGATTTCTTTAACATTTTCTCAATGACGAGATTCGTTACAATCACACACCAAGAAAAAGTAGATTATTGAACAAAGAAACAAATAATTTTTAAAAGAAATATTTCTACTGAAATATTGTTTTAATAAGAAGTATTGTTCTCTCCTGGGATATTTTTTACGCAAATCAAACATTTCCAGAATAATACAGAAATAAATATATCGCAATCTTTTTCCACAATTACATTAACCACATCGCAACATAATGAAATTGCAACAAATGATAGGAAACATTGGTGAGATTACTTAGAAATGGAAATTTCCCGTTTAATAAGAATTTTTCTTAAATCTGAGAACTTTTGTACCTTGATATTTGATTTTGTTCAAATATCTTATAAGATGGAGGCAATTAAAAAAAATGTACTTATGAAAAAGTGAAATTAAATCTCTCCCACATTTCTTGGATAACCCTACATTCTTGAAGAAATGAGAAAAATCGAATATCTTGATATAATAACCTTCATTTAATTTGATCGCCTTCTAATTTGCCGACAAACAGAAACGGTTTTAATCCTTTTGTTTATATGTGGTAAGAATTATTTTGTGAGCACCTATTTTCGACATATGCTGTTGGGGGGGGGGGATTCCAATTTATTGGAAATTGTATTTTTAAGCAAATAATTCAAAAACGCCACTTCTCAAAAAATGTTCAAATACATAACATATTGCATTGAAAGCGTTGCGTTTTTCAAATTCCTTAAAATGTTACCAATACAATATAAATTCAAGAAAATCTGTTTTTTTTTTATCATTTTTGGCGAACATTGCTTTCTTTTGGGGGGGATTTTTGATGTATGTGTTTGTATGTATTCTAATTACGTTCACCAGTATGTAATTGGAATACACAGCAGTTCTGTGACAAAATAAAGTAATTTTATAGTATCAATAGACAAATTTGCAATAACATGCACATATATTATATATTAAAGATTTAAAAAAAGCCCCAAATTAAGAAAAATTCCAAATAATGAATTTAATATTTTTAGAATTAAAAAATTTAATATCTTATTACATCTTGGAATGTTTGGATGAAGCAAACTGCAAAAACCCTTCTAATTTTTTTTTAAATTGTGATTCTGACTTTTCCTGCTCCGTCGACATCCAACGCATTGAGTTCTTAGGCGGCCCACGAAAAATTTATATTATTAAATAAGGATTAAAAAATTATTGAAATAATCGTGAAAATTGTCGGCTAGCAATATGATTAATATTACCTACTAGACAACTATGTTAGAAATTATTTGAATTACTACGTTAGTTCCACACAAAAAAGAGAAATTATGTATTTTATCAAAAAAATTTAATTACATATTTTTCATTAATTTAAATATTTTTTTTATAATATTGGAAGTGTTTATTGAATTGACACTCCATTTCATCTTGAGGAGTCTTGCATGATGACATAGGAAATTTGTATAATAATATGTTAAACAAAATTGCTCTTTCAACTCGGAAGAAAAAAATCAGCAAAATTAAAAGAATATGTAAAAGTATATGTAGTTTTTAAAAGAATATGTAGGGTGACTCACACCATATCATATTACACCTTGTTAAGAGAAAGTTCCAAAGCTCTCAAACACAGGTTTATAACACAAGATACAGAAGTGAGCTATGTTCAATAAAGAGTATGGACTGTAGGATAGAAATGAAAGTGAATCGACGCAGCGCCACCTATCCGTTAGAAACAGTCATTCATAACCGAATGAAAATCATGAACTTCAAGCACCATGAAATCAATTCTCACAGAAAAGAAAAGAAAGCAAAGCTTTGCACTCAAAGGATTATACCTTAAAATTTAAAAAGCAGTAAAGAAATTATTGGAAAATCCATGAAGCTATCTGAGCACAAAATAAAAAGCAGTGTTTTTAATTTAGTATTTTTAATAAGTGCTTCATTCTCTATTTATTTATTTCCTTTTACTGCTAATATTATGGAACAGATTAAATTTTTGGGCTTTTACTAATATTATGCGACCGAAGAATTATTATACGTGAGAACAACATTCACTGTTTGGGGATGGCTTCTATAAATTTGAGGTTTTTAGTGGCACTGGAAAAAAATCATAGCTAAGAAATTTTTAGGTTATTCCACTAAAGACCGCATTTTTTGAACACTTTGAAACTTTATAACATAATTTAATAAGATATTTCAAGAATAAATACAGATGCCTTATTTTAACAAAGAGTTGAAGCAATCACCTCAATACTATCATTAATCAATGAATAAAATAAGGAACAAAAACGCTACTAGTATTCTTAAAAAAATATAAAAGATCTATTGTATCGATGAAAGTGGTAGCTAACTTGAGAAGATAATCATAATCTCTGTAAAGTGAAGAATATATGTCAATATTTTTCAAAATCTCTGCCGTAAATAAAAAAGTGTAAATTTAGTTGCATGCGTGACAAAACCCTTCTTAGCAGCATCAACGGGATATGCAAAAATTAGAAAATTCAGTTAACATTTGTCTGGTATTTGACCGCGAGTTGTCTGAACAATTGTTCTAGTCTGATTTGCGATTGCAGCGCTCTCATTTTCACATTTTGTAACTATTGACTTTAAATTTCGCCATTTGGAACTAAACAACCTTTCTGTGTCCATGTTGATCTTGCTTATTAATAAATAGAATTTTAAATGCTAACTTTTTGTAATTGTAAGTGCGATTTTATTTCTTATATTTGACTATGAAAAATTCTTGCACATTGATCGGGACTAAAATTAGATGTAGATTTAATGCATGTTCCCATCTTTTATATGTATAATAATAATAATAAAACAAATCTATCTAAATTACTCAAAATTGTTTAAATTCGATTCGAAAGTCATCATCATCCTCATCAATGAATAGCGAATTTTGATTTTTCTCATGCAAATGGTGCGTCAATTTAAATTATTTATCATATGCCGATCCATTATTAGTATTTTTTAAAAAAATCACGATTCTTTATTTTGTTAGATGTATTACTTTATTACAGAGTAATATGATTGAATGTAAAAATGATTTTAGAGGAAACACACAGACACACACAAAGAATATTTTTAAAACTTATCAATGCATTTTCCGAAAGGAAAGGCAATTATTTTATATCAAGTTCTGTGATCGAATTCTGATAGGAAATAAGAGTAATCCGATTCATTTCAAATGATAAATTAATTTCGAAATTCAATTTCCCATTTAATAGAAATAAATATCATTGCAAATAAAAAAAATAACTGCTGAGAAATAATCGAAAGAATTAAAATCAAAATGGGGGTGGGTGGAAGAAACGGTCACAATTAAATCAGAACGAAATAATTACACATGGTGACAGGACTTCTTGTTAAAGATTAACAAAATTCAATTAAATCGACTAACCTGGTTGTGAAAAGATCACTTATCCTACTCACTCAGGAAGATCGAAGCTTGGACTACATGAAACTAAATGTCTGTGACATCATTCTTGTACTAATTATATAGAAAATGAGTAACAATTGAAGTCTGTTTAAGGAGAGTTGAAAATTGAGTTATCCCCGTATTTCTAAAATGAAATTCTTTTTTGGATATAAAAAATATTTGTTCATTAATAGCATTTTCTTTAAAGAAAGATAAAAAAAAAATTATAAGACTAATAGAAAGTTATATATTGATTATTAACATTTATACAAATATGGAAGTAATTGAATCAATGATTAAATCGGAAATCTGATTAGAAGTGCATTCTTAATTATTCTGCATAGAATCCCTGCATTTTTAAGTGGATGCTATTTCTTATGTTCAGTTTTGCCAATTTCTTATTTCTAAATGATCCGCATGATATAAAGGTGCAACTTTTGATCGTTCATGAGTTCTTTTCATTTTCAAAGTCATTCCTTCTTTCACGTTACATTTTTTATGAGAATTGTTTCTGCTTATATCTTTTGCAATTATCTTGTGTCGACTCTTCATTTCCGTCTATGCAAAACTAGGCTCTATAATTATCGCAAAACAACCCTTATCAATCAATAAATTTCGTTGATAGTGTGTAAGTTTGAAGGTGTAGCCGAATTCGACCGATAAATTCAGAGGGATGATAGTAGACATCAAGAGGACAAAGAATCACCAAACAAGAGATGGTCCTAAACGACGTTAAAGGGATGAAAATCGCAAAAATATAGGGAATCGGACACCTGTTAGAAACTGTGAAAAATTAATAAAAAAAAATGACAAACGGTGTTCTAACAATGAATTTTTTTTTAAAAGTGAAAGTACATTCTTAAAGGCTATTTTTCATGTAAGTAATATGCCGATTTGATGAACCAGGGGGTTGTAAATTATTGTAAATAAAAAAGTAATTTAGAGCCCTTATCTGAAAAATATTAAAACTTTTTTAAAAAAAAATAAATGCTTGAAAATATAAGGAATTTTACACTCTTTAATTTGATATAAGTCTGTAGTGTGAAAACTGAGGAGGGTTTACTTGTTGTACCATTACAAGCAGTAGCCAAACAATTAATCCCAATTTCTAGACTTAAATGTTATAGAAAATTTATTGCCTTAGTTCGAGAAATCCATCCATGTATATGATTTCACAAGTAAAGAGTAAATGTTAAAGGAAGAATGGGCAGAAATCTCAGTTGAAACAAGCAAAAAAATGTCATATCCATGTCTAAACGATTTCTCTCTCAAAAACTGCTGAAAATATAAATAAAAAAGAAGTTTGTTATCTTCAATTAAAAAAAATATTTTTTCATTGATGCCAATTTAATTGCTGTTCAGTTGATATTCTATTTTTAATTAATGTTCTAAAATACTTTGAAACTAATTTTATAATATGTTGTATTGTTGTAAAGATATTCGAACTGCTTCGTTATTTTTACAAATTATCCAGGATTTTTCGCCCTAAGCATAACAAAATCCAGTTTTCCACTGAATCTTTTTTTTTTCCTCTTTGCCATAACCAAGCTTTTTGTGGATCATGTCATGTTGAATTCCTTGCTTATCGACAGTTTACTAACAATTTTTATGTGTGGTGGCTGGATGATTTTGCCATATGAGTTCCTCCACAGCTGAAATTGTGGCATGTTTTTCACAACACATGTCTGGATAGGAAAAGGCAAGGACTTGATATTTTTACGTCTCACCTCAAATTGGATATCGTTGGAATATGAAATACCGTGAGACACACTGCAATCCGTGCGTTTCTTTCACCCGGCAAGAAATTTCTGAAACATGCTGTCCTTCTTTGGGAAGAAAATTGATAGTCACATTTTGTCCTGATCAGGAAGAATCCAACATTTAAGGAACTGTGAAAATTTGTCTCCAGTAATGAAGATAACGATGCGGAGTCTGCAACCTGTGTATCAGAAAATGGGATTACCACCACGCCATCTCTTAATTAACTACGAAATAGGCTTATAAGCATTTGATAGAATGCTTCTCCAGAAGATGTCTCTTTTTCATTTGGATAATTTTTATAATTAGTTGGTATCAATAAATTTTTCATTTAGTCAAACATTAAAAATTCTGCAACATTCTTTGCAATATTTTGCAGCTAAAGAGACATAGTGTTCGATTACTTTTCTAACAGACGGACGGCTGATAAATAAATCAGAATTTTGTTTAATAGATTAACGTTCTACAAATGTGACGACCGAGAGTAGCCACAAGTTCGCTGTCTGTAACTAAAGTTACGAAAGAATGAGACTGCGAGTCATGTTGAAATTATTAAAACATTATCTAATTGAAATTTTTAATAGAAAGCAGAATTATCAGCAGGCGCTACAACTTTCTTTGATATCCTCAGTCGCCCGATTTGACACCGGTGGACTTCTTGTTATGACAATACTTGAAATTCACGCGTCAAATAATTTTGACTTTCAACTAAAATTCGTCTAATCGAATACGTTGTATTGTGTTGTCGCTGTCATTATAAATTTCTCTGCAATAAATTTCTCTCATCATAATTTTTATATCGCGCAAATTATATCTTGTAACTTTTAAGATTATCGGTAACTTTAAAGACTGTTTTTATTCCCGAGTGATTTATTTTACTATATTTAATAATGGATTACAAAATTGATTAAATAATCGCGCAAATTATCAGTCAGCAATATGACTCATACTATCTATTGTATAGCCATATTAGAGATCATTTAAATCACGATGGTAGTTGCACGATAAAAATCAAAATTCTTTATTTTATTAATAAAAAATATTTAAAATTTTTCATTCCTTGTAATATTTTTTATAAAGGTTTGGAGAAGCACGTATTAAATTTACTCTCTTTTTCATTTGAAGCAGTCTTGGAATTTGACATAGGAGTCTGCGAAATAAAATATTAAATAAAATTACTCGATAATTCGAAACTAAAAAATGTCAAGAAAGAAAAAAAAATCTATTAATCCATAACGAAGACTCAGCGCGGCCTCAAAAAAGCTGGTTTTCTTTCCAAAAGACAAAGTTGAAATTCGGTAAGTTCTATGCAAACGGTTTCACTGCAATCGCACATCAGACATTAGAGAAATGATTGCTTCTACCATGCGACGTCAAGTTATATACCATAAACTCAATTAACCGAAAAAATAACTTCTCCGATAGCGGCAGATGCTGGCTTGGAGAAATTTTACTGCATTTATGACTGTATTTAAATGCTCTTATTTATAGTAATATTCAAAGAAACCCTGCATTTAATAAAGCCAATGGATATATTTTTTAGTACTTACACTTTACTTACCACTATAAATAATAAAACTTCATATGAACAATAAGTATTGCTTGATTGTGCGGGCGTTTTCCAACCGAAAAATTAATGATTCAAGAAGTATAGCTTTCGAGTACTTCCTAGAGAAAGAGAACTGTCCGTGAAGTAATTCTTCAGCTATTTGTAATAAATCAATATAGATATTAAATGCAGTGACACTTGCAAACGTGCTGTGTTGACTTTATTGGTGTCTGCGCAATGAGGTTTTATCATTTATACAATTAAAAGTCTGTGGTGGTAACTTCATAAGCCAGATAATAACCTCCGAAAAAGAGTGTGCACTTTCGTCTAGTGACTTTGTTACTCGGCTATGAACCCCAACGTTGCGAGTTCGAATCTCAAACTTTCCTATTTGTGACTCTGGTTCTGAATAACGGCATTCTACGTTCAGCTGTCGTGGCTTCATCTGCCTGCAGCAACCCCTCACACACGCCATAACGCTTGGCGCGATAACAACGTTCGTCGCTCGCCATAACGCCTAGCGCGATAATCACATTCGTCGCTCGTCATAAATGGCGCGGTAACATTCCACCGACTCACTGGTGGGAGAGTATTGCAGTTTTGACTTCATAAGCCAGATAACAACCTCCGGAAAAGAGTGTACACTTTTATCAAGTGGCTTTGTTATTCGGCTATGAACATTAACGTTGCGAATTCGAACCTCAAACTTGCACAAGTGTTTGAATTATGGTGTTTCGAAAGGAGAGTAATTCATTGAACAATGTGAAGGAAGATTTCTCAGCTGCAACATTAAGAGGAAATCCGTATTATTCTATCACTTAAAATCTACCTCCCGTAATAATAAACGTGAATGTGTTTCTCCTTGTGTACATTGGCATTGCACAGGATATACGTTAAACTATAAGTTCCCACCGGGAAAGTAGCCCAAACCTCTCTCAATGGACACGAAAGCCTTCCATGTGGGAGGCAGTGGGTCCAGATACAACAACATTTTAATATTTGGTGTGATTTGCCATTATGCAAACGGAGGCATTGAATTGCTTTTTTTTCTTGTGAAATGGGGATGAGACAGGAAAAGATTGGAACCACTGTGTTTAACCCAGAACAAAAAATAACAAAAAAGGTTTGGAAACTGAAAATGTGTACTTTAGACTTATCTTTAATTATCTAAAAATTGAGGGAAATTTTGACGTTTTCCTCCAGTAATTGCTAGAAATCGTATATATATATATATATATATATATATATATATATATAAAGGTTATTTTGGAATTTAAAAAAATTACTTTTCAATGATACCAATTTAATTGCTGTTCATTGACCATTTTTAATTAACTTTTAAAAATACTGTAAATCTTATTTTACTATATGATTTACTGTTGTGAAGACACTCCAATAGTTTTATTATTCGTACAAATAAATCATTCGGGATTTTTCTCTCTAGGCCTAAAAAAATGTATAGGTTTCTTTTCAACGCGTTCTTACATTTTCGAATGACTAGTTCCATTAGGTTTGACATATACAGTCAGATATAACTAAGTCAAATACAAAATTGATATAATATTAATCATCATGCTTTTCATTGTGTTTTTTGGCTGAGGATTCATATTGCCCGAAAAGGCAAATAATTTTCAATAATATTATACGATGAACAGGAGAATATAGTTATATGTAATGGCATTTTAATAATAATATTTTTCCAGTTAACACGGAAGTGTACAATTATAAATAATCTCTATTGGCATTGAAACAATGATCTCTGCCCATAGGAGAGTGGATAGCTTCCGTATAAAAACTACTGGCTTTCTGAAGGCTCCATTTTTCTGAATTTCGTTTTCCCTCTTTGCTGTGACCAAGCTTTTTGTGGATCCTGTCATGCACCATTCCTTGCTTATCAACAATTTACTAGATATTTTACATGTGGTGATCCGATTTTGCCGTATGAGCCATATCAAAAATTATATGAATTGCTACGGTAATTGCATGAGAAAAAGAAAAATTCTCCATTTCACTAACAAAAATAAAAATTTTAACTATTTTTTTTATAAAAGTTCGGGGAAGCGTGTATAAACTTTACCTAAAGGAAATATTACTGCATTTATTACTTCATTTAACTATTCTTATTTATAATATGAAAATCTTCAGAGAAATTTGCCATTTAACAAAATATTTAACTGAAAAATTTTTTTAGAAGTTCGATTTTACTTACCACTATAAAAAATAAACTTCGATTTAAAAAAAAATATACTCCATTATTTTGTCATGAAATTTAAAACAGCTGTTTTTGACAAACGTAGCTGTTGAGTCACTCGTGTTAAAAGGTCATTCTGTTAACGTACAGTGACTTTTCAGTTATGTCCATTTTACAAATTTAGATACTAAATTCAAGACCATTGCAAATGTTTTGTTCTGACTTGGGTATTCACTAAGCGATTTTGGGTGTTTTGTATAATAAGTGCTTTAATTACAGTATGAAGTTTCAAAAATGTGCAGGAATTGATTTTTTTAACAATGTAAAGGAAAACTTAGCTGCCAAGTTAAAAAAAAAATCAGAATAACTGCTCGTATTCTACGATCAATTAAATTATCATCTCCAATAATAATAAAAGTGAATATGTTTATGTATACGTTGGCGCTGTGCAGGGCATATATTAGACAATAGGTTCTGAACGAGAACAGTAATAACCTTCCCAATGGAAACGATAGCACACCATATGGGTAGTAGTTTATCCGGACAACCATATTTTGATATGGTTTAGCATTGTGGAAGAGGAAGCACTGAAATGTTTTTTTCTTGTATCTATGTGAAAAGGGGATGGACCAGAAAAGGATTGGAACCTATACGTTGAATTTAAACAACAACAAGAAAAAAGATATTCTGAAAACTAAAAATGTATCTTTTAGACTTATTTATTAACATTTTAAACATTTAATAAATGAGTGAAATTTTGACATTTTCTCCCATAACTGCTGAAAATCGCATAAAATGTAAAAAATATCTTTTCACTAATATTTATTTAATTGCTATTCAGTTGGTCGTCTACTTACAATTAACTTTAAAAAATACCATAAACTTATTTTATAATACGTATAACAAATATAGCTTATATATACGTATAATAAATAATATATAAATTATATTTCTATAATACATATTTATTTCAGTAATACATTATATAAATCTAACTTATTTTATAATATGCACAGAAACTCAAACTATTTTATTATTCGTACAAATAATTGAAGATTTTACACCCTAAGCCCAACAAAAAATTCATGTGTTCTTTTTCATTGCTTTTTAACATTTTTGAATTACTTGTTTCATTAAGTTTGAGACGTATAGTCAGATATAACTAAGGCCAAATACAAAATATATATAATAATAATTATAATGTGTTTCATTGTGTTGTTTGACCAAGAATTCAAGTTGCAACAAATGGTAAATAATTTTCAATGATATCATAAGATGCCCCCAAATAGAAAAGAGACTAAAATTATATGTAAAGAAATTTTAATGCTATTATTATAATTACATTTCACGTGAGATAGTACAATTGTAAATAATCGTCATTGACATTGAAACACTGATCTGATTGCATGAGAAAGTTGATGGATTCAGTGTAGAAACTTCTAGGTAGCTGATAGATCAAATTTCTCGCTGCTTTCTACCTCTGCCGCTTTGAAATTAATCAAGATTTAGTGGATCATTCATGCACAATTCTTTTCTCCTCAACAGTTTACCAGAAATTTTAGATGTTGTGATCCGATGATACTGTAATGTAAGTAATTAAATAAAAATAATTTTCAGATATAAATAATTTTTAGTAATATAAAATATACAAAAAGGAAAAGGTGACTATAATTATGTGGGAAAAGGCAACGACCAGCATTAATATTTGAAATATATTTATTAAGATTAAAGTACAAAGGACAAAACATTACTACATAGAACATAAAAGATACATGAGCGTGAGCTACACGTCTTGCAGTCTCACTGCCTAACTCTCGTCTGCCAATAATGGCGGGAAAGCATCACGTGATTAATGACGTGACGCAACATGGCCAGCATGGCGCCATACAGGATACGGGATCTGTCAGCGCTTCCCACATCGGCCATCATGACAGGATAGGCGACCTCGCCTTATGGTATACAGTACAATGAAGTAAATATATAAAACAAACAGCAAATACAGGAAAATAATTTGTAAAATTGAAATATTCACAAGATAAAACAAATAAAATAGTCATACCATCCGTGACAGCATAAGTATATAGCAATACAATAGCGTGCACTGGAAATATCGAATAACTAACTAAAAATAAAAATAATATTAGTGTTGAACATATAAAAAAATCAAAGTCTATATCGTCCAAATATACACACACAAAAAGAAGGAAAATAGTTCTCTTTCTCTTTAAGTAGTGTTCAGTGTTTTCTTTTGAAACACAATTCAAGTGATATGTTCTATATTGCTGGACCATGGTTTCATATATTCTGCACAAGTTGAAGTTTTTGATGGTCCATCGAAGAAATCATACTTTTCAACATCGTATGTGTCGTTTGCTTTAATTTTGATCACTTTATATGGTCCGAGAAATTTTTGTTTCAATTTCAGACCAGGGCCAAATTGAGTGCGCTTGATTGCGACGAGATCATTCAATTGAAATTTTTGAGCATGTTTCCTACGCAGATTGTAGGTACGGCGATTTTCTTCTTGGATTTTGAGGATTTGTTGTTTTGCATCTTTACGGAGCTCATCACGCTGTTGGAGAAATGCAGACTGGATCTCTTCGTTGACGATTTCGAGGATTTTTATATCATGCTCAGATTTCATTTTAGTTCCAAACAGAATTTCGAATGGAGTAGAATTGATACTTCGTTGAAATGTAGAATTAATAATTTGCTGAACGGAAGCAACATGGCTATACCATTTCTCAGGGTTTTCTATGGATAGCTTGGAGAGTACAGATATGATAGTAGAATTAAGTCTTTCTACCTGACCGTTTGATCTAGGAAGTCCAGCTGTAATAGCAATGTGGGTGATATGCTGATGTTCACAATATTCTTTGAATGACGTAGATGTGAAAGCGGTACCTCTGTCCGTAATAATCCTTGAAGGATTACCGAAAACTGATCTTTGGCATTCGAGCTTATTGAGAACTTCAGCGGTGTCGGTGGACTTGGTCGGGTAAAGCCACACAAACTTCGTAAAGGAATCGATGATCGCCAGAATATGCTTATATTTCTTAGAAGTGCTGGGGAGAGGACCCAAATGATCAATATGGTATGTATGAAAGTGAGTATCGTCTTTGTCAAGTGGATGCAAAGTGCCATCTAATTTGCCACGTTTTCTGTTATTTAGAATGCATGTTACACAGTTGCGTATGCATCGTTCAATTTTCTCTTTCAAGTTCGGAATAAAGAATTCTTTGTTTAACATTTCCTGCGTGCGTTTTACTGCAAAATGGCCTCGTTCATGACAGGATTTAATAATGTTGGCCTGCATATCATCAGGTACGACAAATAAATCGATTCCGTCTAAGTTCTTATATAAAATGTTGTTTTTGACTATGTAGTTCTCGTAAGGTGCATTTTGAAGTAATGCTTTTATAGCTGCAATATGCTCATCTGTCTGTTGAGCTTTGAAAATTTGAAGATTGACACAGTCTTGAATGATCATGCAGCATGGGCTTCGGCTAAGAGCGTCGACATGAGTCATCTTTGAACCGGTTCGATGCTCTATTTCGTAGTCAAAATCCTGAAGGTATAATGCCCATCGCGAAATGCAGGAATTCATTTCTTTTTTATTTAACGTTTTGACGAATGCATTACAGTCAGTGATAATTTTAAAGTGTGATCCGAGGATGTAAATTCGGAATTTTTTAAGAGCTTCTACAATGGCGAGTACCTCCAGTTCATAGCTGGTGTATTTTCTTTCGCTGTCAGACGTTTTCTTGGACATATAATACACTGGATGGAATTTGTTATCATCTTTGGATTTTTGTAGTAGGACTGCCCCCAAGCCATCAATTGACGCGTCTGTATGAATTTCAATGGGACTGCCTTGATTAAAAATAGTTAAAACGGGTTTATCAGAAAGTAACTGTTTTAAGCGTAAAAACGCAGTTTTTTGCAGAGCTTGAAATAGAAAGGGGCTGTCCTTACGAAGAAGATCACTAAGTGGTTTTGCTATAGTAGAGTATGAGGGAATAAATTTTCTAAAGTATCCCGTAAGACCTAGAAAACGTTGTACGTCTTTTGCATTTTTTAACTCAGGATAATTAAGAACGGCTTTAGTTTTGGAGGGTGAAGGGAGCAATTTGCCGTGTTCTACTACGTGACCCAAAAATTCAATCTGACTATGCAAAAATTGACATTTTTTAAAGTTTATATCTAGTCCATAATCGCGAGCTACTTTTAGAACAGTGTTAAGGCGTTCGAGAGCCTCAGATTCATTATTTGCGGGAATGACGATGTCATCCATATACGGGAGGACAATGCCTTTTGCAATAAGATCACGAAAAACGGCATTTATGTATCGCATAAAGACAGGAGGACATGAACTTAAACCGAATGGCATATAACGGAATTGAAATTGACCTGTATTTGTGACGAAACTGGTGTAACAACGACTTTTTTCTTTTACCGGCACATGAAAAAATCCGTTACGCAAATCGAGAGTACTGAAAATTTTAGCATTTTGAAGACGATCTAAAATGTCATCAATTAATGGTAGTGGATAATGGTCTTTAACTAATTTACGATTTAATTTTCTATAATCTATACAGACTCTATGTTTTCCATCTTTCTTACGAACTACGACAACTTGACTAGCATAGGGTGAAGAACATGGTTCTATAATTCCATTTTTTAACCACTCGTCTATCTGCGCATTTACTATATCACGTTCGGCAAAGGGTAAACGTCGAGGAGAGTGGAAAATTGGCTCATCGTCAGTAAGCGTTATATCAAGTGCGATATTCGTGGTTTTAGTTTTGTTAGGTTTATAGGCTAACAAAATCTGTTCAACCTCATTGCGAGTTTGTTTAGAAATATTCGGACCTATATCAAACGTGGGAGTTTCGGCAGAAATAGCCATTATAAAACTGTCAGTTTCAACAGGATCATCAGATTTAGAAATTTTGGAAAATACAACACCGTCAGGTTTAATTGTCAAATTTGCCTGATTTATTACGTCGCAACCTATTATTAGGTCATAAGTAGTACAATTATTAGGAACCACAGAAATAAAAACAGGAAAACTTTGTTTGTCAATAATAATTTCAGATTCAAAGGAACCTATTATTTTAGTTTGGGAAAAACCGAATCCAGTTAGTGTCATCTTGTTATTCGTCAACGGCGGCGATCCTAGTTTAATCCATGCAGAATGTTTGAGAAGTGTCGAAAAACTACCAGTATCGACTAATCCGGAAAGTGTATTATTAAGAATAACAACCTCTTTATGCATATTCGACGGAGAATGCAATAAATGTAAAGTGTTGACATTATCCTGTGGGGTAGAACTGTCATTCCGAGTAGTACGATGACAATCGGAAGATTTATGTCCGAAAAAATTACACGAAAGACATTTAGGACCACGATTACGATTAGGGCAAGACTTTGCGATATGTCCAAAATCGTTACAGTTAAAACAACGCGTCTTACTGTTAGTCGGATTACTAAGATTCAATTTTGATTCTCTTTGTTGGACAGGGATTTTATGTATTGTATCACGTCTTTGGCCGTCATTAGCATATCTAGAATACGACATCTTTGAATTATTTGCGTTCATTGCACTTACGATAGTTTCGAAAATTCGTAATTTTTCTTTAAACTCAGAATAACATTTTGCACCATAAAGAATAATTTTATCAGAAGGAGAACCCTGTATCCCATTTATTGTGTATTGAATAACAGAACATTCATCAATAAGGGTTTCAGACTGATTCGCAATTTCACGCATGGCAATAAAATATTGCATAAAAGTTTCATTCGAGCGCATTTTACGTCTTTCTAGTTGTTTATGTATTTCAATCGAAGTTACTTTATCGGAAAATTCATTAATGAATGCACTTTTAAAAGCATGATAGGAATTTAGATTTCTTTGAGAGAATAAAAAAGATTTAGCTGCGCCGGAAACTAATCTCTTTACAAAGATTAATTTTTGTTGTTCGCTTAAAGAAGGAAAAAGAGAAAAATTCTCTTCAACATCATAAAAAAAAAACTTTTAATCGAATAGGAATCATTTCCTGTGAAGTTTCTGCTACTACCACAGAGATCGCGTAATAAAAAACAAAACTGAAGGTTTATTTCATTCATCGTTTGTTTATTCGAGGGATCATTTTCGAGTGATTCCCTTTTGGCGCCAGTAATTAATGCCTGACTGTTATTTATTAATGTTTCGTCTGAAGTTATGGGGATGGGGAAGGAAGAATTATTACCCGTATTACTCATAGAGCTGTTATTAATAGATGAAGTTTCGGTTTGAGAAACCTTTTGAGGAGACAAAGGTTTTTCTTCTGTTTCCGATAAAAAACTAATATCTAGCGAGTTCTGAAATTCATTTAAATTTGTTAGGGCTTTAAAAATATTTTCACACATAGCATCTTTGTCGGTCTCAGTTACTTCTAAGTGTAATAAATTAGAAACGGAGATAAAATCAGATAAAGAAAAAATCTTCAGCAATTCTTGTTTATGTTTTTCTACATCTAAATTTTCAAATCTTTCAAAATTTCTCATTCTTTTTCGAGAAGAATGGTCAAAATTACTGTAACCTAACACAGAGTTAAGCAATTTTACGGAATTAGTTTTTGCATATTTAAGGGAGTTAGCGATTAATTCAATATCGCCTAGTTTTAAAGACATTGTAATGAATTAAAACAGAACTAATGCACATTCACTCGGGATTAAAATTTAAAGGGAGAATGGAATAAAGTAACGTACTATACTATAAATTACAAACTTGGGAAAAAATTGCGCCTACCTGGTTGGGAGCAGTCGAATTATTCACTCTTAAAAGTTCCTTTTTTTTAAAGCAGCCAGTATATGTCAGCACAGTTGCACAAGAACACGAAGTAATTGAACCTTTAACGTTTCCACTTGAATCATATCCATCCAAAACGTGCACTAACGTCCATTAAAATATCCACGGCAAAACTCCACTCTTATCAAAATTCTTAGCATCAATTTAACGTCTTAAATTGTACTAACGTCCACAGCTTTTCAACAATTTGGCGGGATTTGCTAGGGGTATTCACGAGAAAGGCCGAGCCCCCAAAAATGTGGGAAAAGGCAACGACCAGCATTAATATTTGAAATATATTTATTAAGATTACAAGGACAAAGGACAAAACATTACTACATAGAACATGAAAGATACATGAGCGTGAGCTACACGTCTTGCAGTCTCACTGCCCAACTCTCGTCTGCCAATAATGGCGGGAAAGCATCACGTGATTAATGACGTGACGCAACATGGCCAGCATGGCGCCATACAGGATACGGGATCTGTCAGCACTTCCCACATCGGCCATCATGACAGGATAGGCGACCTCGCCTTATGGTATACAGTACAATGAAGTAAATATATAAAACAAACAGCAAATACAGGAAAACTTTGTTTGTCAATAATAATTTCAGATTCAAAGGAACCTATTATTTTAGTTTGGGAAAAACCGAATCCAGTTAGTGTCATCTTGTTATTCGTCAGCGGCGGCGATCCTAGTTTAATCCATGCAGAATGTTTGAGAAGTGTCGAAAAACTACCAGTATCGACTAATCCGGAAAGTGTATTATTAAGAATAACAACCTCTTTATGCATATTCGACGGAGAATGCAATAAATGTAAAGTGTTGACATTATCCTGTGGGGTAGAACTGTCATTCCGAGTAGTACGATGACAATCGGAAGATTTATGTCCGAAAAAATTACAAGAAAGACATTTAGGACCACGATTACGATTAGGGCAAGACTTTGAGATATGTCCAAAATCGTTACAATTAAAACAACGCGTCTTACTGTTAGTCGGATTACTAAGATTCGATTTTGATTCTCTTTGTTGGACAGGGATTTTATGTATTGTATCACGTCTTTGTCCGTCATTAGCATATCTAGAATACGACATCTTTGAATTATTTGCGTTCATTGCACTTACGATAGTTTCGAAAATTCGTAATTTTTCTTTAAACTCATAACATTTTGCACCGTAAAGAATCCTATAATTACAGTTCCCATATGACAATAAAATTATAAACAATCGCCGCTGGCATTCAAGCACTGATCTCAATACATAAGAAAGTGGATGACTTTATTGAAGAAAATCTAGGATTGTTGAAGGATCCAGTTTCCCATCGCATCTTTTTTCCCTCTTTGCCATAACTACGCCTTTTGTCGATCATGTCATGTACAATTCCTTACTTATCGATAGTTTACCAACAATTTTACGTGTGGTGATCCGATGACTTAATCATATGAGCTCCTCAGCTGCTGAAATCGTGACACTGTTGTACACAACATACATCTGGATAGGACATGGCAAGGCCTTGATGTTTATACGCCGTACCTCAAATTGGACACCATTGGAACATGTTACCGTGCGATACATTGCGCTCCGTGAGTCATATTCATACTGCGAGAAATTTCTGAAACACGCTGTCCTTCCGTGTGCAGAAACTGGATTATTGGCCTTTGTACTGATTTGGAAGAATCCAACATTTAAAAACTGCGAAAATTAGTCTCCAGTAATGGAAATATCGATGAGAAGTCTGCAAACTGTGCATCAGCAAATGGGATTACCACCACGCCATCTATTAATTAACTACCATATAAACTTTGGCATTTGATACAATGCTGCGCCAGATAAGGTTTCTTTTTCATTTGGGTAATCTTTATAATTAGTTGGTATCAATGAATTTTTCATTTAGCCAAGCATTATTAATTCTTTTTATAACATCTTTTGCAATAACTTGCTTATAACATCTTTTGCAATATTCTGCAGCTAAAGCTACATACATGTTCTATTTCTTTTATAAGAGGCGGACGGCTGATAAATGAATCAGAATTTTGTTTAATAGATTAATGTTCTACTTATGTGACGACCGAGAGTAGCCACAAGTCTGCTGCCTATAACTACAGTTATTCAAGATCAAGTTACAAGTCGTGTTGGAAGTTTTAAGACATTTCCTTGTCCAGATTTTTTAACAGAAGTTTAAATGATCAACATGCATTGCAACTCTCCAATCTCGATTGCCAATTTTAATACCTGTAGTCTTCTTGTTATGGCAATGTTTGAAGTTCACGAGTTAAATGACTTTGACACACGAATAAAATTTTCCTAACCAAATATATTGCACTTCGTTGTCATTGGTTTTATAATTTCTCTACAGTATGTTGTGCCTTGTGGTAAAAATTAAGTAAAAGCACTTGTTATTTTCAATTTTTTTTAACGATTTTCCAAATGTCTATATTGTTTAGATCATTATATAAATTTTATCTGGTATCTTTTAAGATTATCAGTATCTTTAAAGTTTATTTTTATGCGCGAATAATTAAATTAACTTTGTGAAATAAAGGTTTACAAAATTATTTAAATAATCGCGAAAACTCTCACCTAGCAATATGACGAAGGCTATTTCTTAGATAGATAAATTAGAAATAATCTGAATGACTACGGTAGTTGCATGAGAAAAAGTAAAATAAAAATAAAGCTTAAAAATTTAGCATTCATTTAAATTATTTTTTATAAAAGTCTGAAGAAGCACGCATTAAACTTACTCTCTGTTTCATCTGAAGGATTTTGGGATTTCTACTCAGAAATCTGTGACATAAAATTAAAATATTAAATAAAATTTCTCTAGCAACTCCTATACAAAAAAAATCAGCAAAGTAAAAAACTTTATAACGAGGATCAGCATAGACTAAAAGAGTGGGTTTTCTTTTCGCAAGACATAAATAAAGTGGCTGCTTCGAGGCTATGCAAATCTGTTCACTACAATCACACATCAAACTTCAGAGAAATGTTTGCTTCTACTTTGTGAAGTCAAATTGTATGAGAAAAATTTAATTACCAGGAAAAAAATCACTTTTCCGATAACTGCAGATGTGTTGATGCTGCCTAAGAGAAATATTACAGCATTTATGACTACATTAAAATAATCTTATTAATGGTATGAAAATATTCAGAGAAACCCTTCATTTAACAAAGCTAATGGATATGTTTTAGAAGTTATATATTACTTACCACTATAAATAATAAAACTTCGTTTGAAAATGAAGTATGGTTGGCATATATTCGATTTTTCTTTTTCCGAAGACACGTTAATTCAAGGAACGTAGCTGTTGAGTAATTCATCAGCTATATTTATTAAACAAATCTAGATGTTACATTCAGTAGCCCTTGTAAATATGCTGTTCTGATTTCATTTTTGTCTGAGTAGTGAGACTGTCGTTTATAAGAATTAAGAATGGTTACGTAATGGCATGAAGAGTTGAAAATGTTCAGGATAGTAATATATTAAACAATGTTAAGGAAAATCTCTTAGCTGTCATATTTAAAAAATCAAAATATTTACTTTTCTATAATTTAAATCTCATCTTCAATAATAATAGAAAAGAATGCGTTTATTTGTGTGTTGGCGCCCTACATACCACATATTTTCACCTAGCACTACTACATTGACCAGATATATACTTTGGAGAGAGGGAATGGTCAATTAAAAGATTTTTGAAATATTTTAATTGGCATCTTAAATAATAACCAAATGAAATTGAGAACTTTTCATCATAACTTCCAATAATACTATTGCGCAAAAGTATTTTTAAACAGTTGCTAAATTTAAAAAAAAATTCGTTTTCTTTCTAATAATACTAATTCAATTGTTGTGCAAATACAGTGAGAATCAAAAGAAAGTAAACAACCATGACTGATTTAGAGAATATGTCATTTCAATTATATTATGGATTTACAATATGTATATATATACAGTTATTATTAATTTAAGCAGAATCGGACAACTTGTAAACATTCAATTAAAATAAAATACATAAAGACATAACTCAACTTTTTACTAACAACTAAGAACATCTAATTTAATGCGTGAAAAAAAGTATACAACCATTACTCTTTCTCCTTCAAATGTTTTAATTTTATAGATTCGCCACTTTTTCTTAGAGGATCGTGATATAAATTATATTTTGCTGGTATGTATGCAATTCTATAAAAAGGGACAGAGAGTTTTTTCAATGGAGGAAAAACAGCACTAGAAACGAAAAAAACTGATGAACTTGAAGAAAAATGGTAAATCCTTATGTGAAATAGGAAAAATTATTGAAAGAAGCCATTGCACAGTGAAGAAAATTCTTAATATTCCCAAAATCGACAGATTAAAGATTTTCAGAGAACAGGAAGACCAGACAACTTACTGATACAGATGTGAAAGCAGCAGTACGAGAAGTATAGCTAATCTAACGACAAGCGCTGTTAAAACATCTCAAAGAATCTCGTAAAGAATCTCTCGTATCAGCGAAGACAGCGAAGTGCAAGCACTAAAAGGAAGACTCTTCATGAACATGTGTTACATTTCAGGATTCAATGCAAGAAACTATACATCATGAAATCGAATCAGAAAAAGCGTCTGCTGTTTTCCAAAAAATATATTAATAAGGATTTAGATTTTTGGAATAATATTTGATTTTGAAACTAAACTCAGTGGCACGACAGATCTATGTGGGCCAAGGCCTACAGTGCCCATATCTGCTTTCTTGATAGAGGGCCCTGGGGTGCGAGGCATAGGTTTCGGTTAGGTGGACAGCCTAGCGCGGAACCCCCCAGTGTTTAGTTGTTAATCATGCTTGGTCCTCAGTTCATCGACGCATTGAAGGGATGAAAGACTGTGTCAACCTCGCCCAGCTCAAGGATCGAACTTGGGACCTGTGCGTTGGGAGCGCCACTACGCCACCGGGCTTCAATATTTTATTTAGTGACGAGAAAAAAAAACTGAATTATTTTCCACTCAGAAGCTCGCAAAAATATGGAGACCAAAGAATGAAAAGTCTAGTAATAAGCATTCAGTAAAAAAAAAAAAAAAAAAAAAAAAAAAAAAAAAAAAATTAAACATGGAGGTGGATATGTTGCGATCTGGAAATGTACGGCCGCAGCAGGAGTCGGTAATGTAGTATTGTACAATATGGATTACCTAAATATTTTAAAACACAATTTTGCTCCTAGTGTTGCGAATTTGAGATTGTCATGAAGCTGAATCTTCTAACATGATAACGATATATTGTAAAAGAATGGTTACTCTATCGTGTTGCGAAGACTTTGGACCATCCTCCAATCACCCACAGAGAAAGAGATCCAGAGGTCTCATTTCGATGTTTGGTAAACAATTGTAGCGCCACCTCTGTTGATGCCTTTGTACGGAAGCTAAACGAAATCAGCGAATTTTCGAAACGGAACAGGAAGTCGCCGCCAATTTGAGCGTGTTGCTTGTTGTCTTGAGCGTGTTGCTGAAACCTTGCAGATTCTCTTTTGATTCATTTTTTTGCATTTGAAATTATTATTTTGCTTGATTTATCTTGTTTAGTGCATTTTATCTTCTTATGAATTCAGATATACTATTCACAAATTAATAATTACTAATTTTTTTTTAAACAGTCAACAAATAAAAACAGCGATGATGATGATGCTTCTAATTTAATCGATTTTACCTCTTTAAACAAAAAAAGAATTGTGTGAGTTAATAAATGAAAATTCTGTGGACTTGGATGAAGGAAAGAAACAATATAACATCGATAACTTGAACATAAGTACTATAAATATAGTGGAAGAAAATATTTTATCATATGTATCGGTTTTTTAGCAAAAAAGTTTTTGTCTTCTCATAAATGTATTAAATGCAGAAAATTACTAGTAAATAATGAAAAAAATTTAAATAATCATACATTTTTTTTATATTTTAAAGAATTTCTCATGTGTAAATCATAATTAAAATGGCCAACTGAATATTTATTACAGTACTTTTCTAAATTACATGAATGTTTTTCTGGTAATTTTAGCCTTTTTTTCCAAAGAGATGGTAAAAGTCAGAAATTTAAAACTGTTTTAAACTAAGTTACTTTCGTTTTTTAATAATCACATAGAACACAAAGAAAAAGCACAGTTTTATTTCTTCTTTTATACGGATGATGATTAAACATAATATGAAAAAAATGAATGATGAAATGACAACCTACTATTCTCGAAAAAAATTAAAGGTTTACATGTGCAGTTTTTTAATTTTATTTTTTTGAAAATTAATTAGTAATAATTATGTCAGTTTGTGGTTTCCATGTTTTCCACTTTTTTAATTTACCATCTGAAGCATTTTAAAAATGTGACTCAAGCCAATCATATTTTAACTTGTAAAATTAGCGATGATATTGCATAAGAACCTTTTTCTCATAGATTTTAAATTTATAAAACTGATCGCTCCTCATTTTTGAATGAAATTTCTTTTTCAAATGAGCTAATTCTATATTAACTAATATTTTTTGCCATGTAATATGTGGAATTTTTTCAAATATTTTTTTCTTTAATAAAATAAGGCAACATTATTTGGGTTGTTTGTTATTTATTACATGATTATTCTGTAATGCTAAATATATGTATTTAATTTTATTAGAATTTGTAAAAAATTTCAGAAATTAATTTTCACTCTTAAAATAACTTACATAAAATTAAATTAGAGTAGTCAAACCTGATGTATGAGTGATTAAAGCTAGTATAAATACAGAGTAAAATTGATTAAAAGTTGTCCAAATTGGAATAAAATATTTTAAAACTCATAAATTGCAGTAATCTCATAATAAAATCTACTGATATATATTATAATTAATGGAAAGTGAAAATTAATTATCAATAATAGAACTTAATATAATATGCAATTCATTCACTGTAAAATTTCAAATTTGTTCTTTAGGAAGCCAAAAATAAGTATTTACCTTACATATGTACTTTAAAAAAGCATTTCTGGTGGAATAGAATTTTTTAAAAATAATTTGATGGAATTTCATAGTGAAGTGTAAATGTAATTTAATTAATCTGAAATATGGTAATAATGCATCTGAATTGCACTAGTATACAACAAGCAGAGATGAAATGTTTTGTTTTTATATAAGAAGGGAGAAAATAAATGAAAAAAATAGTTATTTCAGATAACAATTTAGTAGGGGATATTATCCCATGACTAAAATTTGGCCGAGAAAAATCAATATAATAAATGCTGTTGCTGTATTGACATTCGCATTCTGACGTCACGAAGAAAGATGACGTCCTTCCACCGCGCAATAGTTCCAAGTCGCAGATAATAACAGAGACGGCGCTACTGTCTATGTGAATGGCCATATTAAAAAAGTTACCATTAATGTCTATGAGAGACCTCTGGATCTTTGTCTCTGTGAGTACGGCTACGCCACCGAAAGGCAGTTATCGTAAACCATTTCTAACCATACGAATCGAAACCATAAAATTCCAGGAATCGATTTCAATTTACGAACATACAGGAATTCGAAAGAAAACGCAACATAGAACGAATCAAAATTATTTAAGGAAATTTGTTTTATATTTTCAGTGGTATACTCAAATCTTTTTTGCTTCGATATTATAAACAAACCATGAAGGAAGGAATTAAATCAGTATTGTATTCTTTCCTTAGAAAGATGACCCTTCTGTATGAAAACATGGTGTAAAGAGCGGTTCAATTTCATTTACATCTATTCAGCGATCAAAAAATGTGGTTGGATTAAGTTTCTTCAATTAATTAAGTACCGTTTTTTCGGTATTTACTAGAAATTTTTTCAATTGTCTCCACTATATGTTCAGGGATCGTCAACATAACAAAATAGTATACATATTTGTTTTTATGTCTCCCTAACGGGCGAAATTAATTAGACTGTGATTACAAAGTTGCATCGTAGAATCAAGAGAACTGATAAAATACTGTTTGACAATAGTTTATAACACCCTCCGCGTTTTTGCGCATGCGTTATGATGCGTTTAATTCGACAAATGAAATATACATTGATTTAAATAAAATAAAAATAATCAATGTTTTCAGATTTTTAGAGGATGCAACTGATAAATATTTCATAATGTGCACAAGTTTAAAACTTATCTTTTTACAAAAGCTTCCAATCACACTATTTATTTAGAGATTTCGACATTTAATTGAGTTGTTATTCATAGCACATATTTTAAAATTAAGTAGTAAAATTAATTTTTAAATAAAATAATTCCGTTTTCTTTATAATATTTAAAATTTGCTCTGTTCTTTGATTATTATTTATAACTGTGAAAATTTTAACAAAAGCGATTAATAAATTCGATTTAATAAGAAAAAATTAATACACATGCTCAACATTAGATGTCCATTTCTCTGCTGCGATTCTTCGAAAAGTTCTTGTTCTAAACAACCTGCATAGCAGCAATATCAATCAACGCGCACTAAGTTACCACTTGTAACGTGATAATCGGATACATTTCACAACAACACATTCAGACCCCGCAAATTTGTGACTCAATTTAAAAATAGCAGATGGAAACAACTTAAAATTTATTAAAATAAAATACCGCTTAAAATTATTTAAAGGATTTTGTTTAATAATATAAGTGGTAATTTTAAATCTACTTTTTTAATAATGAATGCTTGTTAGAAAATTTTAATATTTTCGCTTGCTTCGATATCATATCCAAACCATTAAATTATAAATCCAACGTTTCTTATTGCGTTGCTTCTTTATAAAGAAAATTGCACAAGGTGGATACAGATAATAGAGGGCGCTTCCATTTCGTTCACTTCTATTCAGCGATCAAACAAAACAAAAAAAGATTGAAACATTAAATTTCTTCCTACAGATTGCAATAAATGAAATAGCAATGAAATTTGTCCTTACTATTAAAAGAGGCAAAGATAATGCAGCTTTATATCTGAAATCAGTGGGAGTGATTTACACAAAACCTTCTCCACACTCTTTAATATAATTCCCTTGTCAGAGAAAGCCTTGAATGGGAATAATACAGAAACATTAACTTTCGGCTTGAATTGAGCCTTTTGACTGAATCTATCGAGTCATCCTCGGCAAATCTTTTCGCGATGAATCCCTGACTTAATAATATCCGGAAATCGAATTTGTGCTTTAGACACGCTTATATCAGCTGATTGATACAAATATTTAGTTCAAAACTGTCCGTGTAGTCACGGAATTCTAAACCAAATTGATATATATAAGTCAATGCGTTTTTGAATTATCGAGTTTAAACGTTTCTGAAGGCACAGACCGACAGAAAATCAACCCGTTTTTGGATTTGGATCAAAATTTGACAGATGTTGTTTAGTTATCTTGTAAACAATTCGAACAGACGGACTTCCTCTGATCAGAATTTTTCTCAAAATTTGAAAGAAATAAGGAAATTTTGTGTAAAGACCGCGTATTAAATTTCATCCGTCTAGTTCAGAGTCATTTTGAATTTTGTTTTTCATTGATAGATAGACGGACATCTGCAAAAAAAGTGTTTTACGAACTCAAGTATGTCTAAAATGTAAAAATTCGTCAAAATCTGGAGATCGAATTTCTCTATATTACGCATGCGATAAAATAGAAAAGGATCATATCAGTTTCTTTCAATAGAATTAGGGACGTGGTGATAATTTCATTTTTGAAAAGTATGAAATAGTAAAAAGGCCGAATGTTTCAGATTTATGTGGTGTTTAATTTAAGAATTTATATGAGGGACTCTGAAAAAAAATTAGATCATATGTTCAATCTTTATGCGGGGAGATGTAGATAATACCATTATTAGGTAAGTACAGTTTTACCACCAGTATGACGTTTCGAAGCTCTCTCCTGCTGGTTTACTAAGTCATTATTTTAGTTTTCAAACTCAGCCCTGGGTATGCATTGTAAGGTAAATTAAAATCTTATTTCGTGTTCCCCGAAGTATGGAGGACATCAATACAGATTACCACTATAAAAAATAAAGCTTTAAGAAAAGACGTTTCCTTTTCCTTACTTCTTATTGTAGAAAAATATACCATTTCAGAAACATAGCTATTGAGTAATTCACAGAGAGAGAGAGAGATAATCTTTTTTCTATGTGGAATAATTCTTCAGCTGAATATATTAAACAAATGTAAATACTAAATGTAGTAACTCTGGCAAATGCTTCGTTCTAATTTCGTTTGTGTCTGGGCATTGAATTTCTTTAGTACAGATTAAAGTGTTTAAATCACTGTATTAAGTTTCAAAATTTCTTTTAACAATGCGAAAGAAAAGTTCATAGTTGCCACGTTAAAAAAAATCAGAATATTTATTTTTCTATAAAACAATAATAAACGTGACTGCTATTCTCTGTGTGCGAATGAGCGCCCTATATGCCAGATCTTTTCACCTAGAACATGCCACATATATATTCTGGAGAAAGGGAAAATACAACTCGAAGATTAAAAAAATATTTTAATGGTCATTTTAATTAAATAATAACTAAGGTAAATGGACAGACAGCTTCCAATAATAACTTTAAAAAACACGATTGCTCAAAAACAATTTTTATACAGTTTCAGAATTTAAAAAAAATCGTCTTTTTCACAAAAATACAAATTTAATGGTTCAGCAAATTTTTTCTAAATTCTGGCCTTTTTTAAGAATAATTTTTGTCTCATTTCCAACAATAGATTAGTTTGTTGTCTTGAATTTCAAAATCGTTTTCATTATTTCAACAAATATTTAATCTAATGATTTGCTTTCATTGTTTAAAGCTAACGAAAAAAGATTAAGTTTAATATCTGGCATGACGCATGACGAATAAAAAAGTGAAATCACAATACCGCGAAAATGAAGATGGATGAATTGGACAGTTGCATTTTCAATAATGCTATGATGTCATTTGACATGATTCCATTACAAATGCTCATGTACTCGATGAATAGAATCCAAGTGTGTACATCTTTAGTAAATAAATAATAATACATCTAAAAAAAAAAATAGTGCATCTTTAATGTCTGACAGTTTGGAGGAATCATTGGCGCGGAATTATATCTGAATGATTTAACTGAATTTAAATACTATATATATTAAACTCTAACGTGCACAGCAGAAAAATCACTTTTGTTACTTATTGTCGAATAGTAACTGCATTTAATTCATCATTTAACTAATTAATGAATCTGAAAAATATTATTAGAATTTCTCTGGTATGGGTTGATTGCTTCACTAAAAACTTCAATTAGTGACAGGAAAGAATATATAAAAATCAAGATGTTTGAATCAAACGTAAACAAAGTTTAATTGAACTCAAAAATAGGCTTAATCGTCCCTTGACGGATAAGAATAAATCGCTGTGACTTGTTTACTAAAATTTGTTCATATCTTTCCATGTCATTTTTTCCTAAATATTGCATTTTTGCATTATTTTAAAATTCGAATATATATTAATAATTCGTTCGCAAATAATATATTAATAATTCGTTAAATAATAATGACAGAAATTAACAATGAAAAAGTAATTAATTGATGGATGAAAAAGCACAGAAAAAAATTCTGTATTATTAACAAAATTTATGTAGCGCGAAATATATGAATAAATGAAACATTATTGACTAAAATACAAAACCTGCATATTTGTAATACAAAACAAAAATTCTTGTGCTTGGATAATGCAATGACACTAGATTTTTACAAAATATCATTTTTCAGAAATGAGCTTATTAAAGGTTTCTGTAATTATATACAATCTTTATATGCTGTTTGGCAAAATGTTATTGAATATTAAAGAAAATCTGAAAATTTTTCAAAATATCGTTTGGTGAATATTTGAAACAGTATATTGTTTTTTGAGTTTCAGTTATAATGATATGTTTCCGAAAATAAGCAACGTACTTTTTATTTTTTATCTGTTCCAAAAATTTAAAGCTATGTTATTAATATTAATTGTTAAGTATACTTATAATTTGGTAATTTCTACATGTGCGGTTTCTGTATGCCTTTTGGGTATGATTTTTGCTGCCCGTGCTTCGTATATTCTTCAATACTATGGAAAAATCGTTGTTACCCATTATGCAGTTTGTTGGACTGAATTCAGCGCTCTTCCAAGAGTGGTTTTTCACGATAATAATAATAAGATGCGGAATAATATGAAAGTCCATTTCATTGCATAAAAAGTATTATCGAGTAAAATTAATAATAATAGTTATTGATATAAATAATTACATAGAGAAATAAAGGAAAGTGAAAGGTGAGGAGACTATCATTAAATGTAAAAGGAGAAATAAAAACTACAAAAACAAGGATAAATAAACTGCGTCCATACATAAGCGCATATGTTACATTTGGGTTGTCATCTGTCTATTAATTGCTCTACGTAATAATTGTTACTTATGAATGCAACCCTTAAAAGACAGATAGTTGCATTTACTCTTCAAATATTTGCTCAAACTTAATTTAAATTTTAAAATACATATCTGAAAGCAACTGTGGAAACGATTTAATCTGAGTTCCAGTTTATTAAAAATCGAAAGAAACTTAAACAATGTTCAATGAAAATATCAGAAAGTACTGCATAACAAAAAACTGCATCCGGCGTCAAAAATTCGTTCGACCTCCAAAATTTTCAAAATAATAATAGTAATAATAATAATAATAAATAATAACCCCAAATAATAACATTAATAAATTCTGGAAAAAGGTTAAGGTGCAAAACCTTTTTTGGTTTACGCTCTAAGAGGGTCATTAAATTTTTTTCCATCTATAAAAAATGATCCCAAGACCAATCAAAAAGGGATGTTCACACATTTTACTATGACGTTTTAATCAGGCAAGTTATAAACTGATATCAGATTCACAAAAAATATATAACTGGAAATAGATTTGTCATTCAATGATTACTAGATCAAGTATTGGTAAACCTTTCAAGTATTCAAGACCCGTTCAAGTATTGGTACACCTTTCTACAAGAATGGTGAATTTATGACTAATACAGTGCGGGAGTTTCGTACCGATAAAGGGAATGAAGATACAAAAAGCACTATTTCAATGAATGGGGTATTGAATTTATTCGACGTTTTACGAAAGCAGGGAATTTAGAGGATCGTTCACGAAATGGTAGACTATCCTTGAGTGTATACTGCGTCCACGTGGCAAAACATGTCATGGAAGAATTGACAGCAGGAACATGAATGGAGATTAGTAGTGTTCGTGAAGCTGGGAGAATCACACGAATCAGGGAATTGTCGTTTCGACGCATTCAGTATGGAATTTCAATTCTGCATCCGTAATTCATCAATTATTGTAGGTAGATACAGATGAAAGGCTACACTTTGGGACATGGACACTAGTACATATGGAATGCGACCCTCTGTGGTTCCTGATTAGAACTTCATGTGGAAGAAGAAAGTGGGGACATTTCGCTACATGGTGACGTCTATAGGCAAAACTGTCGTATATGGTCAGCATCGAAACCTCGTGATACCTTACTAAGCCATTTTCTCCTGATGTGAGTGTATGGTGTGGTTACACCATCTCTTTAATGCCTGGTCATTTCTTCTTTGATGATCGTTGTCCTATATCTGGCTGGAAAACATGCACAATTATTGCAGAAAGGGATGTTATGCTGCTGCATGGCCATGACGCGGCAGCATTAAAAGAAAGTCATGCCTTACTTGTTAGTTTCATTCGGAATGGTGCCCTGCTCCACATTGCACGTGTCAAGGCATTCTTATTAGACAGTTTCATTTACTGAAGGTAGAGCGATAAGTAAATTTATGCGGCCTTTGCGATCACCAGATTAAATTTGACCCTTCCAGATATTTGGTATGGATTCGCTTAAAGTCTCGTGTGTATGGAATCTCTCCAGCCATTTTGATGAAATAGTTAAATATCATTCGACGGACTATCAGTTCAATCAATGCCGACCTGTTAAACCCGCTATAATAGGTTGGTTTCGCTCGTCACTGGGCCAAATACCTTGTGGTGGTGATCATGTTGAACATTTTTTACTTTAAAATAAATGCACAGTGTCATGTTATTGGGATGTGGTTCATTGCCAGTTTCTATTTGCTTGATTTGCATAAAACATTTCACTAGCATCATTTTTTATACATGTAAAAAATGCCCCCCCCCCTCCGATTATATACGCGCAAATTGAAATTTTTTCTATCCACTTCTTTTATTCTAAATTTTTGAATGTACGAAATTTTAACTCGCCTTTTATTTTTGCAACTTTATGAACAGAACTTATTAGAATATTTTTAAATCAAGGTCTGTTTGTATTTTTATATCTGTTTCTATCTTTATTTAATGGCGCAGTATGGCCAGATATGGCTTTTGAGCCATAAAACACCACAAAACCACAAAAACCTTTCTTTATTTAAAAAAAAAAAATATTGTTTTTATATGCTTTAATGAAATTCAAACCAAGTTATTGTTTAATCATGTGTTTCATTCGAATATTTTTGAATTTTTACAATAACAGTTATTTTGAAAGTAGTATATAAACAAGAAATTTTGCTATGCTACTAAATCGCTATGACTTGTTTATGAAAACATGTTCATATCCTCCCATACTATTATCTCTAAAATATTATGTTTTCAATAACCTCAAAATAAAAAAAAAATTATTTTATTAATGATATCGATTTTATTTCTCTACAATATTTTTCTTCGCTTTTAATATACATACATGTTTGTTTGTTATGTGATGAAATTCGAACTCATCTATCTCAAAAACACAATCATGTGATTATGCAAACGTTAAAATTAAGTTTAAAATTTTAACTTCATTAAACAAACCTTCCGAAGAAGGATTTTCACCTCCGTTTCTATTCCATATTATACACATTTTTTTAATTTGTACCTCAGTAATTAGAATTAGACCGATTTAATTAAATTTGTGCCTTTCTGTCGCATGAAATAATTTTTGAATTTCAAATGAATTCTATATTAATCATTTCACAGCCTAGAAAGCCAATAATCTCTGCGAAGAAGCTGGTCGTCAAAGAGGAATAGTTATCACCAATTTCTTTTAAAGATCAGCCATGTTTAAAGACCAATTTTTGTTTCTCTTATATAATCAGAAAAGTGTCTATGTAGTGCGTGGTATCAAAATCGTTATTTACAAAGTATAATAGCCGAAGAAACAAGAGACAAATTGTGAAAATATGTCATACTGCGATGTTCGTGGCTAGAGATTCGAAAAATGTTTTACACGTTTTTTACAAAAAAGTTTTAAAAATATTCTTTTTTCTTTACTTTTTTCGAACAAAACAAAAATCGTGTATAGCAAAAGAACAATCCTCCTACATTTATTTTGCTTATAAAATGAAATATACATTAATTTAATTGGAACAAAACAATCAATGTTATGATATTTTAAGAAGATAAAACAAATAAATATTTCAAAATTTGTACAAGTTTTAAAATTATATTTTTACAAAAACTTCCAATCACATGATTTATTTAGGAGTTTCAGCCTATAATTAAGTTATTATTCATTGCGTATACCTAAAAATGAAGTTGTAGATATTCTTTTAAAATAAAATATTTTATTTCTGTTTATAATAATTAAAACTTACTCTGCTCTTTTATTATTGTATTTACTATGAAAGCTTCCATAAGAAACGAATACTAATTTTGATGTAATAAGGAAACTTACGAATTCCGAAAAGTAGATGGCGCTTTCCAAGTTTGGCGTGATCAGCTTGCAAAACTGCAATGTTAATGAAAATTACCTCGATATGGCTGTGCCAATGAAAGGCAGTTATTATAAATCATTTGTTATGACATCAATCCAAACTAAAAAATGTTCGGAATCGATTCAGGCATATGAATGTAGTATAAATTTTAAATTCAAATAGGGCTAATCAACATAATTTAAAACAATATATTTTATATTTTTAGTGGTAAACTTAAACATTTTTGCTTCAGTATCATAAGCAAACCATGAAAAAAAGAATTTAAAACAATTATTGTATTCTTTCCTTAGAAAGACGATCGAAATTTTGGCTTATTATTAAAAGAGGCAAAGACTGATGCAGATTTATATCAGAAAAAAAAAGATCATATCTGTTTTTTTTTCTGGACATAAGCACGGACAGGTAAGCATGTCACTTTTAAGAAGGCTTGAAATTGCAAAAATGCCGGATATCGCCGATTTAAGATGCAAATCTTTCTATGCTGTCTAATTTGCAAAGCTTATGTGAGGAACTCTGAAAATTAGAATTAGAACATACGTTTATGCCCTAAGTCCACAATTTTATTTGGTGGAAATGGTGGATAACAACATTTCGGTAGATAACACAATTTTACCATTAGTATAAAATAATATTTCGGGGAACTGTTTTCTATTGTTTTGTTACGTCAATTGTTAGCTTTCAATTTAACTTATCAAGCTGCATTGTAAGGTGATACAGAATTTTATTTCGTCTCAGCAGAAGCCTTGCAGGCATCAATGCAGACCACCAAATAGCAAGCCCGCCCAATTTTGATGCAATAGTACCCCGCAGGCAGTCAAAAAGACCAATCTTAGATTTTCAATTACCTTCTGAATTATCACATAGTAAACAAACCCTTCAGGTAAAAATCTTTTTTGATTTATTCATTCACCTATATTTAATTCCATTGGCAAAATCCTTTAAAGTAAAAAGTTCACTAAATATAGCAGGTAGAGAATCTTTGGGGTTGATGTGTCTTGTAAAGGAAGTCTTCTTTGGCAGATATGTAAAAACAATTCTGTATCAAGCAGATTTCTTTAACATTTTCTCAATGACGAGATTCGTTACAACCACACACCAAGAAAAAGTAGATTTTTCAACAAAGAAACAAATAATTTTTTTAAAATATTTCAACTGAAATATTGTTTTTATAATAAGTATTGTTCTCTCCTGGGATATTTTTTACGCAAATCAAACATTTCCAAAATAATACAGAAATAATTATATCGCAATCTTTTTCCACAACTACATTAACCACATGGCAATGAAACTGAAACAAATGACAGGAAAAACTGGTGAGATTACTTAGAAATGGAAATTTCCCCTTTAATAAGAATTTCTCTTAAAGTTGAGGAATTTTGTACCTTGATATTTGATTTCGTTCAAATATCATATAAGATGGAGACAATTAAGAAAAAAATGTACTTATGACTCAGTGAAATTAAATCGACGCTCACATTTCTTGTATAATCTTACATTCTTGAGGAAGTGAGAAAAATCGTCAATCTGGATATAATAACCTTCACTTAATTTGATCGTTCTTCTAATTTGCCGAGAAACAGAAACTGTTTTAATCCTTTTGTTTATATGTGGTAAGAATTATTTTGTTAGTACTTATTTTCGACATATGCTGTTGGTGGGGGATCCCAATTTATTGGAAATTGTATTTTTACGCAAACAATTCAAAAATGACATGTCTCAAAAAATGTCTAAAATGTTGAAATATATAAAATATTGCATTGAAAGCGCTTGCGTTTTTCAAATTACTTAAAATGTTACCGATGCAATACAAATTCAAGAAAATCTGTTTTTATCATTTTTGGCGAAAATTTCTTTCTTTTGGGGGGGGGAATTTTTGATGTATGTATTTGTATGTATTCTAATTTCGATCACCAATATGTAAATGGAATATACAGCAGTTCTGTGACAAAATAAAGTAATTTTATAGTATTACTGTAAAAACTTGCAATAACATGCATATATATATTTTATTAAAGATTTAAAAAAAGGGCCAAATTAAAAAAAAAATTCCAATTAACGAATTTAATATTTTTAGATTTAAAAAGTTTAATATCTTAGTACAGCTTGATATGTTTGGATGAAGCAAACCGCAAAAAAACTTTAAATTTTTTTAAATTGTGGTTCTGACCTTTCTTGCGCCGTCGACATCCGTCGATATTCTTACGTACTTAGGCGGCCGACGAAAAATTTATATAATTAAATAAGGATTAAAAAATTATTAAAATAATCGTGAAAATTGTCAGCTAGTAATATGATTAATATTATCTATTAAACAACTATATTAGAAATTATTTGAATTACTACAGTAGTTGCACACAAAAAAGATAAATTATTTTTTTCATTAATTTAAATATTTTTTTATAATATTGGAAGTGTGTATTAAATTTACAAACCATTTCATTTCTGGGTGTCTTGCATGATCAAATAAGAATTTTGTATAATAATATGTTAAACAAAATTGCTCTTTCAACTCGGGTGAAAAAAAAAAATCAGCAAAATTAAAAATTTGCATTGATTCTCAAGCAGGATCAGCATGGTCTCAAACAGGTTGTTTTTCTATCCGCAAGGCAGAATTAAAAGCAATTAATTCAAGGCTAGGCCAATGAGATCCCTGCAGTCGCATATCAGACTTAAGAGATATTTTTATTTCTACCATGTGAAGTAAAATTCTATGCCATAAAATCAATTACTAGGAAAAATAACTTCTCCGACAGCGGCAGATGTGCTGATGCTGCCTTGGAGGAATTACACGGCATGACTACATATTCCAAAAAATAACCTTTTTAATGATATGGATTTCATTTCTATGCAATACTTTCCTTCACTTTTAATATATTGATAAAATTCAAAGTCATTCGTTAAAAAACTCAAACGGTTATTTTGCCAACGCTAAAAATAAGTTAAAATTTGCCTTTCTTTGACAAAACTTAAGAAGTAGGATTTTGATTTCCACTTCTATTCCAAAGTATACACATTTTTTTAAATTAGTACCTCTGTAATTAGAAATTAGACTGACTTAATTGAATTCACGCCTTTCTGTCGTATGAAACGCGCGTTTAATTTTTTAACGCATTCCATATTTCTGTTTACAATGCCAGAAAAGTCAATAATGTGAGCGAAGAAGCTGGTCGCAAGAGACAGCTAATTGTCATGAAATATATTCATGAATAAATCATTCATGTTTAAACATTGATTTTCTTTCCTATACTATAATTAGATAAGTTTCTACGTAGTGCATGGTATAAAAATCGTTATGTACAAAATACAATAGATAAAGAAAAGGCAGATAAATAGTGAGAACATATACTGCGATGTTCCGGGCTAGAGATTCCAAATTTTTTGACACGTTTTTTACAAATAGTTTTTGAAACATTCTTTCTTCTTTAGTTATTTGGAAGGAAAAAAATTGTGAATGAAGAAATAAAAATCATTTTACATTTATTTTGCTTATAAAATGAAATATACATTAATTTAATTGGAAAAAAACCATCAATGTTTTCAGATTTTTAGAAGAGGGAACAGAAAAAACATTACAGTTATGTGTACAAGTTTGAAACTTATCTTTTTACAAAAACTTCCAATTACGTGATTTATTTTGGGGTTTCGACATTTAATGAAGCTATTATTGATTTCGCGTACCTAAAAATTTAACCATAAAATTATTTTTTAAATAAAATATTTAATTTCTATTTATAATATTTAAAACTTGTTCTCCTCCTTGATTATTTTTTTATTTCTGAGGAAACTTCTACTAGAAAATATATCCTAAACTTGAAGTAACTTGAAATATTACATATTTCTAACACTAAATGTCGCTTTATAAGTTTTTCATGATAGCTACGAAGATTCTGTATAACATCAACAGCACGGCCCACCAACCGAAAGACTGTTATCGCAAATTACAATATCTTAGACCAATCGAGGCCATGAAATTTCACACCTCAATTTTGTAATTTAAACAGTTAGAAATTCAACGCCAAATTCAGAAACTGTACAAAATTATTTAAAGAAATTTTTTTCTATTTTTAGTGGTAGGCTTAAACATCGCGTGCTTCGATATCATAAAAAAAACAAGAGTTTAAATTCAAAGTTTCTTATTATATTCTTACTTCAGAAAGACAATTTTTCTGTACGAATACAGATTATAGATTAAGCTTCAATTTGATTTACTTCTATTCGGCGATCAATACAGGTGGTGGGATTAAGCGTCTTCCCTTTGAATAAAGTGAAACAGAATGAACAACAAAGTGAACAGTAATGGAATTTCTGCTTTCTATTAAAAGAGACAAAAATTCAACGTTATAAAGGTTTATTGCGGATTTTACAATTGCAATTATATTGTTACGCATCTGTATGACCACGTTGTGCTTGCATTTCAAGAAAGAAATATCTTACTTTTCGTTACTTTCGTGTAGCAGGGTGCCCTTCCCTCTTTGCATATGAAGTCAAGACATTCCTTTTGAACAATTTCATTCACTTAAGGCAAAGTGATAAAAAGAAGTTGCAAGTTTAAACAAACCTCACGATCACCAGACTGGACCATGGCAGATGTTCACCTGCACTGTCGTGTGTACGGAATCTTCCTAATCATTCTGTTGAAACAATAAGGTGCCATTCAATGAATTGTCGATGGCTTCGATGCCGATATGTTTTACTCATCTGTTAATAGACGTAGTGGCGCACCCTATTTGCCTAATACCTTATGGTGGTGATCATGGCGAACATCTTTTAGCTTAAAAGAAATGCATAGTGTCATGTTATTGTGATCTATTTCATTGTCAGTTTGTGTTTACTTGATTTGCATGAAATGTCTCAGTATGAAGTAAGAATGTCCTGTTTTGGTTACTTTTAGCATCACTTTTTATGCAGGGGGAAAAATCAAATATAATATCCCCTCCGATTATAATCGCAGAAACCGAAATTTTTCCCAATAATCACTTCTTTTATTATGAATTTTTGTGTCATTTCTTTTGTTACTAACTTTTGACGCAATCTGTATTTTTGTATTTGTCGGTAAAAAGGACGACCAAAAAGCGGCAAGAAATTGCGGCAATTGACACGAATTCAATTGATTGCGTATGATACGCATGTGGCTTGTTCTACATTTATGCATATGATTATATATATATATATATATGCACTTTAGTATATATTTATAATTTTACGAAATTTTTTATTGCTATTTGTCGCAACTAAAACCTACAAGTATCAGAGAGACTAGAATATTTTTTAAATCGGTGTTTTTTTTTTTACATCGATAATTTTTTTTTCACTTTTTTTATGGTACTGAAGAAATTCAAGCGAATTTTATTGTTTCCCCATGTATTTCATTCAAATATTATTTCTACTCTTAAAATAAAAATTACTTTAAGAGTAGTATATAACAAAGAAAATTTTTTGAATAAAATATTGCGTAGAAACATTGTTGAGTAATTGAATAAAACATGGAAACATTGGTTAAGTAACATCGATATATTTAGAGAATATATCTCATTTAGAGGATAGAAATGTAGAGGAAATACAGCTTATAAAGCAGAAACAATTATCTCACCAGGAACATCATCACGAAAAGCAGCATGATGCGTTTAACACTTCGACATTCTATTGAATTTCTGAATTTATATCAAGAATTTTGAAGCATTTCAATATCTTCTTTCGGAAAATTTTTAGAATCGAGTCGCATACAATGAAATATATAAAAAATAATACATTATCTCCCACCTTTTTTGAAATCTTAAAATATGTTGGGTTATAGTAAAGCCTATCTGATTTTACTTCTTTATCAAAAATAATCGTTTATTCTCAGGCGCTATAGCTGTAAAAATAATTACAATATTCTGAATAATTATAATATATATATATAATAATAAATAATAATTAAATTATAATCTTAATAAAATAAATCTAATGCTCTTCTATTACAAGTATATTGTTAAGTGTTGCCTGGCCACTACGCTGCTATCGCTGACGTGGCATTCAATATGCGAAGTCAGGAAAACTTTCAAAGTTGGAACGGAGACCAAAGTGTAGCTCTAAATAAATGTGAAGAAATTCAAGTTCATTTTCCGTGTATTTTTTATTATGACCATGATGACTCATACAGAGTTTTGACAGAGATCAAAAACTGAGCTATCTAAATTATGAGCAAAAGACATACGTCCACAAATAAATTTTCCAAAACTTTGCCGTCAGTTATTTCAGCTGCATCCTCTACAATTTGTTTTATTTTGGTGTTTTCATCAGATAAAATCAATAACACATTAACTTTAAAATGAGTTTTTTATTGTTTTTGTTTCAGAGGAATCTTTCTTTCGACATCACCAATAGTATTGTTGCATTTAACGTTTTCTGCAACATATTCGTTTATCCTACACGAACGATCAACGGGTTTCGTGTTCTTTTCTGTTGATTCATATAGGCAACTATCATATTCCAAAACTAATTGTTATATATCCGTTATAGTTGGAAGGGTTTCGATGAAATTCTGCTTTAACTTACATGTCATTTGGTGAAAAATAAGCCGTCCAAAAAACAGGAAGAGATCAACTTTTATGTTTAACGGAGTGTTTATTAGATTGAGCAGTTCATAAAAAAACGATCTGCAAAATCTTTTCATTTCGCAAATGCAAATTCATCAAATAATTCAACCTTTTTATTCATCAAATAATAATAGTGGGCAAATTCTTAAAAGTAAAATAGCCTAAGTTTTGGACATTTATTAAATTATATTCTCCCGAAGGTAGAACATCGGTTAATTGGCTCCTTTTAACATGTAACTGCACACCTTAATGAAACCTCGCATGGTTACATCTGTTTATCTCCTGAAGAACTTAACTTTCTTCCAAGATTTCTTTCCCTTTCTTCGGTTCGGTTCGGTAGTTTTTATTTTGATCCTTAACCACTACTATAAATTGCGATGTTATATATTTCCCAGCGCCGAATAAATTGTGGCAAAAGAATTAATCTATGAATTTCTTTCAAGCTCTTTTTTTTAAATCACTTTGAGAACTTTGTTAAACAGTGATAAAAAATGACACACTACACAAATTCTTCAACTCTCCAGAAACCTACTTAAATGTAAGAAGAGCGAGCGGAGAAGTTTGCTGACTGGAGGGGTAAGACAAATCAAACAAGGGGACAAGTACAATTTCTCTAATTTCGCTTCCGAATATCTCATAATAATTCATTTTATATTCAATTTAAAAAAAATTAATTATTATCTAGCTTTTTTTTAAATTCAAAATGATACGCTACAAAATGACCTGCATTGCTAGAAATGCATGTCTTGTTACTTTCATGCAGGATGGCACCCTGCGCCAATCTGAAATTGAAGTCAAGACGTTCTTATTGGACACTTTCATACACTGAAAATCGAGTAATAAATAAATTTATGCAACCCTGACGATCACCAAACTTGACCATGTGAGATATTTAGTATGGATTCGCTTTAAGTATCGTGTGTGTGGAATTTCTCTAGCTATTTTGGTGAAATAGTAAGATGTCAATTGACGGACTCTCAGTGACATCGATGCCGATATGTTATGCTCATCTATAATTAGGTTGGTTTCGCTCCTCGCTAGGCCTAATACCTTGTGGTGGTGATCATGTTGAACATTTTTTATTTTAAAATAAATACATAGTGTCATGTTATTGTGATCTGTTTCATTTTCTGACAGTGTTTGATTGATTTGCATAGAACGTTTCAGTTCAACATGTAAATACCCTCTTTTGGTTACTTTTAACATCATCTTTTATACATGGAAAAAATCCCCCCCCCGATTATATTCTCACAAATCGAAATTTTTTCTATAATCATTTTTTTTTCCGAATTTTTCACTCGCCCTGTGTTTTTGCAACTTTATATAGAGACAGTTATAAGTATATTTTTTTTTAAATCGGAATCTGTATTTTATACCGAAAAAAAATCTTTATATCGAATTGTATCTTTATATCGTAAAAAATATATCGTTTTTGAGAACATTGTTCTAATGAAATTAAAACCAAATTTATTGTTTCTCCATGTGTTTCGTTCGAATATTTTTTTTTTCTACTTTTAAAATAACTGTTATTTTAAAAGTAGAATATAACAAAGAATCATTGTTGAATATTAATATAATTTAATGGAGCGAGATAAAAGGCTCAACCGGCCCTTGATGGATATGACTAGAATGGTTTCGACTAAATCCCTATGACTAGCTTATGAAAACCTGTTCAAATCTACCCAATCTATTATCTTCTAAATATAGCATTTTTTCATTACCTCAAAATTCAGAACAATTACCTTTTTAATCATATTGATTTCATTTCTGTACAACACTTTTATACCGTTTTAACATACACAGGCACGTGTGTATTTGTGTGTGTTTTATGATGAAATTAAACTCGTCTGTCCAAAAAACAACTGTTAGAGTTTTGACTCCCTCCGGTGGAGAAAAGGGGAAATTCTGTTCCCCTAACCAGATGTATTCGAGACGCCGACGCGGCGACATGTACATACTCTCTCTCCCGTCTTTTGTGTTGTGATGTGTTTGTGTGGTAGCTTAGAAATGTCCGTGTCCATATATGTGTGAAAATAAACCTATGAAAGTTCAACTCCTGCTTCGTCATTTATGGAATTGTCATGCACTGACTGAACAACAACAATCATGTGACTTTGCTAGAGTTAAAATTAAATTTAAAATTTTGTCTTCTTTGGACAAGCTTTCTAGAGAAGGATTTTCACTTCCGTTTCTATTCCATACTACGCCCATTTTTTTATTTTATGACCCCAGTAATTAGAATTAGACCGATTGAATAAAATTGGTACCTTTCTGTCGTATGACATCGTTGAAATTTTTTAAATTAATTCTATATTTATCGTTTCAATGCCAAAAAGCCCATAATCTGTGCCGACAAGCTGGTAGCCACAGTTGAGTAGTTATCATAATTTTTTTGTAAAGATGGTCCATGTTTAAAGACGGTAATAATTAAATAAGCTTCTGTCAATTGCATGGTATAAAAATCGTTACATACAAAATAAAATAGCTGAAGAAAAGACAGCTATATATAATCCAAATCATGCTGCGATCTTCCGGGTAAGAGATTCGACATTTTTTTACACGTTTTTGACAAACAGTTGTAGAAACATTTTTTCTTCTTTACGTTTTTGGAAGAAAAAAATATGTAAAAAGAAAACCATCTTTCATTTATTATGCTTACAAAATGAAAAACATGCATTGATTTAAACAAAATGAAAACAATCAATGTTTTCAGATTTTTAGAGGATTGGAACAGAAAAAAAATTTTAGAATTTGTACAAGTGTAAAACATATTCTACAACGCTTCCAGTCACATGATTTATTGAGGGATTTTGACATTTAATTAAGCTATTATTTATCTCACATACCTAAAAATTACTTTTGAAGTAAAATATTTAAATTTTTGTTTATAATATTTAAAACTTGCTCTGCGTTTTGATTATTATTTATAACGCTGAAAACTCCCATTAGAAACGATTAATAAATTCGGCGCAATAATGAAATTTACTCATCTCTGACAGTAGTTGTCCCTTTCAAGGCTTCTAATGCTAGGCAACATGTGTTGAAAAATGAGACACTAGAGAGCACCACTTCGCACGCTAGAGGGCGCTACTGTTTGTAGCCATATAAGTATAAAGAGCAGTGGTTTCTAGTCAGCTGGTCCTCCACATCTATAGGCATTTTGATTCTTTAGTTGGAATTTGATGTGATAGGTTTTTTTAATGTTGTGTAAGTTTTTTAGTTTGATGTTTAATGTCGTATTTTGTTAAAGGAGTTTTAGCTATTTTTTTGTGTAATGAGTTAGTTTTTCACCAACATTTGTAACAACAATGTTAATCAAAAGCACAACTCCGCCAATAAAATACAATAAACGTGTATTATATTATTTTGTACGAAGGCAGTCCGGTTAGAAACAGGACTCGCATTGGACACATAATTAATTTTAGACTTCTTTGATCATGATCAAGCCGATAAGAATTTCTTAAAAATATTTATTAAATAATTTTACTGGTAATGACAAATCTATTTTTTATAATGAATGTATGCAATTTGGAAACATGGATTCTGGATTGCTTCGGTATCACACACAAACCAAGGAAGTATAAATTCAAAGTACGTTATTATGTTCTTTCATTAGAAAGGCAACTCTTCTGTATGAAACAGGTTATAGATGGCGCTTCAATTTCGATTAGTTCTATTCGGCGAACAATAAGAAAGGTGGGATTATGTTTCTTCTCATTGATTGCAACAAAGTGAATAGCAATGAAATTTGTATGCCCTTTTAAAAGAGGCAAAGATAATGCTGCTTTATATCAGAAACCAGTGGGAGTGATCTCCACAAAACTTTCTCGCATACTCTTTAATAAACTTGCCATGCCAGAGAACGCTTTGCATGGCATTGCCGCACAATAGTCAAGAAATATTCAGTCGTGAATTTAGCATTTTTACTGAATAGGTAGTGTCATCCGTGGAGAGTCTTTTGACAATGAATTCCTGGCATGCGTTAATAGTATCTGAAAATGTAATAAAAATGTTAATAACTATTAAGAAATTACATTTCGTTTTCTATGTAATATTCAATATGATCAAAAAATTTTATACAGAGTTTTGACAAAGGTAAAAATTCCAGCGGCCTAAGTTTTGAGCAAAACAAATACAATCCACAAATTTTCCAAAACTTTACTGACAAATATCGCACCTGTATCTTCTACAATTTCTTCTACGTTGATGCTTTCATCAGATAACATCAATGTCGCATTAGCATTAAAATGAGGATTTTTCATTGCCATTATTTTTAAGGAATTTTTCGTTCGACATTACCATTAGAATTGTTACAATCAATGTTGGCTACTACCTACTTGCTTCTCCATCCTATGGGAAAAGAGGGTTTCCTGCACTTTTCAGTTGGTACATCTGGTGAAATATCATATTCCATAACTTATTGTTACAGATCGTTATAGTTGGAAGGATTTGGATGAAGTAATTCATCTTCCATGACATTTGATGAAAAATAGGCCCAAAGAAACGATCAATTTTTATATTTGACAGAGTATTTATTAGATAAAGCTGTTCATTGTAGAATTATCTACAATTCGTCATTTTGCCTTCAAATAATGAGAAGGGGTAGACGTTTAATGAAAAAGCAAAATAGTCTAAATTTTGTACATATTTTAAATTATACTGTCCAGAAGGTAGCATACAATTTAATCGGCTTATAACAAAAAAATTCACAAGGTTGTGAAACCTCGCATCTTTATCACAATGTTTCTCTTTTGAATGTCTTGTTCGATTGGATAATTTATATTTTGATCCTTCACCACTACTATAAACTGCGATGTTATATATTCTTTAGCTCCAAATTAATTGTAGGAAAAGAATTAATCGCCAAATTTCTTGCAGTCCAATTTTTTTAGTCATTTTGAGAACCTTGTAACACAGTGATAAAAAATGATACACTATGCATATTCTCCAACACTCCAGGAATCTGCTTAAATATAGGAATATGGAGTTGTAGAAATTTCCCGACGGGGAGGGGCAAGACTAATCCAACAAACGGACAAGCACAATTTCTTTAATTCGGCTTCAGAATAACTCATAATAAATCATTTTATATTTAATTAAAAAAAATAGTTATTATTTACCTTTTTTTAATGCAGGCTCTTACGCTTCCGGCGTCGTCGACATCCATCGCATTGAGTTCATAGGCGGACCAGGAAAAATTTACTTTATAAATATATTGTTGAATAATAGAATAAAATGTGTAAACATTGGGTAAGTAACATTTATATATATAAAAGGCTATGCACGTAGCACAGAAATCCCTCTTACTGATTATTTTCGAATGGTCATAGTGAATTGTAAACAAAATCTCCATACAGACATTTCAGCTTGCCACATTGAAAGTTTTACAACCGTGCTTGATTCAATACTTCATTTAATTAATGAAGTTGCAAAATATTATTAACATTTTATTGGAAATGTGTTGAATATATCACTAAAAACTACTTTCAGTGAGAGGAAACAATATATGAAAATCAAAGTGTTGGAATCAAAAGTAAACAAAATTCAATTGAGCACGAAAATAAACTTTACCATCCCTTGATGAAGATGACTAAATCGCTATAACTTCATTATGAAAACATGATCATGTTTCCCCGCACTCTTATTTTCTAAAAGTCATTATTGCATTCCATTAAATTTAAAAAAATAAGCTTTTTAATGACAATGATTTCAATTCTGTGCAATACATTTTTTCCCTTCTAATATATATGTATGTATGTGTGTTTTATGATGAAATTCAAACTCCTCCGTCAACAAACTCAATCATTTGCTTTTGTCAACGCTAAAATAAAGTTTAAAAATTTGTCTTTTTTGGACATACACAAAGAAGTAGGATTTTCACTTCTGCTTATACTGCAGAGTATACACATTTTTTAATTTGCCTCCCAGTAATTAGAATTAGACTGATTTAATTAAAATCATACATCCCTGTCGTATGAAGTAATTTGCAAAATTTTTTTTAATGCATTTCATATTAATCGTTTCAAATGCCTAAACAGCTGATAATCTGTGTCAACAAGCTGGTCGCGATAGATATGATTTTTTTTTAAAATTTTCTCGAGATTTAAAGGCTGGCTTTCTTTTCGATAATATAATTAGATAAGTTTCTGTGTACTGCATGGTATAAAAATCGTTATGTGCAAGATAAAATAGTTGAAGAAAAGACAGACAATTTGTGAAAAAATATCATGCTGCGATGTTCCGATCCGGAGATTCTAAATTTTTTTAACGTTTTTTTATATATATAATTTATTAAATTTCTACATATAGTTTTAAAAACACTTCTTTACTTTTTTAGAAGAAAAAAAAAATTTGTGTATAAAGAAAGAAAAATCGTTTTTCATTTATTTTGCCTATAAAATGAAATATAAATTCATTTAAATAAAATCAAAACATGTCAAGTTTTGAGATTTGTAGTCGATGGAATAAATAAATAATACAGAATTAGTACGGGTTTAAAATTTATTTTTTTACAAAAGCATCGAATCACATGATTTATTTATTGATTTCGACATTTAATTGAGTTGTTATTCACAGCGCACACTTAAAAGTTTAGTTGTAAAATCACTTTTTAAATAAAATATTTTAATTCTTTTTATAATATTTAAAATTTCCTCCGCTCTTTGATCATTATTTATAGCTGTGTGAATTCCATAAAAAGCAATTAATTAATTCGACGTAATATGAAAAATTAGTACTCATCTCCTACATTAGACGATGTTTTTAAAGTTACGACACTATTTATAAGTACAAGATCTAAACATCATTAAATATGTATCAATAAAAAAAAATTGACTAGACACTATGCATTCTACTTTTGTCCTTTAAACTTTACAAACCTTTAGTGAATTTAAAAGTATGGTTAATCTTAAATGCAAAGAAAAGATATTTAAAGAATTTTTTTTATAAATTTAGTGGTAAATTTAAATTTACTTTTTTTCTTGTATAATAAATGCCTGTTAGTAAAGTTTATTGTTCTCGCTTGCTTTGGTATCACATAGAAACCAATCAAAATTTCAAAAATTCAATTTCTTATAGTGTTCTTTCTTTAGAAATAACATTCCTCAACATGGATAAAGTGAATAGATGGCGCTCCGATTTGGTTCGTTTCTGTTCACCGATCAGTAAAAGTGGTGGGACAAAGTTTCTTCTTATTGATTACAATAAAGTGGAAACCAATAAAATTTGGGTTTACTATTAGAAGAGGAAAAAATAATGCAGATTTTATCTGAAACCCGAACCGGAAATGATCTCCACAAAACTTTCTCGCATACTCTTTAAAAAATTTGTCATGTCAGAGAACGCCTTGTATGACATTGCCGTACAATAAACAAGAAATATTAAATTTAATATTTCTTGTTTATTGTACGACATTTAATTTAGAATTTTTACAAAGTCTGTAGTGCCATCCTTAGTGAGTCTCCTGGCGATTAATCCCTGACATGCATTCTGGTATCCAAAAATCGAATTTCTGCTTTAGACACGTTTTTATCAACCGGTTGGAACAAAGATTTGACACAAAACTGCTCTTGTTGTCATAGAATTCTATACCGCATTAAATGTATTTAAGTAAATGCGTTTTTGCATTATCGCGTATACATGTTACTGAAGGTACAGACCAACAGACAATCAACCTTTTGATGCATTTCGCTCAAAATTTGACAGGTGAATACATATAGAATTTTATGTATTTAGCTCTCTTCATCTTGTTGTTATCAAGTATTATATTCGGGCCGACGGACTTCCTCTGAGATAGAAATATGAGAATATGATAATAATCAGATTCTTCCTCTGAGATAGAAGTTGATAGACATCTGCAAATTTTGTAAAAGGACCGTATACAACATTTCAGCCATCTTGTTCAATGCGGTTTTGAATTATGTTTTGCACAGAAAGACGGACAGACATTTTCCAAAAATGTGTTTTTCGAAATCAGATAGGTCTAAAAATTGAAGAATCGACAAAATCTGATGTTCCAATTTTTTAATAATTACTATACTTTCTCTGTAATACGTATACGAGAAAGTAAAAGGGGATCACATCCGTTTTTACAATATATAAGAAGGGACGTCATGAGAATCTCATTATTCAAAAGGTACGAAATGGTAAAAACGTTGCAGATTTAATACAGGATGTCTAATTTAATTCTGGTGTCTACTTTGAAGAATTCATATGAGGGACGTAAAACATTAGAATTAGAGCATACGTTCATGCTTAAGGTTCACAATTTTTATGTGGAGAGAGGTGAAAAAAACATTTTAAGGTGAATAGCATAATATTACCATTGGTATGAAAGGAAGTTTCAGGAAATTCTTTTCTGGGGCGTTATTGCGTCATTTCTTGGTTTTCCAATTCAACCCATCAAGATACATCGTAATTTATTGAAAAATCTTATTTTGTCTTATCGAAAGCTTTGCGAACATCAGTACAGACCACCAAGACGCAGTCCCACCCAATTCGGATGCCCGCAGATAGTAAAAAAAAGTAAGCTTTCAATCAAACTCCTTCACTCCAAGACCTTTCGAATTATCTCATATTAAACAATTCCTTTAGGTAAAAATCTATTTTGATTCATTTATTCACCAATAAATACTCAATTTCATGGACAATACCTTTACAGAAAAAGAAATCATTATATATAGTGGGTGGACAGTCTTTTTTAATCTGTTTGGGTTGATGTGTATTATAAAACCAGCCAGTATTGTCAGGTACATATGTAGATTCCATTAACATTTTCTGAATAAGGACATTCGTTGCTTCCATGCTCTAATGAAAAGTAGATTATTCAACAGAAAAGCAAATATTTTGTATAAATATTTTTAGTGATGTATAATTTTTAAAGCAAATAATGTTCTCTCCTGGTATAGCTTTTTACGCAAATCAATGATTTCCAGAATAATTCAAAAACAAATATTTCGCGACACTAATTATTGCAATATTATTAGAATTTCTCAGACATGGGCATTCTGTGTTACTAAAAACTCCATTCATTCAGAGTGACGAATATATAAACTAGTCAAGAAGTTAGCATTAAATGTCAGCAAAGTTTAACTGGGTATGAAAATAGGCTTAACCTTATGGATGGATATGACTAATTCACTATGACTTGCTTATTAATCATGTTGTAATCTTTACATACTATTATTTCCTAAAAGTCATTTTTGAATATCTTAAAATTAAAAAAAATACCCTTTTTAATGATTTTCATTTTTGAACAATACATTACTTATTTTTTAATATACATGTTGTTTGTGTATTATAATGAAATTCAAACTCATCTTCCAATAAACTCAATCGCGTGATTTTGGCAACATTAAAATTAAGTTTAAAAATTTACCTTCTTTGGACAAACTTTCCGATGTAGGATTTTCATTTCCAATTCTATTCCATAGTATACACATTTTTTAATTTGTTTCCTAGAAAGTAGTATTCAACTGATTTAATGAAATCCATGTCTTTTTATTCCAGAAAAATTTCGTTTAATTTTTAAAGAGCATTCCGTATTGATACGTTCCACTGGCTAAATGTAAATAATCTCAGCGAACACGCTGATCGCCAGAGACAACTAGTTGTCACGCAATTTTTTGAAAGATCATCCATGTTGAAAGACTCATTTTCTTTTCAACAATACTATAATTACATATGTCTCTGCTCACTGCATAGTATAAACATCGTTGTGTACAAAATACAATAGCTGAAGAAAAGACAGACAAATTGTGAAAACATATCATGCTGCGATGTTCCGGGCTAGAGATTCTAACCATTTTTTCAAAAAGTTTAAAAAACATTCTTTCTTTTTTACGTTTTTAGAAGAAAAAAAATTTACATTGATATAAATAAAATCAAAACAATAATTTTTTTTAGATTTTTGAAGGATAGAACAGTAAATATTATAGAATATTACAAGTTTAAAACTTATTTTCTTATAAAAGCTTCCAATCACTTGATTTATTTAGGGATTTCGACATTTAATGAAGTTATTATTCCCTGAATATAGTTAAAAATTAAGTTGTAAAATTATTTTTAAATGAAATATTTCATTTCTGTTTATAACATTTAAAAGTTGCTGTACTCCTTGATTATTATTTAAAACTCCGAAAACTTCCATTATAAACAATTAATAAATTCGATGCAATAATGAAAGTTACTCATCTCTAACACTAGATATCGCTTCCAAAGCCTTTAAGGCTATGTCTAAACAACTATGTTAATCAAATCTAAGACTATGTCACCTAAACACCTTTATCGTAAATTACTACTTCTCGATCGAGTCGAGGCCAGGAAGTACCTATATTTGATTTAGACTATAACAAAATCAACTAAAGACACAGTACACTACTAGACCATTAAAAATTGTTTAAATAAATTTCAAGTGTAATTTTAGTGGTAAAATCAAATCTACTTTTTATAATGAATGTCAGAAATTTTTCATTTTCTCATTTGCTTCGGTATGATAAACAGACCAGGAAAGTATAAATTCAAAGTTTCTTATTATATTCTGGCTTTAGAAAGAGAATTCTTGTGTATGAATACAGATTATAGATGATGTTTCAAATGCATTTACTTATATTCGGCGAACCATAAAAAAGGTGGGATTAAGTTTCTTCCCATTATTTGCAATTAAGGGAACAGTAATAAAGTTTGGACTACTATTAAAAAAGGTAAAGATAATGCAGTATATATCAGAAACCAGTGGGAGTGATCGCCATAAAACTTTTTGCATATCCTGTAATAAAAGTGTCATGTCAGAGAACGCCTTGCAAGGCATTGCCATGCAATGGTCATGAAATTTTAAAATTTGGCGTGTTTTTAACATTTTTTTACATATTAACATTTTTTATTGTTTTTATTTTAGAAGAATTTTTCGTTCGACATCACAAACAGAATTGTTACATTCAACGTTCCTACAAAATATTTACTTCTTCTTTAGATGCGTGTAGCAGGTTTTTTGCTCTTTTCTGGCGGTTCATCTGAAGAAATATCATATTCCACAACTTATTGTCATATATCCGTTACATTAGTTTTCATTTAACCTCCATGAAAAAAAGCCTCCGAAAAGTCATAAAAAGAGCAATTTTTACACTTGAAGGAGTGTTTATTAGATTAAACAATTCATAGTAAAAAGATTTGCAAAAGATTTGTATTTTTCCTTGTTCATCATATAATGACCGTGGGTAAATGTTTAATTCAAAAATAAAATAGTCTAAATTTTATATCTTTTTCAAATTATATTCTCCTAAAGGTAGAACACAAGTTAATTTACTCTCTTTTAACATGCAATTTCATATGTAAGTTAAAGGTCGTATAAAGAACTTGGCTTTCTTCTAAAAATATTTTTCCCTTTCGAATGTCCTGTTCGATATAAAAGTTCATTTTATGATCCCTGATCACTACTGTAAACTGCGTTGTTATACATTCCCCAGCTTCAAATAAATTATGGCAAAAGAATTAATCTAGGAAATTTTTGCAGTTTCTCCTTTTTTAATCACTTTGAAAACCTTGTTACACAGTGACAAGAAATGATACACTACACAAATTCTCCAACTCTTCAGAAACTTTCTTAAATATAAGAAGAAAGGGCGGCAGAAATTTGCCGACGGGGAGGGGGCAAGACAAATCCGATAAACGAACAAGCACAATTTGTCTAATTTGTCTTCTAAATATCTTATAACATTTCAATTTATATTTAATAAAAGAAAATTAATTATTATTTTGCTTTTTTTTAATTCAGGCTCTCACGTTTCTGCCGTCATCGACATCCATTGCATTAAGTTCATAGGCGGCACAGGAAAAATTTACTTTATAAATATATTGTTGAATAATAGAATAAAACATGGAAACATTAGTTAAGTAACATCTACATATATAAATCGTTAATGAAAGTAGCACAGAAATCCCTCTTACTAATTATTGTTGAATGAAACCTGTTCGTGTTTCCCGATACTATTATTTCTTAAAAGTCATTTTTGCATTACCTTAAATTAAAAAAAAAATTGTTTTTAATGACGTAGATTTCATTTCTGTACAATTCTTTTTTCCTCTTTAATATACATAAAGTGTGTGTGTTTTTTATGAAGAAATTCAAACTCACATCTCCAAAAAAATCAATCATGTGATTTTTCAGAGGTGGCGTCAGCGGGGGGGGGGGGAGCTGTCGGGAACCCACTTGTAATTACTATTAGCGGCAAAAAGTATATAATTTCAGATGTTTCTAAATTTTTAATAGACTTTGTATGAAGATGTCTTAATAAAAGAATGATTAAAATATTTATTCATATAATATTCATATATAACATATTAGCCCCTTGACATTCGAATTTACTTAACTTCTTAATTAGATGGCAGATCGTATTTGGGATAATTATTGTTATTTGAATCCCTAGAATAATATAACAGCATTTGAGGTAATGATGCGTTTTCAAATGATCTTTGCATTTTAAATTACTTAATTCTTTCCCTACATTGCAGATTTAAAGTTAAAAATTTAGTAATTCCATACAGAATCAGACTCGTCGTTGTATAGGAAGGGGTGAAGAAAAACCAATGCATGCAATTGAGAGGATAAAACTAACTTTTTGGGAGGAATATTAGCTTGCAATAACTTCGAATTAAAAAGTACTTAACGATAAGACATGCCTAAAAATGAAGATAGGGAAATTCATATTCAAGATCTTATTATTTCTTAATAAAATGCATAGATTTTTTAAATCTTCAATATATATTGAAAAAAAATACATGGGGTATCTAATTTTTAAGCAGTCCATTTGTCATAAGAATATTTCTCATATCTTATATAAAATAGCAAGTTTGTGCATATTTTCACAAAATATTTTCTCCAGTATTTTTAAGAAACGACATCATTGTATCTTTTCCGAATTCTATATTGATCCTGTCAGAACTATAGTAAATTTTTGTAGTATTAAATTTAATTTGTTGTAATTTTCTTGCGCACTTATTTTCCTCGGATTCGAATCACATCTGAATTCCTGCTCGTTGCTGCAATCCTGATTTAACAAATATTTTAGTTAAGGAACTACGCTGAATAATCGATTTTTGGTAAAAACATCGACTATTTTTTATTTATTATTTTGGATTTCTGAAGAAGTTTCTTTTATATAACTTTTTCTTTCAACGTTTATTTTATATTGCTTCTGATAAAAAATAAAACAATGCATTTGGCACAATCTGTGTTTCTATCTGTATTCTATAATCTGGGAAGGAATATAACATGTTTTTTTCTAATTTTAGATTTCAGAGAAATTAAATCTCTAAAGTCTCATAAAGAAATAGACTCAAATATTGACTATTTTTTTCATAGTCATTAAAAGAAACTGAGAATATATTTTATCAATTTCTTTGAAACGTTTTAACAATAAAACAAAGGATAGGAATAAAAGAGACACCAAATAATACTTGATTTCCTTTAATTAAACATAAAATTAATTATTATGAGTTATTTTGAAGCCAAATGAGAGACATTGTGTTTTTCCCTCTGACGGATTTACCTTGCCTCTCTGTCAGCAAATCTCTGCCATCCCTCTGTGATTTGTCCAGCGTTAAAATTAAGTTTAAAATATTTCCTTCTTTGGACAAATTTTCCGCAGAAAGATTTTGACTTCCGTTTCTATTCCATACTAAGCACATTTTTGATTTAATGTACCCCAGTAATTAGAATTTGACTGATTGAATTAAATTCATCCATTTCTGTCTTATAAAATAATTCAATGAAATTTTTTTAATGCTTTCTATATTTATCGTTCAAGTCCTAAAAAGCCAATTTCTGCCAACATGCTAGTCGCCAAATTTGAGTAGTTATCAGGAATTTTTTTATAGGTTATCGGTATAAAATAAGAATTAAAGATCAGTATTCGTTTCTACAATACTATAATTAGATAAGTTTCTATGTGCTGCATGGTATAAAAATCGTTATATATGAAATAAAAAAGCTGAATAAAAGATAGATTAATTGCAAAAATATATCACTCTACGATGCTCCGGGCTAGAGTTTCCAAAAAATGTTTTAACGCTTTTTTATAAGTAGTGTTAGGAACAACCTTTATTCTTTACTTTTTTAGAAGAAAAAAAAATGTCTATTAAGGAAGAAAAAATCATCTTATATTTATTTTGCTTATAAAATGAAATATACATTGACTAAAATCAAATCAAATCAATTTTTTTTAGGTTTTTAAGAGGGAACAAATAAATATTACAGAATTCGTACAAGTTTAAAATTTATATTTTTACAAAAGCTTCCAATCACGTGATTCATTTTGGGATTTCGAAATTTAAATAAGTTGTTATTCATTGCTCATACCTAAAAATTAAATTACAAAATGACTTTTTAAATAAAATATTTTATTTCTGTTTATAATATTTAAAACTTGCTCCGCTCTTTGATTATTATTTATAACTGTTAAAAATTGTATTTGAAGCCATTAATTAATTTGATGTAATAAGAAAAATTAGAACTCATCTCTAGCATTCGATATCGTTTTATAAATTGCGACTTTTAAAAAGAGCTGGTTCTAAAAAAACATGCATAAAAGAAACTTTAACCAACGCCCACAATTTTACCAATTGAACATAAAATTCTAATACACTGTCAAACACACCGAGTCCTTGAAATCGTAGGACTCAATTTAAAAAAAAATAGGATTGAATAAATCGAAATAGCTTAAAAGCTTGCATCCGATCAAAATTATTTTAAGCATTTTTTTTATAATTATAGTGGTACATTTAAATTTCCTTTTTTTTTTTTTTCATAATGAATGCCTACTAAAAAATTTGCCATTTTCGCTTGCATCATTATTATATATAAACCATTCAAAGTTTCTTACTGTGTTCTTCCTTTTGAAAGAAAATTTTTCAACATGAAAGCAAATAACAGAAGGCGCTTCAATGTCATTCACTTCTATTCAGCAATCAATAAAAGTGGTGGGATTAAATTTCTTCCTGTAGATTGCAATAAAGTGAACAGCAATGTAATTTATGCTTACTATTAAAAAAGGCAAAGATTGATGCAGATTTATATCAGAAATGAGTAGGAGTGATTTCCACAAATCTTTCTCGCATACTGTTTCAAAAACTTGTCATGCCAGAGAATACTTTGCATGGCACTGGCGTACAATAGTCAATACTGAATCCATCGTGTTATCCTTGGCTATACTTTTGGCCATTCATCCTTGGCATGCGCTTAATAGTATCCCAAAATCGAATTTCTGCTTTAGACACGTTTTTCCCAACCGAATGAACAAATATTTGTCACAAAACTACATTTGTAGTCACAAAATTCTATAAAAAAAGACTTATTGTAGGAGAAAGACATAAAAATTACTATTTATGTTTTATATATTTATATCAAGTAGAGATGAAATATGCAGCAGTAACCAAAAACTTTCAGAACAGCATGATTTCTGCTTTTTCGAGGGCCATCCGATTTTTGGAAAAACTTTTGGCATTTAACTTTTTACACGCATTACATATTAATCGTTACAGTGCCAGAAAAGTCAATTATCTGTGCGAACACGCTGGTCGCAGAAGACGACTAGTTGTCAGGAATTTTTAAAAAAGATCATCCAAGTTTAAAAACTGAGTTTCTTTTCTATAATATAATATGTTTCTATATACTGCATGGTATCAAAATCGTTATTTTCAAAATACAATAGCTAAAGAAGCGACGGATAAATAGTGAGAACATATCATACTGCGATAATCCGGGCTAGAGATGTCAGAAATTTTAACGCTTTTTACAAATAGTTTTAAAAACATTCTTTGTTCTTTACTTTTTTAGAAGAAAAAAAAATTGTATAAAAATAGAAAAATCATCTTACATTTATTTTGTTTATAAAATGAAATATATATTGATTTAAATAAAATGAAAAGAATCAAAGTTTTCAGATTTTTTAGAGGATGGAATAGATAAATATTATAGAATTTTTATAGGTTTTAAATCTTTATTTTTGTGCAATACATTTCTTTTCTTTTAATATCCGTAATGTGTGTGTGTTTTATGATGAATTTCAAAGTCATCTCTCAAAAAACTCAATCGTGTGAATTTGCCAACGCTATAATTAAGTTTCAAAATTTGTCTTCTTTGGACGTTCCCTGAGAGGTAGGATTTTCACATTCGCTTTATTGCACAATATACAGATTTTTTAATTTACCTCCCAGTAATTAGAATTAGACTGATTTATTTAATTCACGCCTTTATGACGTATCCAAAACACGTTGAAATTTTTTTGTGCATTGTAAATGTGCAATTTTGTGCAAATGTACAAAATACAATAACTGAAAAAAAGACACAAATTGTGAAAACATATATGCTGCGATGTTCGGGGCTAGAGCTTCCAAAATTTTTTATACTTTTTTCACAAATAGTTTTAGAATCATTCTTACGTCTTTTCTTTTTTCGAAGCAAAAATTTTTCGCATAAAAAGGAAAAAAATATTTTATATTTATTTTACTTATAAAATGAAGTATACATTGATTTAAATAAAATCAAAACAATCAATATTTTCAGAGGATGAAACAGATAAATATTACAGAATATTTACAAGTTTAAAATTTATCCTTTTTTAAAAGCAGCCAGTCAAATGATTTATTTAGGGATTTCGACATTTAATTAAGGTATTATTACCCATATATCTAAAAATTAAATTGTAATATTGTTTATTTAACCAAGTTTTTCATTTCTGTTTATAATATTTATAACTGTGCAAACTTCCATTAGAAGCGATTATTGAATTCGATGTAATAAGGAAAATTAGCACTCATCTCTAACAATACATTTAGCTTTCGAAGTTTACGACTGCTTAAAAAGTTCTTGTTTTTAAATAACACCCACAGCAACAATGCTTAGTAATACACTCTTGAAACTGAATATACCGATTCCGTTCGTGTTAAACACATTGAGTCCTAGAACATTTAGAACTAAATTACAATATACCAGAGCTAAACTTATCTTAAAACATTAAATTCTGGTACGAATCAAAATTATTTCAATAATTTTAATTTATAATTTTACTGGTAAATTTAAATTTACATTTCTTTATAATGAAAGCTTGTAAGAAATTTTTAATGTTTTCGCTTGCTTTAATATCATATACAAAGCATTAATTTTAATATACCGGGTGTTTCAAATTCAATAAAAACTAAACGGGCAGCGATAGAAATACGCCGTTTGTTACAATATGCTTGGGACAACAGTAAATTTTCAGGCAGACAAACTTGCGAAATTAGTTATAATTTTCAACAACAGATGGCGCTGCAGTCTGGAGAAAAAATTTAAAGTACGATATTTTCCAAATATTCACCATACGCAGCAATAACATGGCATAGTCTCAGGATGAAATGAGCAGAAACCCGTGTAAACGTCTCAAGCCATTTCTTTTTTCGGATGCGACGACGGTGGGACTGCAACATGGGTTTTTCGGTTCCCCATATGCGCCAGTTCTGTTTATTGACGAAGCCGTCCAGGTAAAAATAAGCTTCGTCCGTAAACAAAATCTGTTGTAAATTGTAACAAATTTCGCAAGTTTGTCTGCTTGAAAATTTACTGTTGTCCCAAGCATATTGCAACAAACGGTGCATTTCTATCGCTGCCCGTTTAGTTTTTATTGATTTTGGAAATATACCGGTCATTTTTGAAACACCCGATACCATCCATAATACAAACCATCACATTTGATATCATATACAAATCATTCGTTAGAAAGAAAATTCCACAACATGCGTGTAGATGATAGATGGCGCTTCAATTTGGTTCACTTTTATTCAGCGATCAATAAAAGTGGTGGTATTAAGTTTCTTAGTGCATGTTGCAATAAAGTGAACAGCAATCAATTTGTGCTTACTATTAAAAGACACAAAGATAATGTAGCTTTATATCTGAAACCAGTAGACGTGATCTCCACAAAAACTTTCTCGCCTACTTTTTAATAACCTTCTCTTGTCAGAGAACACCTTGCATGGCACACCTTGCATACAACAATCAAGAAATATTAACTTGTCGCTTAAATTTAACGTTTTTACTGAATGTATCGTGTTATCCTTGGCCTTTTGGCGATGAATCGCCAAAAGGCCAAGGATATCCGCTCTGTTGAAACAGTGAGATGCCATTCGATGAACTGTTGATGGCATTCATGTCGACATGTTATACTCTTCTGTAATAAGCGTGATGGCGTTCCTCTTTAATCTAATACCTTGTGGGGATGGTCATGGTGAGCATCTTTTAATTTAAAATAAATGTGCAGTGTCATGTTATTGTTATCTGTTTCATTGCCCGTTTGTATTTTCTTGATTTGCATAGAACGTTTCAGTTCGACGTGTAAATGTCCTCTTTCGCTTACTTTTAGAATCACTTTTTATATATGGAAAACAAGTCAAATGCTCCGCTCCCGATTATATTCGCTCAAACGGATAATTTTCCACATCATCATTTATTTTATTATGAATTTTTAAATGAATGAATTTTTGGCGCACTCTGTATTTTTGCAACTTTATATAGATACACTTATAAGAACATTTTTTAATCAGGATCTATTTGTATCTTTATATCCATAAAAAAACTTTATATCGATTTATATCTTTATATAAAAAAATATATCAATATTTGATGATATTGCTATAATGGAATTCAAACCAAATTTATTGTTTTCCTACTGTGTTTCATTAAAATATTTTTCTTTTCTTAAAATAACAATTATTTTAAAAGTAGCACATACCGAAAAAAACATTGTTGAATAAAAGAATACAACATAGAAACATTGGTAAAGTAACATCGATATATATATATATATACATAAATATATAAATACACACAAAACGCTAACGTACATAGCTTAGAGGTCTCTCTTACTAATTATTGTTGAATGGTAACAGTGAACAATTAAAAAGAAACCGCCATACAGGCACTCGTTTTTAGGCCTGTAATTCATTCAACACTTCACTTAACTAATTAACGAGAATGCAAAATATTATTAATATTACTCCAGGTATGGGGCTTACCGTGACATTGAAAACTCCATTCAGTCAGAGTGAAGAATATGTAAAAGTCAAGATGTTAGAATCAAACGCAAACTTTAATTGAGCGTGAAAATAAGTTTAACCTTCCCTTGATGGAAAAGACTAAATCGCTATGACTTGCTTATGAAAACATGTTCATATCTTCTTCCCATATTATTAATTCTTTTCTGTACAGTACCTTTCTTCGCTTTTATTATTCGTAATGTGTGTGTGTGTGTGTTTTATGAAGAATTCAAACACATCTCTCACAAAAATTAACTCGCTTTATTTTGTCAGTGTTGAAAGTAATTTTAAAATTTTGACTTCTTTGTACACGCCTTCCGAAGTACAATTTAAGCTTCCGCTTCTATTCCATGCTATACACATTTTTAAAACTGTACCACAGTAATTAGTATTAGACTAATTTAATTTAATTAATATCTTTCTGTTGTATGAAAACCGCGTTTAATTTTTTAACGTTTTCCATATTAATTCGTTACACTGCTTAAAATCAGTAATTTGAGCTAACAAATTGGTCGCCAAAGATGTCTAGTTACCATGAAATTTTTTTGAAGATCGTTTAGCAGAAGTTTCTGTGTATAGCATGGTATTAAAATCTTTATGTACGAATACAATAGCTAAAGAAAAGACAGACAAATTATGAAGAATATCACGCTGAGATGTTCCGGCTTAGATATTCCAAGATTGTTTTAGACAAACAAATAGAAACATTCTTTCTTCTTTACTTTTTTAGAAGAAAAAACAAAGTGTATAAAGAAAGAAAAATCATCTCACATTTATTTTGCTTATAAAATGAAATATGTATTGATTTAAATAAAATCAAAACAATCAATGTTTTCAGATATTTAGAGGAATGGAAGAGATAAATATTACAAAATTTGAACAAGTTTAAAACTTATCTTCTTTTTAAAACTTATCTTCTTTGTAATCATGCGATTTATTTAAGGATTTCGACATTTAATTAAGGTATTATTTATTGTGCATTCCTAAAAATTAAGTTGTAAAATAACTTTGTAAGTAAAATATTTAAGTTTTGTTTATAATATTTTAAACTTGCTCTGACTTTTAATTATTATTTAAAACGCTGAAGAACTCCATTAGAAACGATTAATAAATTCGACGCAATGAGGAAAATTACTCATCTCAAACGCTAGACGTCGCTTTTAAAGTTAGGTAACATGAATAACAGCAATGTTAATCAACAGCACGACTCTGCCACCGTAAAAAGATAATTATAAAATACTTCTTATTGATCAGGGCTAGACCAGAAAAATACTGGACTCGCTTTATATATATAAGAATATTTGAATTAAAAAAACAACATTCCATCAAATATCGATCAAAATTACTTAAGAAAATTTTTGTATCATTTTAGTGGTAGAGTCAAATCTACTTTTATGCTGAATGTGTGTTGGGAAATGTTAATATTCTCGTTTGCTGTTCTTTAACCTGAATATAATATACAGGCTATATTTGAATACAGGTTATAGATGGCGCTTCAATTTCATTTAATTCTATCCGGATATGAATAAATATGGTGGTATTAAATTTCTTCCCCGTCTCTTGACGATAAATCACTGACAGGCATTCATAATATATGAAAATAGAATGTGTGCTTTAGACGCTTTTTTCTCGATCAATTGAAGCAAAGGTTTGACACAAAATTTCACTAGAAGTCACAAAATTCTGTACCAAATTTGGTATATTTTAGCCAATGAATTTTTGAATTACCGAGCTTACATGTTTCTGAATTTACAGACCAAAAGACAATCAACACTTTATTTGATTTGGCTAAAAATTTAACAGGTGTCTACGCTACTAATGTTAAATCTGTGTAACGAATTTTATGTATGTAACTACCTTCGTTTTGTAGTTATCGTATAAACTTATGTTTAGGCAGGCGGACTTCCTCTGAACAGAGGTTACTCAAAATATGATAGAAATCAACAAATTTGGTGCAAACAATATACACCAAATTTCAATCGTCTGGTTCAACGCTATTTTGAATTACGTTTGTCACAAACAGACAGACGGACTTTCCCAAAAAATTTTTTTCGAACTCAAGTAGGTCTAAAACGTGGAGGTTCGCCAAAATGTGGTTTTCGAATTTTCTGCCGATTACTATACTTTCCCTATACTAAGTATATGAGATAGTAAAAATGGGTTTCGGTTGTTTTCTGTAAATGTAAGCATGGACTCGCTTTTGAAAAAGTATGAAATGGTAAAAATGTTGCAGATTTAACATATGGTATCTAATTGACATGTAGTGTCTACTTTGCAGAATTTATATGAGGGACTCTGTAAAAAGAATTAGAGCATTCATTCTATTCTTGTTCGGGTAGAAGTGGATAACTCCATTATTAGTTGTATAATATAATTTTACCACCACTATGAAAGAAAGTTTAGAAGGTTGGTTTATTAAATCATTTCTTAATTACGAAATTCAGTCCTGTGGATGCGTTATAAGATAATGTAAAATCTTTTTTTCATCTCAGCCGAAGCCTTGAGAAAATCAACAGGGCCCGACTTAGCCTAATAGGGGTCCGGAGCAAAAACTTCTTTAGGGCCTTCCCTCCGCTTCACTATTTTAGTAATGAAAAACGTTCGTTAAAGGAGGAAAGGTAAAATACATTTTCTATTCAATTTTGGGGCCCAGGACAACTGCCCTGTATGCCCCTGCTTTAGTCAGGCCCTGAACATCAATGCAGATTACTACGAAACAGACCCTCCCAATTCGGATGCAACAGCGCCCCACAGGTAGACAAAAACATCAAATTAGATTTTCAATCAACTCCTTCATTTTAAGACATTTCGAATTCTACCATTTCCATTTCTACAATATAAGTAGATAAGTTTTTAAGTCCTGCATGGTATAAAATTCGTTATGTGCAAAATACAACAGCTAAAGAAAAGAGAGAAATATTTTGAAAACATATCATGCTGCGATGCTCCGTTCTGGAGATTCCACTATATTTTTAGAAATAATTTTAGAAACATTCCTTCTTCTTTACCTTTTCGGGAGAAGAGAAATTTGTGTATAAAGAAAGAAAGAAATCATCTTGCATTTATTTTGCTTATAACATGAAGTATATTTTAATTTAATTAAAGTCAATACAATCAGTGTTTTCGAATTTTTAGACGATGAACAGATAGATATTTCAGAATTTGATGTAGTAAGGAAAGTTACGTATTTCTAACACTAGATGTCTCTTCCTAAGCTTCTAAAGTAACGCATAACGGCGGTGCTAATCTAAAACACGATTTCCCTACTAAGACGAATCTTTTCAAATCGATTGATAGCGTAAAACTTCATGCCTCGATTTAAACATAGAAAAAAAGAATTTGAAATTCAGATTTGGATCCATCGAAATTATTAAATAAAATTTATTGTATAGTTTTAGTGGTAAAGCTGAAACATCGTTTGCTTCGATATCATATACAAAACAGGAAAGAATGAATACAAAGATAGTATTCAGCTTTAACTCAGAAATATTGCTCTTTATGAATTTCTATTCAGCGACCAATAAAAATGTTGGAATAAACTTCTTAAACTGATTGCAATAAAATTAACAGAAATGAAATTTATTATTAAACTATTAAAAGACAAAGTTATTTGCTTACTATTAAAAGAGACAAAGACTGATGCAGATTTATATCAGAATAAAATGGATCACATCTGTTTTTTTCAGAATAAAATGGATCACATCTGTTTTTTTCAGACATAAGCACGAACTGGGCAAACATGTTACTTTTAAAAAGGTGTGAAATAGTAAAAATATCGTATGTTGCCGATTTAAGATGCAAATCTTTTCGTGGTATCTAATGTGCAGAATTTATGCGAGGGTCTCTGAAAATTAGAATTAGAACATACTTTCATGCCCAAGGTCAACAATTGTTAGGTGAATAACATCATTTCAAGGATATTTCCATTTTATCACTAGTGTAAAAGAAAGTTTCTTAAAGCTATCCCCTCCTGGTTTGCTCAGCCATTTCTTGTTTTTTCAATTCAGCTTATCAGGATGATTGTAAGATAATGCAGAATCTTATTTCTTCTTAGCAGAAACCTTGCAGACTACCAAGAAGCAACTGCACTCAATTTGGGAGCAATAGTACCTCACAGGTAGTCACAGGATCAACCTTAAACATTAGTCAACACTTTTAAAATCTTCCGAATTATTTATCACATATTTAACAATCCCTTCAGACAAAACTCGATTTTGATTCATTCATACGCCAATAAGTATTCAATTCCATTGACGAAATCCTTTAAAGCAAGAAGTTTACTACACATATAGTAGGCTAGTAGACTTTTTATTCAGTATGGGATGGATTAAATTTTATAGCAAGCCTTCGATGGCAGATATGTAATAATCCTGCATCATGTCGATGGCGAAATTCGTTACATCCGCACTCCAGAAAAAGTAGTACAGTATTCAATAAATATTTAACAAATATATTTTTTCAGGTAAATGTAGTTTTTATAACAAGTATTGTTCTATCCTGGTATATTTTCTGTACAAAAATCAAAGAGTTTCAGAATAATCCAGGCATAAATATATCGCTATGCTTTTCCAGAATTTCATTAACCACATCGCAGCATAATGAACTTACAACAAATGATTGTAAATACCGATGAGATTACATAGAACTCAAAATTGTCTGTATAATTTGAATTTCTCTTTAATCTGATCATGTATGTATCGTGATTTTTTGTCCCCTGTGAATGTAAAATAAGATGGCCTCAATTAAGAAAAAATATATTTGCTCATTCTTATTACATTCATTTGAACATCAAACAATAGTCTTTTCTCAAAATTAGATGTCCTTTCTTTGTGGCAATGCAGTAATATAATTCAATAATCACGGACTGTTTCATTTTAAACAAATAGCAGACTCTGTTTCATTTTCATTGATTTCATTAGTCTAGAAATTAGATTTATCCTTTCTTCAAGGATTGTAGAAAACATTCGTATAATTAATTATAAGAAAACATGAGCTTAACCTGTTTGAGAAAATATGGAATAAATTATCTGCCTGGAATTATCATAGCAACAATTAAAAAAAAATGTCAAGTCCACTACCAAAGAATTTTTTTTTTTCTTTTTAAATTTCAGTGCAGTTTTTTTAAATAAATGGCATACTGTTTCATTGAAATTTGAAATAACGTCAAAGGATATGGGGTTTATTTTTTTAAAGAAAACTGGAACAATAATTTATATCTCAATAGAATATCTTTATGATTTTGAAAAATCATAAAGATTTTGAAAAATCTAGCGGATTAATAAATAAAAATTTTATTTAAAATCTTTTTATTTTGTTAAAAAAATGTTTTTCATTTTAAAATTTTGGTTTAACGTCCGTTTAGATCAACAGGGTAATAATAAATATTGTTCTTTATTTTCTCTTACACGAACATTTAAAAATCTAATTTCAAGATTTTGATGATTCTTTACGTTTTATATAGTCAAAAGCCAGGCGACAATAATGCATCGTTTTTTCTCCAGCCGATTTCCTAAATCCATATGTTTTTGTATTGATTTTAATTTAATCTATACCATGCACACTTTTAAGAACGCATATTATAACAAACTGAAATAATAAAATATTGAATTGAGGTTTATCTCTCGAAAAATTGTTTACAATACCTCGTACACGGAAAAAATTAATTTGATTTTCAAATTAATATTTTTATATAATGGTAAAAAAAAAAAAAGACAAACTCTTTTTAAATAGTATAAATATATATCTGAAAATAATTTAAAAAACAATTTTTTTTTGTGCATAAATTTAAAAAATTCTATTATGAGGTTAAGAACTTGCAACTACACTTGCTTTTAGTTTTAGTAAGTGTACTTTAAATAACCATTATAAATTAAATGTAAACATAAAATTATATAATTCTGAAAATATCTTTTTAAAAAATCTCGTATCCTCTGGGCCATTTGGTAGCATGCGTTGCCTAATTGATAATTTAACCCTAATCCCAAATAAATAAAAAAAATCACCTTTGTCAATGTATTTAATAACATCTTGACTAAAGAAAAGTTTAATGAAAGAAGTTTAGTGCATGATTTGTGGAGGCTAATTACATTTGTCACGAAATCCAGCAGCATCAAATCTGTCTGACTGTCCATACGTATGCTTGTGAATAAACTATTCGGAAATGTGAGAGGTATGTGAATGAAATTGGCACGCAATTTTTTTATAACTTACAATGAAAATCTGCATTCAATTTTAAATCCAGTCGGGGGAAAGTAAGAATTCCATATGTAATTTTGAATTTTTTTTCATTCATTGCAGACATGTATTGAGAGTCTTTTCGTTCATTGCTAAGACAGAATTGACTATTTTCTGAAAGAATGTCAAAAAGTTAAAAGAAAATAGCTTTTCGTAATTTTTAAATCATTTAGAAGTTTCATTGTATTCTTATCGAATTTGAATATTTATAATTGTAACATTTTTTATCATGCTTTTAAACCAGATATTAATCTTAGATAAGATTTATATCCGGATTAATAGGAGATTAAATTTTAATTAGAAATTAATGTCTGATAACCGTAATTTTATGTTTCTAAAATAATTTGAAAAATGTCTTTGTTTTGTCTAAAATAAATTTGTGTTGTTTAAAGATTCGTTCAACATTGAATGACCTAGAATTTTAGCTCTATTTCTTTTAGTTATCTTATCTTTACTTTTGTACAAATGCCCTCTTCCGATATTTAATGGAAAAATTATCCTCATCAGTCAGGATACAGTAACATACTGTTCTAAATTCCTCAGCGGAAATAGAATGTAAAGCAACTATGATACAGAGTATGCAAATATTTTCTCTTTCAAAATCTCTCGACTCCCTCAATTCGCTCACAGCTGAAGTGCAATAGCTACGTTCACTTCATTATAAATTAAATGTTGCGGGATGATCGGCTGTACGCAAGAAGAAGCAGAAGTGCAATTAAGTGTGCTACCCTCAAGCGCCATCTATCGGTTTCAAAAGTTATGATTCCAAATTTTGTTCTTTAGCTGCGGGAATAAGCGATCTGAATTCTTGAAATATTACTGAATTATTGCAAAATTATTCAAAAGAAATTTACTGACAGAAAAGAAATTCACAAAACAGCTCAAGATTATATAGATCAGCGGTTCTTAACCTATGGGTCGCGACCCAAAATTGGGTCGCGAAGCATATTTCTTGGGTCGTGCTGAGTCGAACCAAAAAAGTTAGTAATACAACAAATTTCAGACATTTTAGAAATGACGACTTGAATAAATATCAACAATCGAAAATGAATGTGAACTAACTGAAAAAATTACATGTTTTAAAAATAAACTCAAATTATGGAGAAATAAGGTTGAAATAAAGAAACTTGCTTCATTCCCGACTCTTAATTTACTTGTTGAAGACAATAATATTGATATCACAGATTTTGAAATACAGAAAATTATTTTTAATCATTTAGAAAAACTAATAGCAGACTTTGATCGATATTTCCCTGCAGACGATGTTTTCAAATATAATTGGGTTCGAATGCCATTTAATTTTGATGTAAGTGATTTGCATGAGGAATTTGTTAATATTAATCAATTTCAAGAGCAATTAATAGAAATACAAAGTGACCAAGCACTTCGATACAATTTCTACAAAAACACTGAATCTTTGTGCTTTCTGGTTAAAATTAAAAACCGAAAAGCCAATAATTGTTAAAGAAGCCCTAAAAGTATTATTGCCCTTTGCAACAACATATATGTGTGAGGCTGGTTTTTCGGCTCTGTGTGTAATCAAAAACAATTACCGGAACAAGTTAAATCCTGAAATAGATATAAGGTGCTCCTTGACAAGCATTCAACCGAGGTTTGAAGATCTTTCAAAATGTATTCAAGCACAAGGTTCTCGTTAAAACTGTATGACTTGCATTTAAAATTTAAAAGACTTAACATATGCATTGATATTTCTTTCTTTTTTTTTTAGGAATAAGTTAAAATGTCAATTATTTTCAAAAAGTTATAAATATATTTTAATTTGGTCAATAAAAAATATTAAAAACACTTGATTATTAAATAAATTTTCCTTGGATCGAAAAGTACTTTTGTTTATCTTTATTATTAAAAAAATAAATAAAAAAATTGTGAGTTAAAAAAATTTTCATCGTAGGATTGAAGATTTTTTAAAAATACAATTTAAAATAAAGCAATGAAAAAATTTTAACTTTTTTTTGGGTCGCGACATGAGCATATTTCTCAAATTTGGGTAGCGGCTTAAAAAGGTTAAGAACCACTGATATAGATGAATAAAATAAACATATGATTTTCATATTGAATTACATGCTTATCATCTCTATAAAAATTTACTGTATATAGTATATATCAGCAAAATGAATTATAGTTTGAAGGGAAATAGAATGTTTTATTTATTTTTGTGCATTTGGATAGTATCTTAAACGCGGCACTGGTGCTTGTTTACGAGAAAATGATAATGTTAACATATTGAAGATGTAATATTTATTATGTAATAATAATTTGTTAATAATGATTTAATGTATTACAAAAACGATACAACTCGAATTAACATAACACAAAAACAATTATTAAAAACAATTATGCAGTGTTTTGATCAGTTATATATTTGTACTGACAAAAAAAAGCTTGCTTCTGACTTCTCTTTTTTTTATTTTCTCTAATAAAGCTTTGTATTTTTCTCTTGTATTTTCTCTAATGAAGTATATTATAAACGGTTATGGTAAAAGTCGATTTCTGTGCTGCAATTTGTAAAGGTTGAATCTATTTTTGCCTTCCAACAGGTAGTTCGTTATTAGTTCAACAAAGAGTCCTTTGGTCATAAATTGATTTAAAATTGGTACAAAAAATTCGTGGAAGATCATTGAAAATGGAAAGGGGGAAACACTGATCTCCCTAGCACGTCTGTTGGAAATAGTGAGCGTATACGAACAGTTTCTAAACGTAACTATAATAAATTCTCACGTATAGGGCTTAGAATTTCGCAATCGACGATATAGATTGCGCTCAAAAGCTATGACTGCTATTCTTCAAAATTAGCAGGATTGCATTCTCAAAGCAAAGAATTCAGTAATCAGGGATTAGCAACTTCACATGTAATAAGATATATTTCCGATTCGACGTTCAACGTATAACAAATAGAACTCATATTGCACGCACAGTATAAAGCTTTGCACTTTCATCTACCCAATGATGTATATCAATGGAGCCTTTATCTGTTATTCATTAGAAAAAAATTTAAACCCGCTTTTTCTTTTGAACACAAGGATATGTCTAACAATGGAAATCGGCAAAGTCAGCCTTTTCTTCTTCTTTAAAATGTGCCATTTATTCTATATATATTATATTTTATTTTCTTATCAGTTCACAAAATAATTAGTTTCCTTCCTGAAAGGCTTTTTTTTTTCTTTTGTAAAAATTACTGGTATGAAAAGTTTGTAATTTTGATACAAATGCTCTAATTAAAAATTTTAATTACATATAATAATATATTTTACATTGTCGAAGCCGGTTCATTTAGCTTCTCTGAAAAAGTTTAGAAAAATGTGTCAATGCGAAAATGTCCACACACTTTTAATCTCATATTCCTGGTTAATTTTTTTAGGATGCTAAATATCTGATAGATTTATTTTATAGTTTATTACGAAGATAAACATAAATGTTTAATACATTTTACATTATATGGGATGCGACACGAAAGTTTTACGTTGATACACCAGGATATCAAGGAGATAAATAATCATTCCGGTGCAAATTTAATGTCTTAATTCGTAAGTTTTAATGTTCTATCGTAATTTATGTTTAATGTTCCATCGTCAGAATGATTTTATGCCTGTACTACATTTTGATTCCTTGAGCGATTTCATTTCTAAAACAAACTTTTAATTAAAGATTAATTTTTAATATTATGAATTTTATTCTTATAAAATATTTGAAAAGGTTTCTTTGAGACTAAATATTAATTATACAAAAGACATTTGTAAATTATATATAGGAAAAGGAGTAAAAAAATCTAGATGAGGTAATGCAATACCATTCATAAATTGAACTTGATGGGAAACTTTATACTTACTACCACTAAAAGAATTAAACTTATGTTTTTATATTATTCAACTAAAACGCATTTTCTTATAACGTTTTATCGCTAAACATATTAAGTACGGTAATTGTTTTCGAATACTTTGGCTGTTTACAACGAAAATGAAGCGGTTGTTATATTAGGACTGTGGGGAATGATTCGTAACGTGTTAACGTATACCACGTATTTTTCGTGATAAATCCGTGAGATCATGGTTAAACCTAGTTCTGTGCGGTTGAGGGATGATGTGGATAGGCTGATACGCAGTTTGCGTACCGATTGTAATGTTATTTTATTTGCTTTCGGCGTCCTGATTTTGTGTTATAATAACCAGAGTTATATACACCTACATATTAGAAATATGAAATTGTTCGTAAAAAATAAGATATCAAATTGTTGTATTTGTGAAAATTCTAGATAATTTAGGATGCTTTCAGATGAGAATAAGTATGATTAGAAATATTTTAATTTTTATTTTGAACTTAAAGAAAATGACGAATAATTTAATTTTTAAATATACCGGTTTGTTTTTGCATAAAAAACGTACACATTCGTTTTTTTTTTAAATTGTTGGCATTTTAATTTTTTGTAAATTGAAGAAAGTAATTCGTTATTTTTATTTCTTAAACGTAATGATGATCAATACGATTTTATGACAGTTACATTTTGATTCCTTCAGTGATTTGATTTCTGAGACAAACTCTGAATTAAAAATTAATTTTTAACTTTGAATTAATCTGTACAGATGGAACACGACGTGGTAGACATAGTATTAAAAGGCTTGAAAACTAATTGCCATTTTATTATTATTTATTCAATCTTTGCTTGCTATTTTTTGTCTCTAGTTTTTTCTTTGTGCCGGTTTGGTTCCAAAAGAACTATGATTATATATACCAACAATATTAGGGGACAAATGAAAGTTGGTGAAAAAGAAGATATCAAAATGTTGTATTTGTGAAAATTCTGGATAAAAATTATTTTGGAAACTTTCAGATGATTGTCAGTATGTTTAAAAGGAATTAAATATTTATTCATTTGTATTTAACCGAAAGAAAATTACGAATAATTTAATTTTTGGATATACGTTTCGTGTTTGCATAAAGAACGTACAACTTTGTTTTGGTTTTGAAAAAGTTGTACATTTGAATTTTTGCAAACTAAAGGAATTAATTTGGTAAGTTTTAATATTTCAACGTAGTAATAGTAAGTACGATTTTATTTCTGATACATATATTAATTGCATTTTAAATTCCTTCAGCGATTTAATTTCTGTGAAAAACTTTGAATTAAAAATTAATTTTTAGTAAATGAATTTTATTATTTTAAAAGCTTTCTTTGAGACTTTGAATGTAATTATACAAAAAGTATACGTAAATATCAGACGAGAAAAGAAGAAAAATAACTATACGACCTCAAATATTGGAACAACATTTTGAAATTGAATTTGATGGTGAATTTTATACTTTCTACCACTAAAATTAAAAATTTTACGTTTATAGATATTAGTAAAAAATTCGCCAGACTGAGTGTTAAAACTTCGATTTCTGTTTATAGTAACGGCCCAAATTATTTTTGGATATTGAGGGCCTGTGTATTAATGTGTAGTTTCACTTACAATGGGTAAAGGTGTCAGAAAAATGATCGTAGCTGAATAGTTCGTGTCAACCCGCGATATGAAAATTTTTCTATACAGCCATTTCACTATTCTGTATTTTCTCATCACTTTCTTCTATTACTTATTTCTTTTTATTTCTGTGTGTCCATGTCATTTACCAGAACCATGATTAAATATTTTACGCAATTCCAACTTTAATAGATTCTTCAACAAAATATTTTAAAACTTCAAATTTTGATAGTCATATAATTCACTCATAATATTATAAAGGCCTTCAGTCATAACGTGATATGTATCTCTCTAATTTTCTGTTACCACTCCTAGAATTTATGCTTTAAGTTAAAGTGTAAATGATTAATCTGCAATTAATATAATAATATTTTTTACTGAAACCAAGTTTTTTTTTTTAATAATAAGATTATTGATAATAGAGTCACTGAGCGTTTAAACTTTATGGGCACTAAAGAATATCTTTCTTAATTTATGTAATATCTCAAGAATTTGTCAACAAAATTTTCTGAGATTCACCATGAACAGATCGATTAATTAACAATGTTTAATTTTAAATGCATCAAACACTAAGAAAATAATATGAATCGTTTAAAATAATCGGTCGAAAACAGGTTTAAAAAAACAACTTAAAAAACGATGTACTGAAAACTATAAACATATACAAAAAAATATATAACTAACATAAATACAATTTAATTACAAAAGCATGGAACTAACCTAAAAATAATTTAAATCATAGAAAACAGGTTAAAAAAAACTACTTAAAAAACGATGTACTTAAAACTATAAGCATATACAAAAAATGTATAACTAACATAAATACAATTTACTTACAAAAGCATGCAACTAACCTAAAAGTAAATTAAATCATCCGCTGATAATGGTTGTCATGTCAACAATCAGAACACAATGCGCATGCGTGAATTTTCTTCGCCAGTTACGGTAGCGCAAATGCGTGAATTTTTCTACGCCAGTTGGGGTAAGGCTATGCAGATTAGACATTTTTAATTTTCTTTATTCTGTGTTATTTTAATTCAAAAGTACTTCAGAATGAATCTAAAACATGGATTAATTAACAATGTTTAATTTTAAATGCATAAAACATTAAGAAAATAAACAGAATCGTTTGAAATAATCGGCCTAAAAATGTTAACTCTGGCCTCGTTACTGTTGGGAGAAAAAAAAAAAAAAAAAAAAAAAAAACTGAAGCCTTACTCATTTTGGCGCCAACTTTTCCTCCAAAAAAATCTTCATTAATAACATGAAGATTTTTTTGGCGGAAAAGTTGGCGGTGGGGAAAATGGAAGATTTTTTTTGTCGGGAAAGTTAGTTTTTAATTAATAATTAAAATTCTAATTAAAATTTCAAAAAAGGATTTGATAGCTGTTTGTCAAATGACCTGGCCTGTAGAGCGCCAACACACACACACACATCGAGCTTTATTATAAGTATATAGATTATATGGGATGCGACGCGAAAGTTTTACGTTGATACACCAGGATATCAAGATAAATAATCATTCCGATGCAAGCTAAAAGTCTTAATTCGTAAGTTTTAATGCTCTATCTTAATGATGGTGAGCATGATTTAATGCCTGTACTACATTTTGATTTCCTGAGCGATTTCATTTCTAAAACAAACTTTTAATTAAAGATTAATTTTTAATATTATGAATTTTATTCTTTTAAAATATTTGAAAAGCTTTCCTTGAGACTGAATATTAATTATACAAAAGGTATTTGTAAATTATTTACAGGAAAAGAAGTGAAAAAATCTAGATGAGGTAATGCAATACCATTCATAAATTGAACTTGATGGGGAATTTTATACTTACTACCACTAAAGGAATTAAACTTATGTTTATATACAAATAAATCAACTCGAAGGGGTTGTTTAATAACAATATTTTAGCATGCCTTTTTCAGACGCTCTAATTGTTTTCGGATAATTTGGGCTATTTACAGAAAAAAGAAACGGTTTTCTGATTCGTAATATGGGGAATGATAGTAGTCGTATTTTCCGAGTTAAATATAGGTTTGTGCGGTTGAGGCATGATGAGGAAAGAGTGTTACTATGCAGTTTGCATATCAATTGTTACAGTGGCTCAAAAAATTGAGAGTACACCTTACTTTTACTTCATAAATCCGACTTTCAATATAAATAACACATTACCGGGAAGTGCAAACATGATTTTATTTTTACACTTAACAAATGGTTTAATTTAGAGTAAAAATAAAGAAAAATCAACGAAAAATTTCTAAATTGAAAATTTTTAGAAGCATTTTAAATAAACATACGCAGAATTTTGCCTCAAAAAATTGAGAATACACCAATTAAATCTTTGCAATATCACGCATAGAAATAAAGTGTCACTATTAAATTGCATGTCTTTTGGCTCTTATGTCATGGTACCGATTTGACCAATTTTTGGTGGTATTTGAAAATATTTTACCCCATTCTTCTTGCACTACTTGTTTTGAATGGGTTTTGTTTCTAATTTTGTATTTTTGAACCACTTTTTCGGGTATGGCCCACGAATATTCAATGGCATTGATGTCGGGATACTGTGGTGGTGTGTGTAACTGCTATTTACAATGAAAAAGACACCATATTTTGAAGTTACGTGTATTCTGTTTGGGGTCGTACTGGAAAATGAAATTGTCTTACTGGAAAATGAAATTTGCATCTAAACCCAAATTTTTGCATTTTCCTTCAGATTGCTGCGAAGTCTATCCAAGTAAACCGTATCATTTATAATTCCATCTATAAAAATTAAATTTCCTACCCCGGATGAAGCCATGTAACCTCAAATCATCACGGAGTCACCATCATGTTTACCTGTAGGACGTAAATTTTTTGGATACAAAGCAGTATTAGGCTTTCTCCATACAGTAAGATGGTTGTCACTGCCAAAAATGTTCAGGTTTCTTTCATTACTAAATATAGATTTCTTCCAAAGGTTATTGGTCTTCAATTGAGGAGTTTTTGCAAACTTCAAATGCTTTTTCTGAATTTGCAAGCTGATGAACGGCTTCTCTCTAACAATGCTACTTTTATATCCAGCTTGTCTAATGGCATTTAGCACAGTTTCAGGACTTACACTTCTGCCTATCATTTGAAAAGTTTCTGCAACAAGTTGGATGAACCATATGGTAGCAGCAATGTAAAGGGAAGTGTCAAAAATTTGGATTTAGATGAAAATTTCATTCTCCAGCAGGACAATGACCCCAAACAGAATGCACGTAACGTCAAAATATGATGTCTTTTTCATTGTAAATAGCAGTTACACACACCACCACAGTATCCCGACATCAATGCCATTGAATATTAGTGAGCCATACCTGAAAAAGTGGTTCAAAAATACAAAATTAGAAACAAAACCCATTTAAAACGTGGTGCAAGAAGAATTTGGTAAAATATCTTCAAATACCTCCAAAAATGGGTCGAATCGGTACCATGACGTTTAGAGACCATTATAACAGCCAAAAGACATGAATTTAATAGTGACACTTTGTTTCTATGCGTGATATTGCAAAAATTTCATTGGTGTATTCTCAATTTTTTGAGGCAAAATTCTGCGTATGTTTATTTAAAATGCTTCTGAAAATTTTCAATTTAGAAATTTTTTATTGATTTTTCTTTATTTTTACTCTAAATTAAACCATTTGTTATGTGTAAAAATAAAAACAAGTTTGCACTTCCCGGTAATGTGTTATTTATATTGAAAGTCGTATTTATCAAGTAAACGTAAGGTGTACTCTCAATTTTTTGAGCCACTGTATATCCTTTTATTGGATTTTTTTAATTTGTTTTCGGCGTCCTGATTTTTTTCTGTTATAAGAACCAGAGTTATATAACCTGCATATTAGAAACATGAAAATGTTCGTAAAAAATAAGATACCAAATTTTTGTATTTGTGAAAATTCTAGATAATTTAGGATGCTTTCAGATAAGAATAAGTATGTTTAAAAAATTTAAATTTTTATTAATTTGTATTTTGAACCTAAAGAAAATTACGAATAATTTAATTTTTGAATATACTGGTTTGCGTTTCCATAAAGAACGTACGCATTCGTTTTTTTTTTAAATTGTGGCATTTTAATTTTTTGTAAATTAAAGGAAGTAATTCGTTATGTTTTATTTCTTAAACGTAATGATGATCAATGCGCTTTTATGCCAGTTATATTTATTACATTTTGATTCCTTCAGCGATTTAATTTCTGAGACAAACTCTGAATTAAAAATTTATTTTTAGTAAACTCTGAATTAAAAATTAATTTTCAACTTTGAATTAATGTGTGCAGATGGGTCACGACGTGGTAGGCATAGTATTAAAAAGTTTGGAAATGAATTGCCATTTTAATATTATTTATTCAATCTTTGCTTACTATTTTTTGTATCTAATTTTTTCTTTTTATTTCTTTGTGCTGATTTGGTTTCGAAAGAACCAAGATTATATATACCAACAATATTAGGGAACGAATGAAAGTTGGTGCAAAAGAAGATATCAAAATATTGTATTTGTGAAAATTCTGGATAAAAATTATTTAGGATACTTTTAGATTATTTTCAATATGTTTAAAAAGAGAATAAATATTTATTCATTTGTATTTAACCTGAGAAAATTACAAATAATTTAATTTTTGGATATACGCTTCGTGTTTGCATAAAGAACGTACAACTTCGTTTTTGTTTTGAAAAAGTTGAACATTTTAATTTTTGCAAACTAAAGGAATTAATTTGGTAAGTTTTAATACTTCAACGCAATGATAGTCAATACGATTTTATTCCTGATACATATATTACATTTTGAATTTGTTCAGCGATTTCATTTCTGAGACAAACTTTGAATTAAAAATTAATTTTTAGTAAATGAATTTTATTATTTAAAAGCTTTCTTTGAGATTTTGAATGTAACTATACAAAAAATATATGTAAAAGTCAGACAAGAAAAGAAGAAAAATAACTATACGACCTCAAATATTGGAACAACATTTTGAAATTGAATTTGATGGTGAATTTTATACTTTCTACCACTAAAATTAAAAATTTTACGTTTATAGATATTAGTAAAAAATTCGCCAGAGTGAGTGTTAAAACTTCGATTTCTGTTTATAGTAACGGCCCAAATTATTTTTGGATATTGAGGGCCTGTGTATTAATGTGTAGTTTCACTTACAATGGGTAAAGGTGTCAGAAAAATGATCGTAGCTGAATAGTTCGTGTCAACCCGCGATATGAAAATTTTTCTATACAGCCATTTCACTATTCTGTATTTTCTCATCACTTTCTTCTATTACTTATTTCTTTTTATTTCTGTGTGTCCATGTCATTTACCAGAACCATGATTAAATATTTTACGCAATTCCAACTTTAATAGATTCTTCAACAAAATATTTTAAAACTTCAAATTTTGATAGTCATATAATTCACTCATAATATTATAAAGGCCTTCAGTCATAACGTGATATGTATCTCTCTAATTTTCTGTTACCACTCCTAGAATTTATGCTTTAAGTTAAAGTGTAAATGATTAATCTGCAATTAATATAATAATATTTTTTACTGAAACCAAGTTTTTTTTTTTTTTAATAATAAGATTATTGATAATAGAGTCACTGAGCGTTTAAACTTTATGGGCACTAAAGAATATCTTTCTTAATTTATGTAATATCTCAAGAATTTGTCAACAAAATTTTCTGAGATTCACCATGAACAGATCGATTAATTAACAATGTTTAATTTTAAATGCATCAAACACTAAGAAAATAATATGAATCGTTTAAAATAATCGGTCGAAAACAGGTTTAAAAAAACAACTTAAAAAACGATGTACTGAAAACTATAAGCATATACAAAAAAATATATAACTAACATAAATACAATTTAATTACAAAAGCATGGAACTAACCTAAAAATAATTTAAATCATTGAAAACAGGTTAAAAAAAACTACTTAAAAAACGATGTACTTAAAACTATAAGCATATACAAAAAATGTATAACTAACATAAATACAATTTACTTACAAAAGCATGCAACTAACCTAAAAGTAAATTAAATCATCCGCTGATAATGGTTGTCATGTCAACAATCAGAACACAATGCGCATGCGTGAATTTTCTTCGCCAGTTACGGTAGCGCAAATGCGTGAATTTTTCTACGCCAGTTGGGGTAAGGCTATGCAGATTAGACATTTTTAATTTTCTTTATTCTGTGTTATTTTAATTCAAAAGTACTTCAGAATGAATCTAAAACATGGATTAATTAACAATGTTTAATTTTAAATGCATAAAACATTAAGAAAATAAACAGAATCGTTTGAAATAATCGGCCTAAAAATGTTAACTCTGGCCTCGTTACTGTTGGGAGAAAAAAAAAAAAAAAAAAAAAAAAACTGAAGCCTTACTCATTTTGGCGCCAACTTTTCCTCCAAAAAAATCTTCATTAATAACATGAAGATTTTTTTGGCGGAAAAGTTGGCGGTGGGGAAAATGGAAGATTTTTTTTGTCGGGAAAGTTAGTTTTTAATTAATAATTAAAATTCTAATTAAAATTTCAAAAAAGGATTTGATAGCTGTTTGTCAAATGACCTGGCCTGTAGAGCACCAACACACACACACACATCGAGCTTTATTATAAGTATATAGATTATATGGGATGCGACGCGAAAGTTTTACGTTGATACACCAGGATATCAAGATAAATAATCATTCCGATGCAAGCTAAAAGTCTTAATTCGTAAGTTTTAATGCTCTATCTTAATGATGGTGAGCATGATTTAATGCCTGTACTACATTTTGATTTCCTGAGCGATTTCATTTCTAAAACAAACTTTTAATTAAAGATTAATTTTTAATATTATGAATTTTATTCTTTTAAAATATTTGAAAAGCTTTCCTTGAGACTGAATATTAATTATACAAAAAGTATTTGTAAATTATTTACAGGAAAAGAAGTGAAAAAATCTAGATGAGGTAATGCAATACCATTCATAAATTGAACTTGATGGGGAATTTTATACTTACTACCACTAAAAGAATTAAACTTATGTTTATATACAAATAAATCAACTCGAAGGGGTTGTTTAATAACAATATTTTAGCATGCCTTTTTCAGACGCTCTAATTGTTTTCGGATAATTTGGGCTATTTACAGAAAAAAGAAACGGTTTTCTGATTCGTAATATGGGGAATGATAGTAGTCGTATTTTCCGAGTTAAATATAGGTTTGTGCGGTTGAGGCATGATGAGGAAAGAGTGTTACTATGCAGTTTGCATATCAATTGTTACAGTGGCTCAAAAAATTGAGAGTACACCTTACTTTTACTTCATAAATCCGACTTTCAATATAAATAACACATTACCGGGAAGTGCAAACATGATTTTATTTTTACACTTAACAAATGGTTTAATTTAGAGTAAAAATAAAGAAAAATCAACGAAAAATTTCTAAATTGAAAATTTTTAGAAGCATTTTAAATAAACATACGCAGAATTTTGCCTCAAAAAATTGAGAATACACCAATTAAATCTTTGCAATATCACGCATAGAAATAAAGTGTCACTATTAAATTGCATGTCTTTTGGCTCTTATGTCATGGTACCGATTTGACCAATTTTTGGTGGTATTTGAAAATATTTTACCCCATTCTTCTTGCACTACTTGTTTTGAATGGGTTTTGTTTCTAATTTTGTATTTTTGAACCACTTTTTCGGGTATGGCCCACGAATATTCAATGGCATTGATGTCGGGATACTGTGGTGGTGTGTGTAACTGCTATTTACAATGAAAAAGACACCATATTTTGAAGTTACGTGTATTCTGTTTGGGGTCGTACTGGAAAATGAAATTGTCTTACTGGAAAATGAAATTTGCATCTAAACCCAAATTTTTGCATTTTCCTTCAGATTGCTGCGAAGTCTATCCAAGTAAACCGTATCATTTATAATTCCATCTATAAAAATTAAATTTCCTACCCCGGATGAAGCCATGTAACCTCAAATCATCACGGAGTCACATCATGTTTACCTGTAGGACGTAAATTTTTTGGATACAAAGCAGTATTAGGCTTTCTCCATACAGTAAGATGGTTGTCACTGCCAAAAATGTTCAGGTTTCTTTCATTACTAAATATAGATTTCTTCCAAAGGTTATTGGTCTTCAATTGAGGAGTTTTTGCAAACTTCAAATGCTTTTTCTGAATTTGCAAGCTGATGAACGGCTTCTCTCTAACAATGCTACTTTTATATCCAGCTTGTCTAATGGCATTTAGCACAGTTTCAGGACTTACACTTCTGCCTATCATTTGAAAAGTTTCTGCAACAAGTTGGATGAACCATATGGTAGCAGCAATGTAAAGGGAAGTGTCAAAAATTTGGATTTAGATGAAAATTTCATTCTCCAGCAGGACAATGACCCCAAACAGAATGCACGTAACGTCAAAATATGATGTCTTTTTCATTGTAAATAGCAGTTACACACACCACCACAGTATCCCGACATCAATGCCATTGAATATTAGTGAGCCATACCTGAAAAAGTGGTTCAAAAATACAAAATTAGAAACAAAACCCATTTAAAACGTGGTGCAAGAAGAATTTGGTAAAATATCTTCAAATACCACCAAAAATGGGTCGAATCGGTACCATGACGTTTAGAGACCATTATAACAGCCAAAAGACATGAATTTAATAGTGACACTTTGTTTCTATGCGTGATATTGCAAAAATTTCATTGGTGTATTCTCAATTTTTTGAGGCAAAATTCTGCGTATGTTTATTTAAAATGCTTCTGAAAATTTTCAATTTAGAAATTTTTTATTGATTTTTCTTTATTTTTACTCTAAATTAAACCATTTGTTATGTGTAAAAATAAAAACAAGTTTGCACTTCCCGGTAATGTGTTATTTATATTGAAAGTCGTATTTATCAAGTAAACGTAAGGTGTACTCTCAATTTTTTGAGCCACTGTATATCCTTTTATTGGATTTTTTTAATTTGTTTTCGGCGTCCTGATTTTTTTCTGTTATAAGAACCAGAGTTATATAACCTGCATATTAGAAACATGAAAATGTTCGTAAAAAATAAGATACCAAATTTTTGTATTTGTGAAAATTCTAGATAATTTAGGATGCTTTCAGATAAGAATAAGTATGTTTAAAAAATTTAAATTTTTATTAATTTGTATTTTGAACCTAAAGAAAATTACGAATAATTTAATTTTTGAATATACTGGTTTGCGTTTCCATAAAGAACGTACGCATTCGTTTTTTTTTTAAATTGTGGCATTTTAATTTTTTGTAAATTAAAGGAAGTAATTCGTTATGTTTTATTTCTTAAACGTAATGATGATCAATGCGCTTTTATGCCAGTTATATTTATTACATTTTGATTCCTTCAGCGATTTAATTTCTGAGACAAACTCTGAATTAAAAATTTATTTTTAGTAAACTCTGAATTAAAAATTAATTTTCAACTTTGAATTAATGTGTGCAGATGGGTCACGACGTGGTAGGCATAGTATTAAAAAGTTTGGAAATGAATTGCCATTTTAATATTATTTATTCAATCTTTGCTTACTATTTTTTGTATCTAATTTTTTCTTTTTATTTCTTTGTGCTGATTTGGTTTCGAAAGAACCAAGATTATATATACCAACAATATTAGGGAACGAATGAAAGTTGGTGCAAAAGAAGATATCAAAATATTGTATTTGTGAAAATTCTGGATAAAAATTATTTAGGATACTTTTAGATTATTTTCAATATGTTTAAAAAGAGAATAAATATTTATTCATTTGTATTTAACCTGAGAAAATTACAAATAATTTAATTTTTGGATATACGCTTCGTGTTTGCATAAAGAACGTACAACTTCGTTTTTGTTTTGAAAAAGTTGAACATTTTAATTTTTGCAAACTAAAGGAATTAATTTGGTAAGTTTTAATACTTCAACGCAATGATAGTCAATACGATTTTATTCCTGATACATATATTACATTTTGAATTTGTTCAGCGATTTCATTTCTGAGACAAACTTTGAATTAAAAATTAATTTTTAGTAAATGAATTTTATTATTTAAAAGCTTTCTTTGAGATTTTGAATGTAACTATACAAAAAATATATGTAAAAGTCAGACAAGAAAAGAAGAAAAATAACTATACGACCTCAAATATTGGAACAACATTTTGAAATTGAATTTGATGGTGAATTTTATACTTTCTACCACTAAAATTAAAAATTTTACGTTTATAGATATTAGTAAAAAATTCGCTAGACTGAGTGTTAAAACTTCGATTTCTGTTTATAGTAACGGCCCAAATTATTTTTGGATATTGAGGGCCTGTGTATTAATGTGTAGTTTCACTTACAATGGGTAAAGGTGTCAGAAAAATGATCGTAGCTGAATAGTTCGTGTCAACCCGCGATATGAAAATTTTTCTATACAGCCATTTCACTATTCTGTATTTTCTCATCACTTTCTTCTATTACTTATTTCTTTTTATTTCTGTGTGTCCATGTCATTTACCAGAACCATGATTAAATATTTTACGCAATTCCAACTTTAATAGATTCTTCAACAAAATATTTTAAAACTTCAAATTTTGATAGTCATATAATTCACTCATAATATTATAAAGGCCTTCAGTCATAACGTGATATGTATCTCTCTAATTTTCTGTTACCACTCCTAGAATTTATGCTTTAAGTTAAAGTGTAAATGATTAATCTGCAATTAATATAATAATATTTTTTACTGAAACCAAGTTTTTTTTTTTTTAATAATAAGATTATTGATAATAGAGTCACTGAGCGTTTAAACTTTATGGGCACTAAAGAATATCTTTCTTAATTTATGTAATATCTCAAGAATTTGTCAACAAAATTTTCTGAGATTCACCATGAACAGATCGATTAATTAACAATGTTTAATTTTAAATGCATCAAACACTAAGAAAATAATATGAATCGTTTAAAATAATCGGTCGAAAACAGGTTTAAAAAAACAACTTAAAAAACGATGTACTGAAAACTATAAGCATATACAAAAAAATATATAACTAACATAAATACAATTTAATTACAAAAGCATGGAACTAACCTAAAAATAATTTAAATCATTGAAAACAGGTTAAAAAAAACTACTTAAAAAACGATGTACTTAAAACTATAAGCATATACAAAAAATGTATAACTAACATAAATACAATTTACTTACAAAAGCATGCAACTAACCTAAAAGTAAATTAAATCATCCGCTGATAATGGTTGTCATGTCAACAATCAGAACACAATGCGCATGCGTGAATTTTCTTCGCCAGTTACGGTAGCGCAAATGCGTGAATTTTTCTACGCCAGTTGGGGTAAGGCTATGCAGATTAGACATTTTTAATTTTCTTTATTCTGTGTTATTTTAATTCAAAAGTACTTCAGAATGAATCTAAAACATGGATTAATTAACAATGTTTAATTTTAAATGCATAAAACATTAAGAAAATAAACAGAATCGTTTGAAATAATCGGCCTAAAAATGTTAACTCTGGCCTCGTTACTGTTGGGAGAAAAAAAAAAAAAAAAAAAAAAAAAACTGAAGCCTTACTCATTTTGGCGCCAACTTTTCCTCCAAAAAAATCTTCATTAATAACATGAAGATTTTTTTGGCGGAAAAGTTGGCGGTGGGGAAAATGGAAGATTTTTTTTGTCGGGAAAGTTAGTTTTTAATTAATAATTAAAATTCTAATTAAAATTTCAAAAAAGGATTTGATAGCTGTTTGTCAAATGACCTGGCCTGTAGAGCACCAACACACACACACACATCGAGCTTTATTATAAGTATATAGATTATATGGGATGCGACGCGAAAGTTTTACGTTGATACACCAGGATATCAAGATAAATAATCATTCCGATGCAAGCTAAAAGTCTTAATTCGTAAGTTTTAATGCTCTATCTTAATGATGGTGAGCATGATTTAATGCCTGTACTACATTTTGATTTCCTGAGCGATTTCATTTCTAAAACAAACTTTTAATTAAAGATTAATTTTTAATATTATGAATTTTATTCTTTTAAAATATTTGAAAAGCTTTCCTTGAGACTGAATATTAATTATACAAAAAGTATTTGTAAATTATTTACAGGAAAAGAAGTGAAAAAATCTAGATGAGGTAATGCAATACCATTCATAAATTGAACTTGATGGGGAATTTTATACTTACTACCACTAAAAGAATTAAACTTATGTTTATATACAAATAAATCAACTCGAAGGGGTTGTTTAATAACAATATTTTAGCATGCCTTTTTCAGACGCTCTAATTGTTTTCGGATAATTTGGGCTATTTACAGAAAAAAGAAACGGTTTTCTGATTCGTAATATGGGGAATGATAGTAGTCGTATTTTCCGAGTTAAATATAGGTTTGTGCGGTTGAGGCATGATGAGGAAAGAGTGTTACTATGCAGTTTGCATATCAATTGTTACAGTGGCTCAAAAAATTGAGAGTACACCTTACTTTTACTTCATAAATCCGACTTTCAATATAAATAACACATTACCGGGAAGTGCAAACATGATTTTATTTTTACACTTAACAAATGGTTTAATTTAGAGTAAAAATAAAGAAAAATCAACGAAAAATTTCTAAATTGAAAATTTTTAGAAGCATTTTAAATAAACATACGCAGAATTTTGCCTCAAAAAATTGAGAATACACCAATTAAATCTTTGCAATATCACGCATAGAAATAAAGTGTCACTATTAAATTGCATGTCTTTTGGCTCTTATGTCATGGTACCGATTTGACCAATTTTTGGTGGTATTTGAAAATATTTTACCCCATTCTTCTTGCACTACTTGTTTTGAATGGGTTTTGTTTCTAATTTTGTATTTTTGAACCACTTTTTCGCGTATGGCCCACGAATATTCAATGGCATTGATGTCGGGATACTGTGGTGGTGTGTGTAACTGCTATTTACAATGAAAAAGACACCATATTTTGAAGTTACGTGTATTCTGTTTGGGGTCGTACTGGAAAATGAAATTGTCTTACTGGAAAATGAAATTTGCATCTAAACCCAAATTTTTGCATTTTCCTTCAGATTGCTGCGAAGTCTATCCAAGTAAACCGTATCATTTATAATTCCATCTATAAAAATTAAATTTCCTACCCCGGATGAAGCCATGTAACCTCAAATCATCACGGAGTCACCATCATGTTTACCTGTAGGACGTAAATTTTTTGGATACAAAGCAGTATTAGGCTTTCTCCATACAGTAAGATGGTTGTCACTGCCAAAAATGTTCAGGTTTCTTTCATTACTAAATATAGATTTCTTCCAAAGGTTATTGGTCTTCAATTGAGGAGTTTTTGCAAACTTCAAATGCTTTTTCTGAATTTGCAAGCTGATGAACGGCTTCTCTCTAACAATGCTACTTTTATATCCAGCTTGTCTAATGGCATTTAGCACAGTTTCAGGACTTACACTTCTGCCTATCATTTGAAAAGTTTCTGCAACAAGTTGGATGAACCATATGGTAGCAGCAATGTAAAGGGAAGTGTCAAAAATTTGGATTTAGATGAAAATTTCATTCTCCAGCAGGACAATGACCCCAAACAGAATGCACGTAACGTCAAAATATGATGTCTTTTTCATTGTAAATAGCAGTTACACACACCACCACAGTATCCCGACATCAATGCCATTGAATATTAGTGAGCCATACCTGAAAAAGTGGTTCAAAAATACAAAATTAGAAACAAAACCCATTTAAAACGTGGTGCAAGAAGAATTTGGTAAAATATCTTCAAATACCACCAAAAATGGGTCGAATCGGTACCATGACGTTTAGAGACCATTATAACAGCCAAAAGACATGAATTTAATAGTGACACTTTGTTTCTATGCGTGATATTGCAAAAATTTCATTGGTGTATTCTCAATTTTTTGAGGCAAAATTCTGCGTATGTTTATTTAAAATGCTTCTGAAAATTTTCAATTTAGAAATTTTTTATTGATTTTTCTTTATTTTTACTCTAAATTAAACCATTTGTTATGTGTAAAAATAAAAACAAGTTTGCACTTCCCGGTAATGTGTTATTTATATTGAAAGTCGTATTTATCAAGTAAACGTAAGGTGTACTCTCAATTTTTTGAGCCACTGTATATCGTTTTATTTGATTTTTTTAATTTGTTTTCGGCGTCCTGATTTTTTTCTGTTATAAGAACCAGAGTTATATAACCTGCATATTAGAAACATGAAAATGTTCGTAAAAAATAAGATACCAAATTTTTGTATTTGTGAAAATTCTAGATAATTTAGGATGCTTTCAGATAAGAATAAGTATGTTTAAAAAATTTAAATTTTTATTAATTTGTATTTTGAACCTAAAGAAAATTACGAATAATTTAATTTTTGAATATACTGGTTTGCGTTTGCATAAAGAACGTACGCATTCGTTTTTTTTTTAAATTGTGGCATTTTAATTTTTTGTAAATTAAAGGAAGTAATTCGTTATGTTTTATTTCTTAAACGTAATGATGATCAATGCGCTTTTATGCCAGTTATATTTATTACATTTTGATTCCTTCAGCGATTTAATTTCTGAGACAAACTCTGAATTAAAAATTTATTTTTAGTGAACTCTGAATTAAAAATTAATTTTCAACTTTGAATTAATGTGTGCAGATGGGTCACGACGTGGTAGGCATAGTATTAAAAAGTTTGGAAATGAATTGCCATTTTAATATTATTTATTCAATCTTTGCTTACTATTTTTTGTATCTAATTTTTTCTTTTTATTTCTTTGTGCTGATTTGGTTTCGAAAGAACCAAGATTATATATACCAACAATATTAGGGAACGAATGAAAGTTGGTGCAAAAGAAGATATCAAAATATTGTATTTGTGAAAATTCTGGATAAAAATTATTTAGGATACTTTTAGATTATTTTCAATATGTTTAAAAAGAGTTAAATATTTATTCATTTGTATTTAACCTGAGAAAATTACAAATAATTTAATTTTTGGATATACGCTTCGTGTTTGCATAAAGAACGTACAACTTCGTTTTTGTTTTGAAAAAGTTGAACATTTTAATTTTTGCAAACTAAAGGAATTAATTTGGTAAGTTTTAATACTTCAACGCAATGATAGTCAATACGATTTTATTCCTGATACATATATTACATTTTGAATTTGTTCAGCGATTTCATTTCTGAGACAAACTTTGAATTAAAAATTAATTTTTAGTAAATGAATTTTATTATTTAAAAGCTTTCTTTGAGATTTTGAATGTAACTATACAAAAATATATGTAAAAGTCAGACAAGAAAAGAAGAAAAATAACTATACGACTTCAAATATTGGAACAACATTTTGAAATTGAATTTGATGGTGAATTTTATACTTTCTACCACTAAAACTTAAACGTTTACGTTTATAGATATTAGGAAAGAATTCATGTGACTATCTATAAAATTCTTTATACTTTATTTACAGTAACGGCTCAAATTATATTTTGGATAATAAGGGCTGTATATTAATATATCGTTCACTTACACTGAGTAAAGGTGTTAGAAAAACGATCTTAGCTGAATAGTTAATGTCAACCCTCGATATAAAACTTTTTCAATACTGGCATTTTAGAATTCTGCATGTCCATGTCATTTACAAGAAACATAATTATATATATACCAACATACAAGTAGCATTATAAGAACATTAATTAAGGATAAGCTGGTAAAAAAATGATAATAGATAAGTATTATTAAGAATATTTTCAGATGACAGCAAGTTTGTTTAAAAAGAATAAAATTTTTATTCATTTGTATTTCGAACCTAAAGAAAATATTGAATAATTTATTATTAGAATATACGTTTCGCATTTGCATAAAGAAATTTTCGTCATATGTATGGATATTTCTTGCATTAAAGTATTTATACTCGAATACTAGCTGCTTCCAGCCATGCGTTGCTGTGGCTCTGTCTGGTTAAAAGAAAAAGACAGAAAAGATAAAGCGCGCATTTCTAATGGGTTCAATTTCACAATGCTTGTGGGTTTACAATATTTTTTGTTGCTTCGACTCTTGAACAGGCAACATAAAATTGTCCAGATGAGACACAATTCGTGTCTAGATCTAAACCACTCATTCCAAAAAACTGATCCTGAGTTTTGTTGATGGTGATTGCAAACTCCAATTGAAATGGGAATAGGTATATCTTAAATTGAAATGGCACATGTGTTGAAATCATAGAAATGCGAGGATTGAAGACATCGTCATCTTTGAAATATCCTATCAAGATTGTTGCTTTTACGATGTTGTTCGTTAATTTTTTACGGCAATATTATTATTAAAAAGCTTTGTATCGTTGATATTTCGTTACATAGTAATTTTTACGATGATTTTCAATAGTAATATGTGTGATGGTATCTTTGACATAATGAGCGAATTCAAGAATTTCGTTGGAAAATTCAGCATTTCATCTTCTTTCACAACAATGTCGACAAACTTGCATGTGACTGCTTCTCTTTGGATGTTGCCTGAATAATATTGTTTAATTTGTAGACCGCTTCGTCCATGACAGTAGTAATAGGACATTCACTCAGCCAATCTGGATTCTTATTATTTATGTGAATATTGGGAAATATTTCTTTAAGCAACTGTTCTTTTGACGTCATTAAACTGCTGAAGTTATGAGGGAATGAAATTCATCCTGAGATTAAATCCATCGTTCTCTTTTCGTTCCCAGTTTCTAGCAATTAATGTGAGATTATCTCTGATGGCCGATCTTGTGGCAGCTGCACATGCATGTTTGGATTTAATTTCATTATCTTTGCGTGTCACTACAAAATTGTATATTCCAGGCAAGCATTTATTTCGCCTGCTGGTGTCGATAGTATAATTACAGGTAATGCTTGTCTGAAATCTCCTGCAAGCAATATTAATGTGATTCCAAATGAATGGATGTTTCCACGCAAATCTTGTAAGGATTGATGGAGAGGCTTCAGCGATTTTATATGTTACACCATTCATCTCAAACAAAGAGTTTGCTTTTCTGCAATATTTTTCAGATGCCGGATGTTTTGGAAATATTGTACGTGAGAGTTTCCATAAATCGCACATTCAGTGGCAATTTCAAAGCGGAATTATCAGTTCATCTACCTACTAGTAATACCGTAGCTGTTCCAGAAGACTCAAGAACTAAGGCTACATTATTTTGAGATCGAATTCCGACCAAAATCAAAGACAAATATCAAAGTCAAAGAAATAAATAAGAACGTTTCTCTTTGCGCACCTAAGGATAAGACTTATCCAACCACGTTATTGCATTATTTGATCGTAAATGTCTTTTTGATCACGCGCTGGTTTACGAATATTTGATAGGGCGTATGATAAAAGATTATCCGTGTTGTAATTTTCTTCATAACGCGATTCGTCACTGAACGAATAAGCAGCTGATCGATTCTGTGATGACATTTCCATTTGACTGGAAACTTTGTTCTTGATTTTTAGGCTCAAATATTCAATCATATTCGAGGATTTGTTGTAAAATTCTGTTGTGAAATCCATCTTCATATTAGAATTTTCCTTGTATATTCGATGGAAAATATCTTCAGACAAGTGCGATATATATTTCCCCCATTTCTTGAAGACGAAGGAGAGAAAGTGTTCAGTATTATTTTTAAAAATGGACGAATTTCATTTGGATGTGACGTGTTGCAAATGATATGAATGCACGCATCATATTACCGTTCGTTCTGCATTAAATTCAGAGTGTGACATGCATTATGGAAAGTGGCATGTGTAACGTTGTTATCAATTCTAACTTTCTCCAAACAGAATTGTCAACGGCTTGTCAATTTCCAATGTCCAGTTAGAAATTGTTGGAACGTGATTTTTATCAACAACATGCGAGGCTTGAAGTCTTCACCTTGTTTGGGATGCACATTGTACAGTCTAACTATCGCAGTTTCTCTGTATATACTAGTTTGTGGCATATAAAATTGCAAAACATTAAAAAAAGGAAAAAAAATGAACTATAAAAATACTAGAACTATAAATAATATATAAACAAATTATGTATAAAACAAAGAAAAAAGAAAAGAAATACTTCAATTCAAGCCAAGACCAATCTATACAGCACAGTTCAGAAGAAATCAGAAACAAAATATATTTCAATCCGCTCGCACACCTAAAAGGTCAATTTCCCAATATAATTTAATTAAAATGAAAAAAATCAACACAGCTCAATTCGACTGTAAAATACTTTGTAAAATAAGAAAATCAGTGGAAAACTAATGAAAAAAAAAGAACTATGCTCTCGAAATGAATTATATGATAAAAATACAGAGTTTAATTCCAATGTCAAGATGGCGCTGTTTTTTATAGCGCCTTTTTCCCTGCTACTTAAGCGACATCTATAATAGTGTACAAAAAACCGCCTGTAATCAAATGTAATGTTATGTCAAAATTACAAAGAAACTGGTAAAGCAGTTTCAAGATTTGGAATAAACCAAAATTTACTTTTCGATTTTTATAGAATTTAATGTCGTACCTTGGCTTTAGTATGAAGTTTGAGGTGACCAGCAGATGAAAAAGCAGAATTATTGTTCTACTGGTATGTCAATTGGATAGAAAAAAAGGATTGCTTATTTACGCTTAAGCTGTAAATTGAAGCTGCTTATCATATTCAATATAAATTTCGCAAGAAGTTCTGGAGATTTATGTGAGAAAATCCATTTAGAGTACAGTGAGCAAAGGTATAATTTCCATTGCAGTGAGCATAGTTAATTTGTTCCGAATTTTTGGATTTTCATAAGTTTTAAGTTTGATGAGTAAATATTTTCTTGAAGATTCTTTAATAAAATTATCAATGTTTGGAGCTTTAAAATCTCATTGTAAAATATCATCCCAAATAAAGCATGGAGAATTGGTATTTATTTGGTTTATTGGTATTTTATTTTGTAACACTTGAATTTTGTTTCGTTTGGTTTTAGCAGCGAGTCCCCAAATTTTAAGCAGTATAAGTGAGGTAAGTCTTAAAACTTGTTTGCAATATTAACATTTTATTCTTTAGTGACAGGTAGCAACGTCTACCAATGAGTAAAATAATGAAGTGAACTTTAGGCAAGAACTTCCTTTTACTATTATTATGACTTTATAAAGGGGTTTATTGTCTACAATCAGTCCAAGGTATTTCACTTGTTTTCCCCAAGAGAGATAATCTTCAAAGAACGTGAGTATAGGTAGCGATTTCTTCAACTATGCTTTCTCGAACATGATAGTATGGGTCTTTTCCGCAATGATGGAAATACGGCCCGTTCATGTACCGGATTTCAATATTTTGAAATTCATTACGAAGTGCTTTTGTGATAAGTATAATGTTCTCATAGATTTTTCACTGGTTGCTCAGTAAGCTAATTGGACTGTAATTTCCAAGAAATTTTTGATTTTGTCCTGGATTTAGAAACTAGGGATTTAGATAATATTTCTAAAGTCAGAACAAAATGTTTGTGCATATGTTGGGTGGAGAGTATTGATATCGAACTTTGAGTGGAAGAGTTTTCAGAACTTTTTTCGAAATACTATCCAGGCCTGTAGCTTTTCTGGGATTTATCTTATTCATGACTACATTGACTTCTTGCGGAGTCGTCAATTTAATGTTCCCTGGATGGTGAAGACTTGCTTTGGTATTTTTTAAATACAAAATTGATTGTAATTAATTATACAGACCCGAAAGCCAATAAATAATCCAAAAATTTTTTCACAGAATATATGAAATTGTAAAAACTTCACATAAATTTCGTCAGTGCAAATTGCCACTTGAAAAAGGGACAAAATTCACATTATTCACGAAGGGTTTGATGGCAACATCGTTTTACCACATCTCCCCATTTGGAGATAAAAGCATAATTTTCAATAATTTTCAGATGAGCTTAAAAAAACACATCCGTATCCGGAAATGAAATTTCACCGTTTCATTTGACGCGGAAATAAAAACATTGTTACCATTTCTTTACCACTATAAAAATTAAACAAAAAGATAGTTCCAGCGTAAATTCTTAATGCCTTTTTTAGCTGGATTATTTTGATTTTTAACTTCTTTAACTATAGACCGCAAATACTGAAAGATTACGTAATTCTGTGTCATGAGATTTTAATCTAAATGCCTAAGATTCCAGTCTTATGGTCACGCACTGGAATTAAAAGGTTTTAGTTAGTTTAGTTACATTAACGTCTCGTTTTAAAGCAGCATTAGAGCTATTCCGGGACAGACCTCGTAATTCTGAACTGCGGTCAGATGGCGTGGGCGGTATCTGGGCTGGAACCCCTCTCTCTAAGTTTTCACACCACACTATCGGGGGAACGTCTGACCCCGATAGATTTAACGTGTACCAGACCTGCTCACAATACGATTCTTCGGTGGAATCAGGTCTCGAACCCGAAATCCTACCACCTCAGCCCTTGGAATTAAAAGGGTGATGTCCATTTTAATTTTAGACTAGAATATAATTTCTAAAAAGTTTCTTATTTTGATGGTTGAATGTTCAGAATGTCATGAATATTTATACATTATATTCTTTCTATCGCTAAATAAATTGCTGAAAAATATGCGAAGACTAAATTTTTATATAACGACCCGATTCTGTTAATCATATTTTTGAAAATATTTTTGATATTTTAATTCTTTAAATAGCAACGCATAAAAAATACTATATTCTTCTGCAGTTAAAATAGATAGTACAATGAATTGAATACCACTACTTCAGACAATTTTAGAATATTCAATTGAACGCAAAGAAAATAAAAGTGATTTTCCGAGATGATTGCTAAACTCCATCAGTTTTAATTGTAAAAGATAAAAATATTTTTATTAAATGATTGAATTATCAAGAACATTTTATTTACAAGGACCGTGTAGTGCATAAAAATTATATTTAATTAAAAGAATTTCCTTTGCAATTCATTTATTGACAAATTAAAGAATACAGTGAAATGCGCGTATGACGATAGTTTTTATAATGATAAATGTCTGCAACAATATTTTCGTCTGATCCTGATGAAATTTCTATTGATCAAAATATTTTGAGCTTGCGTACAGCAATAAGCACTTGTTAGTTGCAGATGTTTTCAATGATACCTTTTCTCTTTAAAAAGTCAAATTTGTATTTTAAAATATCCTATCATCGACAGAAAGAGAGATGATAAAAGAACTGTGTTTTCCTCCTTGACTGATAAATTTTTCTTTGTTCAGAACCTTTTGTGGTAAAAGGAATCATGGGAGGCGGAGATTAATGATAAAAATGTGCATAGGTATTGATTATGGAATGTATGACGAGTCACCGGTTTTGAGCCACCACTAATGGGCCATCCAGTTTTAGCGTTTTGTCGATTCTAATATGAAAATTAAAAGTTTATTTTGAAGGTAATAATGCATATTAATAGATAATACAGAGTCACGAAAGAAAGGGAAAAAAACACCAAGCAATTTTATTTTGGTATCGTTTATTGCAGAATCATAAAAAAATAGATGGCATTCGAAAGGAATTAAAATACTCTTAGAGATGTTTGAATTAAAAGTTACATAAGGGGTCATTTATATATTGAAACTAGAGCAAATTTCAAATTTTCCAATGACTACAACCATTTCTCTCACTAAATTTCAAAATTTCATCAGACGTTCTACTTGGAAATCAAATTTAATTAGTCTAGATTGGTTTCGAAATGATGAGTTAACAAAATTTTGTTCTTTTAATGTTAAAAAAAATTTTTAGACTTCTATTCATATTTTTAAAAACTGATATAGTTATTGATCTCAACTGGTTTTGCTACAAGAATAGAAGGTATTTCACACATACTTCTCATTAAAAATAATTTTTAATATGCGGAAAAATTTCAAAATCAGAGTTTAAAAATTAGGATACACAATCAAATTTGAACAAAAGCTTGAATCAAATATTTTATGCGTTGTTGAAACGTAAGAATATGTAAATACATTTTTCAGCAAAAAATCTGAAATCAAAACAATTCTCCATTGCCATAATTTTTTATTAATAGTCAGTACCTTTAAATGTTGAGAATAGTATGTGTCTTATTCAGAAATTAGAATTTTTATTTGTCTACTCAAGTAATGTATTTTTAGAAAAAATAAGAAATCGCAAAAAAATTGGATTTTCTCCCCCTAATAAATATTTTATGGGATTGTAACTGCTTAATTTTACAAACTTACTCATTAAATTATTTAGCTTTATACTTCATGCTTCACGAACTCAATATTTTTTAACAAGAAAATGTCAATTTGAATTTGTTAACTTTATTGATGTTTTTTATGTGCTCAGTCATACAAGTTCAACATTTCATAAAATTAATCCGCCATAATTGTAATTATTATAATAATATAAATGGTATAAAAAGTAATTTGGACTTGAAAAAAATTATATAATTCATTTGTTTTTACTTTTAAAAGGCAAAATAGATTTTACATTTATTCCTTACACATACGAAAAAAATTCAAAGAATTTTAATTATTCATGATGTATTGATTAATATTTTAGTTTACCACTATTTTTATTAATATAAATTTTATTTTAGATTCTTTTACATACTGTTTGGTTCAGAGTGTCTCGATTTCACATTTCTATAGGATTAGGATGTTTCTACGAGTCCTCTAACCTCAAAAATTTTCACGTTAATTTTTTGGAATTACAACAAACCTACAGTATATATATATTATAATAATGAGTACTGCAATATATAAAAGTAATCAGATAAAGCATCTCATTACTTTTCAAACCTCAAAGGGTTAATCAGTAATTTAAATGAATAGCAGAATCGTATTTAAACAATCCTTCAAAAAAATTTAAAACAATATATTTAAACAATTATACAATAACAATATATTTACACAATTAATTTAAAACAATATATTTAAAATGACTTTAATGTCTAAATGAATAAACATTGCGAAAAATAAAGTTCCACAAAAATTTCTCTTAATAAACAAAATACTTTTAAAAATATACACATTATTTGGAATGAAATTTGCTTTTAAGGTATAACTTTACAACAAACAGTTAATATTTACAAATAAGATAAGGCATTATAAGTTTAGATAAAATACGGACTGTAATTTTGGGATTTCTGTATAAATATTAAATCTTAAAAACCAAATGCAACACTTTTAGGCATAAAAAAATAAACAGAAAGTTGCAATGAATTTGGCTGGAAAAGAATTTAAATGTAACAGCATGATCCTATTAGAAATTTGGAAATGTGTTTCCAAAAATGATTCTTAAGATAAATCATATAAAAATGTTGATTGCTCAAAAAAAAAAAAAAAAAATGTAAATGAAAAAATTATGAAGAAAACTTTAGACATATTCTTAGCAGAAGGGGCACCAGAACATCTGCTGCTCACGTCATTGAAGCTTCAAAATCTACATTATACCGAATTTTGAATGAATGTGAAGTGGGACTCACTCCATATCAAATTACACCTTGTTAAGAGAAAGACCCAGAGCTCTCAAACACAAGTTTATAACACAAGATACAGAAGTGAGCAATGTCCAATAAAGAGTATGGACTAAAGGATAGAAATGAAACTGAATCGACACAGCGCTACCTATCCGTTAGGCAATGAAAATCAAGCACCATGAAACCAATTCTCATAGAAAAGAAAAGAAAGCTTCGGACTCAAAAGATTATATCTTAAAATTTACAATGCAGTAAAGAAATTATTGAAAAATCCAGGAAGCTTTCTGAGCACAAAATAAAAAGCACTGTTTTTAAATTAGTTTTTTTAATAAGTGTTGCATTCTCTATTTATTTATTTCCTTTTACTGCTATTATTATGGGACAGATTAAATTTTTCGACTTCTACTATTATGCTACCAAAGAATTGTTATAAGGTGAGAATTACAATCACTGCTTGGGGATGGCATATATAAATTTGAGGTTTTTAGTGGCACTGGAAAAAAATCATAGCTAAGAAATTTTTACTTTATTCCACTTCATGAAGCATGTTCTGAACACTTCGAAACTTTATAACATCATTTAATAAAATATTTTTAAAAAAAATACAGATAATTTACTTTTACAAAGAGTTGAAGCAATCAACCTCAACCCTATCATGAATAAATGTATAAACTAAAGAACATGAATTTCATGAAAAATATAAAAAGATCTATTGTGTGGGAAGCGCTGACAGATCCCGTATCCTGTATGGCGCCATGCTGGCCATGTTGCGTCACGTCATTAATCACGTGATGCTTTCCCGCCATTATTGGCAGACGAGAGTTAGGCAGTGAGACTGCAAGACGTGTAGCTCACGCTCATGTATCTTTTATGTTCTATGTAGTAATGTTTTGTCCTTTGTACTTTAATCTTAATAAATATATTTCAAATATTAATGCTGGTCGTTGCCTTTTCCCACATTTTTGGGGGCTCGGCCTTTCTTGTGAATACCCCTAGCAAATCCCGCCAAATTGTTGAAAAGCTGTGGACGTTAGTACAATTTAAGACGTTAAATTGATGCTAAGAATTTTGATAAGAGTGGATTTTTGCCGTGGATATTTTAATGGACGTTAGTGCACGTTTTGGATGGATATGATTCAAGTGGAAACGTTAAAGGTTCAATTACTTCGTGTTCTTGTGCAACTGTGCTGACATATACGGGCTGCTTTAAAAAAAGGAACTTTTAAGAGTGAATAATTCGACTGCTCCCAACCAGGTAGGCGCAATTTTTTCCCAAGTTTTAATTTATAGTATAGTACGTTACTTTATTCCATTCTCCCTTTAAATTTTAATCCCGAGTGAATGTGCATTAGTTCTGTTTTAATTCATTACAATGTCTTTAAAACTAGGCGATATTGAATTAATCGCTAACTCCCTTAAATATGCAAAAACTAATTCCGTAAAATTGCTTAACTCTGTGTTAGGTTACAGTAATTTTGACCATTCTTCTCGAAAAAGAATGAGAAATTTTGAAAGATTTGAAAATTTAGATGTAGAAAAACATAAACAAGAATTGCTGAAGATTTTTTCTTTATCTGATTTTATCTCCGTTTCTAATTTATTACACTTAGAAGTAACTGAGACCGACAAAGATGCTATGTGTGAAAATATTTTTAAAGCCCTAACAAATTTAAATGAATTTCAGAACTCGCTAGATATTAGTTTTTTATCGGAAACAGAAGAAAAACCTTTGTCTCCTCAAAAGGTTTCTCAAACCGAAACTTCATCTATTAATAACAGCTCTATGAGTAATACGGGTAATAATTCTTCCTTCCCCATCCCCGTAACTTCAGACGAAACATTAATAAATAACAGTCAGGCATTAATTACTGGCGCCAAAAGCGAATCACTCGAAAATGATCCCTCGAATAAACAAACGATGAATGAAATAAACCTTCAGTTTTGTTTTTTACTACGCGATCTCTGTGGTAGTAGCAGAAACTTCACAGGAAATGATTCCTATTCGATTAAAAGTTTTTTTTATGATGTTGAAGAGAATTTTTCTCTTTTTCCTTCTTTAAGCGAACAACAAAAATTAATCTTTGTAAAGAGATTAGTTTCCGGCGCAGCTAAATCTTTTTTATTCTCTCAAAGAAATCTAAATTCCTATCATGCTTTTAAAAGTGCATTCATTAATGAATTTTCCGATAAAGTAACTTCGATTGAAATACATAAACAACTAGAAAGACGTAAAATGCGCTCGAATGAAACTTTTATGCAATATTTTATTGCCATGCGTGAAATTGCGAATCAGTCTGAAACCCTTATTGATGAATGTTCTGTTATTCAATACACAATAAATGGGATACAGGGTTCTCCTTCTGATAAAATTATTCTTTATGGTGCAAAATGTTATTCTGAGTTTAAAGAAAAATTACGAATTTTCGAAACTATCGTAAGTGCAATGAACGCAAATAATTCAAAGATGTCGTATTCTAGATATGCTAATGACGGCCAAAGACGTGATACAATACATAAAATCCCTGTCCAACAAAGAGAATCAAAATTGAATCTTAGTAATCCGACTAACAGTAAGACGCGTTGTTTTAACTGTAACGATTTTGGACATATCGCAAAGACTTGCCCTAATCGTAATCGTGGTCCTAAATGTCTTCTTGTAATTTTTTCGGACATAAATCTTCCGATTGTCATCGTACTACTCGGAATGACAGTTCTACACCACGGGATAATGTCAACACTTTACATTTATTGCATTCTCCGTCGAATATGCATAAAGAGGTTGTTATTCTTAATAATACACTTTCCGGATTAGTCGATACTGGTAGTTTTTCGACACTTCTCAAACATTCTGCATGGATTAAACTAGGATCGCCGCCGTTGACGAATAACAAGATGACACTAACTGGATTCGGTTTTTCCCAAACTAAAATAATAGGTTCCTTTGAATCTGAAATTATTACTGACAAACAAAGTTTTCCTGTTTTTATTTCTGTGGTACCTAATAATTGTACTACTTATGACCTAATAATAGGTTGCGACGTAATAAATCAGGCAAATTTGACAATTAAACCTGACGGTGTTGTATTTTCCAAAATTTCTAAATCTGATGATCCTGTTGAAACTGACAGTTTTATAATGGCTATTTCTGCCGAAACTCCCACGTTTGATATAGGTCCGAATATTTCTAAACAAACTCGCAATGAGGTTGAACAGATTTTGTTAGCCTATAAACCTAACAAAACTAAAACCACGAACATCGCACTTGATATAACGCTTACTGACGATGAGCCAATTTTCCACTCTCCTCGACGTTTACCCTTTGCCGAACGTGATATAGTAAATGCGCAGATAGACGAGTGGTTAAAAAATGGAATTATAGAACCATGTTCTTCACCCTATGCTAGTCAAGTTGTCGTAGTTCGTAAGAAAGATGGAAAACATAGAGTCTGTATAGATTATAGAAAATTAAATCGTAAATTAGTTAAAGACCATTATCCACTACCATTAATTGATGACATTTTAGATCGTCTTCAAAATGCTAAAATTTTCAGTACTCTCGATTTGCGTAACGGATTTTTTCATGTGCCGGTAAAAGAAAAAAGTCGTTGTTACACCAGTTTCGTCACAAATACAGGTCAATTTCAATTCCGTTATATGCCATTCGGTTTAAGTTCATGTCCTCCTGTCTTTATGCGATACATAAATGCCGTTTTTCGTGATCTTATTGCAAAAGGCATTGTCCTCCCGTATATGGATGACATCGTCATTCCCGCAAATAATGAATCTGAGGCTCTCGAACGCCTTAACACTGTTCTAAAAGTAGCTCGCGATTATGGACTAGATATAAACTTTAAAAAATGTCAATTTTTGCATAGTCAGATTGAATTTTTGGGTCACGTAGTAGAACACGGCAAATTGCTCCTTTCACGCTCCAAAACTAAAGCCGTTCTTAATTATCCTGAGTTAAAAAATGCAAAAGACGTACAACGTTTTCTAGGTCTTACGGGATACTTTAGAAAATTTATTCCCTCATACTCTACTATAGCAAAACCACTTAGTGATCTTCTTCGTAAGGACAGCCCCTTTCTATTTCAAGCTCAGCAAAAAACTGCGTTTTTACGCTTAAAACAGTTACTTTCTGATAAACCCGTTTTAACTATTTTTAATCAAGGCAGTCCCATTGAAATTCATACAGACGCGTCAATTGATGGCTTGGGGGCAGTCCTACTACAAAAATCCAAAGATGATAACAAATTCCATCCAGTGTATTATATGTCCAAGAAAACGTCTGACAGCGAAAGAAAATACACCAGCTATGAACTGGAGGTACTCGCCATTGTAGAAGCTCTTAAAAAATTCCGAATTTACATCCTCGGATCACACTTTAAAATTATCACTGACTGTAATGCATTCGTCAAAACGTTAAATAAAAAAGAAATGAATTCCCGCATTTCGCGATGGGCATTATACCTTCAGGATTTTGACTACGAAATAGAGCATCGAACCGGTTCAAAGATGACTCATGTCGACGCTCTTAGCCGAAGCCCATGCTGCATGATCATTCAAGACTGTGTCAATCTTCAAATTTTCAAAGCTCAACAGACAGATGAGCATATTACAGCTATAAAAGCATTACTTCAAAATGCACCTTACGAGAACTACATAGTCAAAAACAACATTTTATATAAGAACTTAGACGGAATCGATTTATTTGTCGTACCAGATGATATGCAGGCCAACATTATTAAATCCTGTCATGAACGAGGCCATTTTGCAGTAAAACGCACGCAGGAAATGTTAAACAAAGTATTCTTTATTCCGAACTTGAAAGAGAAAATTGAACGATGCATACGCAACTGTGTAACATGCATTCTAAATAACAGAAAACGTGGCAAATTAGATGGCACTTTGCATCCACTTGACAAAGACGATACTCCCTTTCATACATACCATATTGATCATTTGGGTCCTCTTCCCAGCACTTCTAAGAAATATAAGCATATTCTGGCAATCATCGATTCCTTTACGAAGTTTGTGTGGCTTTACCCGACCAAGTCCACCGACACCGCTGAAGTTCTCAATAAGCTCGAATGCCAAAGATCAGTTTTCGGTAATCCTTCAAGGATTATTACGGACAGAGGTACCGCTTTCACATCTACGTCATTCAAAGAATATTGTAAACATCAGCATATCACCCACATTGCTATTACAGCTGGACTTCCTAGATCAAACGGTCAGGTAGAAAGACTTAATTCTACTATCATATCTGTACTCTCCAAGCTATCCATAGAAAACCCTGAGAAATGGTATAGCCATGTTGCTTCCGTTCAGCAAATTATTAATTCTACATTTCAACGAAGTATCAATTCTACTCCATTCGAAATTCTGTTTGGAACTAAAATGAAATCTGAGCATGATATAAAAATCCTCGAAATCGTCAACGAAGAGATCCAGTCTGCATTTCTCCAACAGCGTGATGAGCTCCGTAAAGATGCAAAACAACAAATCCTCAAAATCCAAGAAGAAAATCGCCGTACCTACAATCTGCGTAGGAAACATGCTCAAAAATTTCAATTGAATGATCTCGTCGCAATCAAGCGCACTCAATTTGGCCCTGGTCTGAAATTGAAACAAAAATTTCTCGGACCATATAAAGTGATCAAAATTAAAGCAAACGACACATACGATGTTGAAAAGTATGATTTCTTCGATGGACCATCAAAAACTTCAACTTGTGCAGAATATATGAAACCATGGTCCAGCAATATAGAACATATCACTTGAATTGTGTTTCAAAAGAAAACACTGAACACTACTTAAAGAGAAAGAGAACTATTTTCCTTCTTTTTGTGTGTGTATATTTGGACGATATAGACTTGATTTTTTTTCTCTGTTTATTTTGTGTTTTTATATTTTTACATGTTCAACACTAATATTATTTTTATTTTTAGTTAGTTATTCGATATTTCCAGTGCACGCTATTGTATTGCTATATACTTATGCTGTCACGGATGGTATGACTATTTTATTTGTTTTATCTTGTGAATATTTCAATTTTACAAATTATTTTCCTGTATTTGCTGTTTGTTTTATATATTTACTTCAATGTACTGTATACCATAAGGCGAGGTCGCCTATTCTGTCATGATGGCCGATGTGGGAAGCGCTGACAGATCCCGTATCCTGTATGGCGCCATGCTGGCCATGTTGCGTCACGTCATTAATCACGTGATGCTTTCCCGCCATTATTGGCAGACGAGAGTTAGGCAGTGAGACTGCAAGACGTGTAGCTCACGCTCATGTATCTTTTATGTTCTATGTAGTAATGTTTTGTCCTTTGTACTTTAATCTTAATAAATATATTTCAAATATTAATGCTGGTCGTTGCCTTTTCCCACAATTGTATTGCTGAAAGTGGTAACTAACATGAGAAAATATTCATAATCTTTATTAAGTGAAGAAAATATATCAATATTTTTCAAAATTCCTTGCCGTAAATAAAAAAGTGTGAATTTAGTTGCATGCGTGACAAAATGCTTCTTAGCAGCATCAACGGGATATGCGAAAGTTAGAAATTTCAGTTAACATTTGTTTGGTATTTGACCGCGCGGTGTCTAAACAACTGTTCTAGTCTGGTGTGCGATTGCAGCGCCCTCATTTTCACCTTTTGGAACTATTGACTTTAAATTTCGCCATGTGAAACTAAACAATCTTTCTGAGTCCATGTTGATCTTGCTTATGAATAAATAAAATTTTAAATGCTGACTTTTTTGTAAGTGTAAGTGCGATTTTATTTCTTATATTTGAGTATGAAAAATTCTTGCGCATTAATCAAGACTAAAATTAGGTGTAGATTTAATGCATGTTCCCATCTTTTATATGTATAAAAACAATAACATAAAAAAATCTATCTAAATTACTCAAAAATGTGTAAAAGTTTAAATTCGATTCGAAGGTTGATATAAACCTCATCAATGAAGAGTGAATTTTGATTTTTCACATGCAATTGGTGTGTCAATTTAAATTATTTATCATGTACCGATACATTATTAGTATTATTTAAAAAAATTACGATTTTTCATTTTGTTAGATTTATTATTTATTACTGAGTAATATGACTGAATATAAAAATGATTTTAAAGGAAACAAACAGACACACACACAAAGAATATTTTTTAAAACTTATCAATGTATTTTCTGAAAAGGAAAGACAATTATTTTATATCAAGCTCTGTAATTGAATTCTGATAGGAAATAAGAGTAATCCCAACAATTTCAAATGAAAAATTAATTTCGAAATTCAATTGCCCATTTAATAGAAATAAATAACATTGCAAATAAAAAAATAACTACTGAGAAATAATCGAAAGAATTGAAATCAAAAGGGGGTGGGTGAAAGAAACGGTCAACAATTAAATCAGAACGAAGTAATTACACATGGTGACAGGACATCTTGTTAAAGATTAATAAAATTCAATTAAATTGACGAACCTGGTTGTGAAAAGATCACTTATCCTACTCAGGAAGTTCGAAGCTTGGACTACATGAAACTAACATCATTCTTGTACTAATTATATAGAAAATGAGTAATAATTGAAGTCTGTTTAAAAAGAGTTGAAAATTGATTTGTCCCCGTATTTCTAAAATGAAATTCTTTTTTGGATATAAAAAAGGTTTGTTCATTAATAGCATTTTCGTTTAAGAAAGATAAAAAATATATATATCAGACTAATAGAATTGATTAGTCTTATATTTTTGATTATCAACATTCATACAAATATGGAAGTAATTGAATCAATGATTAAATCGAAAATCTGATCAGAAATGCATTCTAAATTATTCTGCATAGAATCCCTCATTTTTAACTGGATTATATTTTGCCAATTTCTCATTTCTAAATGATCCGATTGGTATGAAGGTAAAACTTTTGATCGTTCATAAGTTCTTTTCATTTTCAAAATCATTCCTTCTTTCGCGTTACATTTTTTTATGCGAATTGTTTCTGCTTATATATTTTGCAATTATCTTGTATCGACTCTTCCTTTCCGTCTATGCAAAACTAGGCTCTATAATTATCGCAAAACAACCCTCATCAATCAATCAATTTCGTTGAAAGTGTGCAAGTTTGAAGGTGTTGCCGAATTCGACCGATAAATTCAGAGGGATGATAGTAGGCATGAAGAGGATAAAGAATCACCAAACAACAGGGGGTCCCAAACGACGTTTAAGGGGTGAAAATCGCAAAAATATAGGGAGTCGGAGAACTGTTGGAAACTGTAAAAAATTAATAAAAAAAACAAAAACAAATGGTGTTCCAACTATGACATTTTTTAAAGTGAAAGTACATTCTTAAAGGCCATTTTTCCTGTAAGTAATATGCCGATTTGATGAACTAGGGGGTTCTAAATTATTGATAATGAAAAAGTAATTCAGAGCCTTTATCTGCAAAAATATTAAAACTTTAAAAAAAAATGATTGAAAATATAAAGAGTTTTATACTCTTTAATTTGATATAAGTCTGTAGTATGAAAACTGAGGAGGTTTTACTTGTTGTACCATTGCAAGCAATAGCCTAACAATGAATCCCAATTTCTAGACTTAAATGTTATAAAAATTTATTGCCTTAGTTGGAGAAATCCATCCATGTATATGATTTCACAAGTAAAGAGGAAATGTTAAAGGAAGAATGGGCAGAAATTTCAGTTGAAACAAGCAAAGAAACTGGTCATATCCATGCCTAAACGATTACAAATTGTAGTCCAGGCAAAGGGCTTTGCAACTAAATATTAATTTGCTTATTGTAACAAAATTAATAAAATTGCATACTCATTTTTGCAACATTCTTTTTCATCAAAGTGCTATATTTATTTATTTTTATATAAAAATAAATTTTATGATATAATTTTGTCTTCATGTATTGATAGGAGATGAGCCCGAATATCATTAGGAAAAAAACACACAATTTTCTTAAAGCAAAATTTAGCCTATTAAATAAAAAATATAGTTTATACGTTCAAGTATATATTCAATGTTGAGAGTGGCTGTAAAGGGATGTTTGAAAGGGTCGATATCCATCAAGTATTTTCATTCAGTGTGTATTAATTTTGTTGAGAGGGAATTATTCACAATCCTTTTTGATCATGTATATTTAAGTATCCAGTAAAATCAATTAATTTTTTTGTATAATCAATGAAATCACAACGCTTTTTTTTATGTCTGAGATAAATTTGATAAATTTCTCTGAATTCAATAAATATATACTAAAAATTCAATAGAAAAAGACACATTTTCACGGAAGCCCCTGAAAATATTCGTTGTCATTTCTGAATATTAAACCCAACCAGGATGTAAGCAGAATTATTCCATTTCCCTCTCTGTTCATTCGATTATTTCATCCTACTTTAAAGAGAATATAGAGTTTCCTGTAACAGTTAACTAAGGTGAATTCCCAGAATTATTTTCTTGTTGGAATATTTGATACAATTGCAGAGAGTTATGATTAACTGCTAAACAGGTAAATTTTCCTATCAAATGACAAGATAATTTTTGGTAGGAAGTTAAAGATTTATATATCTATACTTATTATGAAGCTAAATGTGTGTGTTGGCACTCTACAGGCCAGACCATTCAACCTAGAGCTACCAAATTTGGCACGTGTATACCTTGGAGGTCGGGAATGTGCACCTGGGGGTTATTTTTTCAAATTTTTAATTAGAATTTTATTTATTTAAAAATTAAGCGAAATTGGGGCGTGTTTCTGCTATAACTTCCGAAAATATTACCGCATGAAAAAGATTTTTACATGAGGTTAAAGATCAAAAATTTATCTTTTAAATGATACCAATGTTTTAACCTTAAATTTAAATTTCTATTCTTAATGAATTTTTAAATAAAATTTTAACTATATTTTTCAACATTTTTTTTTCGTTCAAAATAAAAATAAAATTTAAGCTGCACGAGCACGTTTCGCATTCATGGCAAAAATTTAGCCTTTTTCAAAGTGTTGCCATCACATTGATTAAAGCTCCAATTAAAAATAAATTAAATCTTTTTGGAAATGAAATCTGCAGAAATAAAATTTTCGGCACGTGTGTGTAGGAAATGAAACAAATATGAAATATTATTTTTTTTTCTAAAAAATAAATTCAAGAAAAATTATTTTATGATCTTTTACACTCTCTATATTATTAATCCAATAAATCAGTTTTATTTTAAGGCAAGTTTTGTTTAATATGAACAGGATATCCATTCAAATCAGGGCCACAAAGCTAATTTGTAAACCTTTAGTATGACACAGATCTGCTAAAATGGTCTAAATGGAAAATGATTATATTTTATGTAACTTGATTCAATAAATGCTCTAATAAATAACGAATTTTTGATTTTACATAAAGTTTCTGCTGTGGAAATCGCGATTAACAAAATGTTCTTGAAACACTAATATTTTAAATAAAAAGAGTTAATTTCCAATCAACTAAATCAATCACTTAAACTGACTGATTTATGAAAATTTGAATATCACTATTCAATAAAAAAAAGGATAATTTTAGATTTTCCATCGATCGTTTCAAAGAAAATAAGCCAATCAGAGCCCAGGTTTCTCAAGATTAATTGGCCTAAGATTATGAAAATGTTTTCTAAATTTTTAACATTCAAAACTTTATAAATAAGTCTTAGTCGATCTTGGAAAATAGAAACATTCATTCATTTATTTAAAATTTGGTGTCCACAATATTTCTCAGAATATGATACCTAACTGCATTAAATTTAGACTTCATAATTTTTTAAATATATTTATAGGCCGGAACAAAATATTATTAGTGATTTCATTTCAATCCTTTTGAAAGCAAAACTAAAAATTGAATTTTATGCTGAATCTGAGAAATTTTTGTTGAATTATTCTTTGAGATATTACATAAATTATGAAAAATATTTTGTAGTTCACATAAGACTTAAATATCGAGCGATTCTGTTTGAAATACTCATATTCAATAATAATAATAATAAATAAATAACAATGAAGATGATAAATAAGATAAAACGCTTGGTTTTATTAAAAAATATCTTTATATTAATTGCAATTTCATCATTTCCACTTAAAATTAAAGTTGAAGTTTTACCGGAAATGATAACAAATTAGCAAAATATATATAGTAAATTGAACGAAACGATCTAACCAACAGTATAAGTTTGGTATGACTATCAAAATTTGAAAATTAAAAATGTTTTGTTTGAGAATCTATTAAGAGACCAGTTACTTAAAATATTTAATTGAAAATTGTAGAGAGCAGTAATACTGGCGAACAGGCTGGTCTCCAAAGGCGGCCAGTAATCAAATAAATGATATGTTTGTTTATTCTCAGCACATATTTATTTTACAGGGATTGTAGATTTCAAGTTACTAAATTCCATAACTGCAGTTGAAACTTTAGTTTGTGAATAAGTATTTATGCTGTTAATACAATTTTTACTGACAAAAACTTAAATGCCCATTTAAAATAACAAATGATGCATTTATGTTTGTCTTTAATGCGTGTTCCGAAAGGAGGAGGGTGTGGAATCACGTCAATTATGGGAATGCGGAAATATCCGATAAATCTCGTTTCCTTGGTGGTTATAATATTGGTGTGGGTTTGAGTTACTTTCACTAAAATAACGGAACTTACATCTTGAGGAAGATTTCAAGCTATGACTAATAATGGCGATTAGTACTCTACCCTTAGTCTCTGAATACTGTCACACAGGCTATTATTCTCTTAAACCCCGAATATCTAACCAGGGAAGCGTTAACTTCTTTAATTAGTTTTTAATGAGTATCTCATCAAGAGGCATCTCAGATTCGGGTATCAAATGTTGCCATACAAGTAAGCAGGTAGTCAATTTCCTTGTAAGGATGATAAAATTGATGTTGCTTCTCTGGACTCATCTTCAATGGCGAATCCTACCTCCAACTGAAGGATCGGCCCACGCCTGTTCACGATGGGGACTGCGCAGTTTAGTCTGTTTTATATTCAGGAATAAATGAAAACAACAACAACAACAACAAAAAAGGTTGCAGTGAATGAAAAAAGAAGCTGCAATAAATTAAAAAGGAAATCGGAAATGCATTTGGAGTTTTTACTTTCAATCGATTGGGTTTAAAAACTGATATAATCTTTTCACTGTTGATGTTAAAAAATGTATTCATTTTTAATTTTATCTCTTTGGATTTCCGAGTAATTTTATTTACACATATTACAGATGGTCAGACTGACAAATTTGGATTTCGCGACTCATTTGATACACATCTCTTAGATCTAAGATATATCGATTCAGAATTAAGATTATGTATCAAACTCGCTTGTCTATCTCTTTCTTATTCAATGTGTAATCGAGTTTATTGACATAAATAATTTTTAAAGTGATTTTTTTTTTGAATTTGGGATAAGGGCAACATTAGTAAATATACAAAACAAACGATAAGCTTGGGGTCATGAGGGTTCGAGATAGTTTTTAAATATATTTTCAGAATTATATAATTTTCTGCTTATATTTGATTTTAAATTGCTTTTTATTTACATTAAGCAAAATTAAAAGCAAATACAGTTTAAAGTTTTTAAGTTAAAGCAAAAAAAATCTATTAATCCATAATATAGATCAGCATGGCCTCGGTTTATTTTCTATCCATAAGGCTATGCAAATGAGATCATTGAAGTCGCATATCAGATTTTGAGAAACTGTTGCTTCTACCATGTGATATTAAATTCAGTACCATAAATTTAATTACTAGAAAAAATAATTTTTCCGATAAGATGTGATGATGCTACCGTGGAGAAATTTTACTGCATTTATAACTATATTTAAATTCTCTTATTTGTGGTCTGAAAATATTCAAAGAAATCCTGTATTTATTAAAGCTAATGGTTTTATATTTTTTAGAATTTACTCATTACTTACCACTATAAATAATAAAACTTTATTTCAAAAGGAGGTATGGTGTAGTTGTACGGTGTTATCTTCTACTTAAAAGTCAATAATTCAAGAAATGTAGCTGTTGAGTACTTCGCAGAGAAAAAGAATTTAGCGTGAAGTCATTCTTCAGCTACTTGCCTTAAACCAATATTGATATTAAAGGCAGTGACTCTCACAAACGTGCTGCACTGACTTCAACGATGTCTGCGCACTGAGGCTCTGTAGATTATACAATTAAGAGTGTTTAAAGTACGGTTCGAAGTTTCGAAAGGAGAATAGTTCATTTAATAATGTGAAAGAATATTTCTTAGCTGCCACATTAAGAGAAATCAGATTTTTCATTTTTCTATCACTGAAAATCTGTCTAGCGTACTCTTCTTTGCGTGTGTGTAAAATCTCCCATGAGTGTGCACTAAAGCCTTCCATGTGAGAGGCAGTGGGTCCAGATATAACGATATTTTAATATTTGATGTGATTAATTATTATGGAAGAAGATGCATTGGAATGTTTTGTTCTTGTGAAAAGGGGTTGGGCTAGGAAAAGATTGGAATCAGAGTGTGGAACCTAGAAGATGAATTAAAAGATGTTTTGAAAAATGAAGATGTTTATCTTAGAACTGTTTTTAAAATGTTAATTTTTTTAAAAATGAGGGAAATTTTGACGTTTCTCTCTCACAACTGTTGAAAATATAAATTTAAAAAGAATTTTGTTATCTTTAAATTTAAAAAAAATATCTTTTCATTGATGCCAATGTAATTGCTGTTCAGTTTATACTCTATTTTTAATTAATGTTCTAAAGTACTTACTAATTTTATAATATGTTTTACTGTTGTAAAGATATTCGAACTGTTTCGTTATTTTTACAAATAATCTAGGATATTTCGCCCTAGGCATAACAAAATCCAGTTTTCCACTGAGTCTTTTTCCTCTATACTATAACCAAGCTTTTTGTGGTCATGTTGAATTCCTTGCTTAGCGATACTTTACCAACAATGGTGGCTGGATGATTTTGCCGTATGAGCTCATCCACAGCTGAAATTGTGTCATGTTTTTCAGAGCACACGTCTGGATAGGACAAGGCAAGAACTTGATGTTTATGCGTCTCGCCTGAAATTGGATATCATCGGAATATGAAGTACAGTGAGACACATTGCACTCCGTACGTTTCCTTCATCCCGCCAGAAGTTTCTGAAGCATGCTGTCCTTCTTTGGGAAGAAAATTGATAATAGCATTTTGTCCTGATCAGGAGGAATCAAACTGTTCCGACATGTCACTGTGCTGCCCTCTTGCGGCAAAGGGAAAAACACTTCAGTGTATCGTGTAGCGTTAGCGAGTGTGTGTGCGGTAGCAAGGCCGCGCCTGCTAAGCAATGATAACCAGAATAAAAGGAAAAAGAGTCCAAATTTATTCTTGTGTTGTGATTTTTTAATAATGTGATAGCTATCGACATAAATTTAGTGCGTGTGTATTCACAAACATTTAAGGAACTGTGAAAATTAGTCTCCAATAATGAAGTTGTCTATGCGAAGTCTGCAAACTGTGCATCACCAAATGGGAATGCCACCATGCTATCTATTAATTAATTAAGATATAAACTTATAGGCATTTGATATAATGCTGCTCCAGATAAGATTTTTTTTTTTTTCATTTCGGTAATCTTTATAATTAGTTGGTATCAATAAATTTTTCATTTAGTCAAGCATTAATAATTCTGCAACATTCTTTGCAATATCTTGCAGCTAAAGCCAAATAGTGTTCGATTTCTTTTCTAACAGATGGCTGCTGAATGAATCAGAATTTTGTTTAGTAGATTAAGTTTCTACTTAGAGTGGCAGCCGAGAGTAGCCACAAGTGTGCTGTCTGTAACTAGAGTTACGAAAGAATGAGACTGCGAGTCATGTTGAAACTATTAAAACATTTTCTAATTGAGATTTTTAATAGATCGCAGAATTATCAGCAGGCGCTAAGGCTTTCTTTGATATCATCAATCGCCAGATTTGACACCGGTGGACTTCTTGTTATGACAATACTTGAATTAGCGAGTCAAATGATTTTGACTTTCAACTAAAATTCGTCTAATCGAATACGTTGTATTGTGTTGTCGCTATCATTATAATTTCTCTGCAGTGTGTTGTGGTTTGTGATGAAGCCTAAATTAAACACTCGTTATTTTCTATTTTTAACGATTTTTTAAAATGTCATTATAATTTTTATATCACGCAAAATATATATCTTGTAACTTTTAAGTTTATCGGTATTTTTAAAGACTATTTTTATCCCCAAGTCATATACTTTATTGAATAATGGATTACAAAATTGATTAAATAATCGCTCAAATTATCAGTCAACAATATGATACATACTATCTACTGTATAGCCATATTAGAGATTATTTAAATTACAATGCTAGTTGCACGATAAAAATAAAAATTCTTTATTTCATTAATAAAAAATATTTAAAATTTTTCATTCATTGTAATATTTTTTATAAAGGTTTGGAGAAGCACGTATTAAATTTACTCCTCTTTTTCATTTGAAGTAGTCTTGGAATTTGACATAGGAGTCAGTAAAATAAAATATTAATTAAAATTACTCTAGGAATTCGAAAATAGAAAATGTCAAGAAAGAAAAAAAATCTATTAATGCTTAAAGAAGACTCAGCACGGCCTCAAAAGGGTTGGTTGCCTTTCCAAAAAACAGATTTGAAAGCGGTAAGTTCTAAGCTTTGCAAACGTGATCACTGCAGTCGCACATCAGACTTTAGAGAAATGATTGCTTCTACCATGCGAAATTCTATTCCATAAACTCAATTATCTTGAAAAATAACTTCTCCGACAGCGGCAGATGGGCTGATGCTGGCTTGGAGAAATTTTACTGCATTTATGACTATATTTAAATGCTCTTATTTATGGTAATATTCAAAAAAACCCTGCATTTAATAAAGCCAATGGATATATTATCTTAGAACTTACTCATTACTTACCACTATAAATAATAAAACTTTATTTGTACAGGAAGTATGCTTCGATTGCGCGGGGAATTCTTAAGCCGATAAGTCAATGATTCAAGAAATATAGCCTTCGAGTACTTCACAGAGAAAGAGAATTCTCCGTGAAGTAATTTTTTAGCTATTTGCGTTCAACCAATATAGATATTAAATGCAGTGACACTCGCAAACGGGCTGTGTTGACTTCATTGGTATCTGTGCAATGTACCTTTATGATTTATACAGTTAAAAGTGTTTGAATTATGGTATGATGTTTCAAAAGGAGAGTAATTCATTGAACAGTGTGAAGGAAAATTTCTTAGCTGCCACATTAAGAGGAAATCAGAAAACTTATTTTTCTATCATTGAAAATCTACCTCCCGTAATAATAAACATGAATGTGTTTCTCTTTGGGTGCTTTGGCATTGCACAGGATATACGTTAAACTATAAGTTCCTAACGGGAACAGTAGCCCACCCCTCTGTCAATGGACGCAAAAGCCTTCCATGAGGACAGCAGTGGGTTCAAATACAAAAATATTTAATATTTGGTGTGATTAACCATTATGCAAGCGGATGCATTGAATCGCTTTTTTTTTCTTGTGAAATGGGAATGATCCAGGAAAAGATTGGAACCACTGCGCTTAACCCTGAACAAAAAATAACAGAAAAAGTTACTTTGGAAACTAAAAATGTGTAATTTAGACTTGTCTTTTAAATTTTAATTATTTAAAAATTGAGGGAAGTTTTGACGTTTTTCTCATGTAATTGCTGGAAATCGTATAAAAAAAATTATGTTATCCTGAAATTAAAAAAAAATTACCTTTCAATGGTATCAATTTAATTGCTGCTCATTTGTTAGATTATTTTTAATTAACTTTTAAAAATATTGTAAAACTTATTTTACTATATGATTTACTGTTGTGAAGACACTCCAATAGTTTTATTATTCGTACAAATAATTCATTCGGGATTTTTCTCTCTAGGCCTAAAAAAATGTATAGGTTTCTTTTCAATGCGTTCTTACATTTTCGAATTACTAGTTCCATTAGGTTTGAGATATAAAGTCAGATATAACTAAGTCAAATACAAAATTGATATAATATAATCATTATGCTTTTCATTGTGTTTTTTGGCTAAGGATTCATATTACCCGAAAAGGTAAATAATTTTCAATAATATTATACGATGAACAGGAGAATATTGTTATATGTAATGGCATTTTAATAATTTTATTTTTCCAGTTCACACGGAAATGTGCAATTGTAAATAATCTCTATTGGCATTGAAACAATGATCTCTGCCCATAGGAGAGTGGATAGCTTCCGTATAAAAACTACTGGCTTTCTGAAGGATCCATTTTTCTGAATTTCGTTTTTCCTCTTTGCTGTGACCAAGCTTTTTGTGGATACTGTCATGCACCATTCCTTGCTTATCAACAGTTTACTAGATATTTTACATGTGGTGATCCGATTTTGCCGTATGAGCCATATTAAAAATAATATGAATTGCTACGGTAATTGCATGAGAAAAAGAAAAATTCTCCATTTCACTAACAAAAATAAAAATTTAAACTATTTTTTTTTATAAAAGTTCGGGGAAGCGTGTATAAACTCCCCCCCCCCGTTTGATCTCAAAGAGTTTTGAATTTTCAAGTAGGAGTTTTGTGTAACGAAACATTAAATAAAATTTCTCTAGCATTTTCAAGATGAAAAAAGACAGTAAAGAAATTTTTTTTATCCTTAGCGACGGTCAGCATTTCCTCAAAGAGGTTAGTTTTCTTTCTGCAAGGCAGAACTAAATATATATATATATATATATATATATATATATATATATATATATATATATATATGTGGGAAAAGGCAACGACCAGCATTAATATGTGAAATATATTTATTAAGATTAAAGTACAAAGGACAAAACATTACTACATAGAACATAAAAGATACATGAGCGTGAGCTGCACGTCTTGCAGTCTCACTGCCTAACTCTCGTCTGCCAATAATGGCGGGAAAGCATCACGTGATTAATGACGTGACGCAACATGGCCAGCATGGTGCCATACAGGATACGGGATCTGTCAGCGCTTCCCACATCGGCCATCATGACAGGATAGGCGACCTCGCCTTATGGTATACAGTACAATAAAGTAAATATATAAAACAAACAGCAAATACAGGAAAATAATTTGTAAAATTGAAATATTCACAAGATAAAACAAATAAAATAGTCATACCATCCGTGACAGCATAAGTATATAGCAATACAATAGCGTGCACTGGAAATATCGAATAACTAACTAAAAATAAAAATAATATTAGTGTTGAACATATAAAAATTTAAAAACACAAAATAAACAGAGAAAAAAAAATCAAAGTCTATATCGTCCAAATATACACACACAAAAAGAAGGAAAATAGTTCTCTTTCTCTTTAAGTAGTGTTCAGTGTTTTCTTTTGAAACACAATTCAATTGATATGTTCTATATTGCTGGACCATGGTTTCATATATTCTGCACAAGTTGAAGTTTTTGATGGTCCATCGAAGAAATCATACTTTTCAACATCGTATGTGTCGTTTGCTTTAATTTTGATCACTTTATATGGTCCGAGAAATTTTTGTTTCAATTTCAGACCAGGGCCAAATTGAGTGCGCTTGATTGCGACGAGATCATTCAATTGAAATTTTTGAGCATGTTTCCTACGCAGATTGTATGTACGGCGATTTTCTTCTTGGATTTTGAGGATTTGTTGTTTTGCATCTTTACGGAGCTCATCACGCTGTTGGAGAAATGCAGACTGGATCTCTTCGTTGACGATTTCGAGGATTTTTATATCATGCTCAGATTTCATTTTAGTTCCAAACAGAATTTCGAATGGAGTAGAATTGATACTTCGTTGAAATGTAGAATTAATAATTTGCTGAACGGAAGCAACATGGCTATACCATTTCTCAGGGTTTTCTATGGATAGCTTGGAGAGTACAGATATGATAGTAGAATTAAGTCTTTCTACCTGACCGTTTGATCTAGGAAGTCCAGCTGTAATAGCAATGTGGGTGATATGCTGATGTTCACAATATTCTTTGAATGACGTAGATGTGAAAGCGGTACCTCTGTCCGTAATAATCCTTGAAGGATTACCGAAAACTGATCTTTGGCATTCGAGCTTATTGAGAACTTCAGCGGTGTCGGTGGACTTGGTCGGGTAAAGCCACACAAACTTCGTAAAGGAATCGATGATCGCCAGAATATGCTTATATTTCTTAGAAGTGCTGGGAAGAGGACCCAAATGATCAATATGGTATGTATGAAAGGGTGTATCGTCTTTGTCAAGTGGATGCAAAGTGCCATCTAATTTGCCACGTTTTCTGTTATTTAGAATGCATGTTACACAGTTGCGTATGCATCGTTCAATTTTCTCTTTCAAGTTCGGAATAAAGAATTCTTTGTTTAACATTTCCTGCGTGCGTTTTACTGCAAAATGGCCTCGTTCATGACAGGATTTAATAATGTTGGCCTGCATATCATCTGGTACGACAAATAAATCGATTCCGTCTAAGTTCTTATATAAAATGTTGTTTTTGACTATGTAGTTCTCGTAAGGTGCATTTTGAAGTAATGCTTTTATAGCTGTAATATGCTCATCCGTCTGTTGAGCTTTGAAAATTTGAAGATTGATATAGTCTTGAATGATCATGCAGCATGGGCTTCGGCTAAGAGCGTCGACATGAGTCATCTTTGAACCGGTTCGATGCTCTATTTCGTAGTCAAAATCCTGAAGGTATAATGCCCATCGCGAAATGCGGGAATTCATTTCTTTTTTATTTAACGTTTTGACGAATGCATTACAGTCAGTGATAATTTTAAAGTGTGATCCGAGGATGTAAATTCGGAATTTTTTAAGAGCTTCTACAATGGCGAGTACCTCCAGTTCATAGCTGGTGTATTTTCTTTCGCTGTCAGACGTTTTCTTGGACATATAATACACTGGATGGAATTTGTTATCATCTTTGGATTTTTGTAGTAGGACTGCCCCCAAGCCATCAATTGACGCGTCTGTATGAATTTCAATGGGACTGCCTTGATTAAAAATAGTTAAAACGGGTTTATCAGAAAGTAACTGTTTTAAGCGTAAAAACGCAGTTTTTTGCTGAGCTTGAAATAGAAAGGGGCTGCCCTTACGAAGAAGATCACTAAGTGGTTTTGCTATAATAGAGTATGAGGAAATAAATTTTCTAAAGTATCCCGTAAGACCTAGAAAACGTTGTACGTCTTTTGCATTTTTTAACTCAGGATAATTAAGAACGGCTTTAGTTTTGGAGGGTGAAGGGAGCAATTTGCCGTGTTCTACTACGTGACCCAAAAATTCAATCTGACTATGCAAAAATTGACATTTTTTAAAGTTTATATCTAGTCCATAATCGCGAGCTACTTTTAGAACAGTGTTAAGGCGTTCGAGAGCCTCAGATTCATTTTTTGCGGGAATGACGATGTCATCCATATACGGGAGGACAATACCTTTTGCAATAAGATCACGAAAAACGGCATTTATGTATCGCATAAAGACAGGAGGACATGAACTTAAACCGAATGGCATATAACGGAATTGAAATTGACCTGTATTTGTGACGAAACTGGTGTAACAACGACTTTTTTCTTTTACCGGCACATGAAAACATCCGTTACGCAAATCGAGAGTACTGAAAATTTTAGCATTTTGAAGACGATCTAAAATGTCATCAATTAATGGTAGTGGATAATGGTCTTTAACTAATTTACGATTTAATTTTCTATAATCTATACAGACTCTATGTTTTCCATCTTTCTTACGAACTACGACAACTTGACTAGCATAGGGTGAAGAACATGGTTCTATAATTCCATTTTTTAACCACTCGTCTATCTGCGCATTTACTATATCACGTTCGGCAAAGGGTAAACGTCGAGGAGAGTGGAAAATTGGCTCATCGTCAGTAAGCGTTATATCAAGTGCGATGTTCGTGGTTTTAGTTTTGTTAGGTTTATAGGCTAACAAAATCTGTTCAACCTCATTGCGAGTTTGTTTAGAAATATTCGGACCTATATCAAACGTGGGAGTTTCGGCAGAAATAGCCATTATAAAACTGTCAGTTTCAACAGGATCATCAGATTTAGAAATTTTGGAAAATACAACACCGTCAGGTTTAATTGTCAAATTTGCCTGATTTATTACGTCGCAACCTATTATTAGGTCATAAGTAGTACAATTATTAGGTACCACAGAAATAAAAACAGGAAAACTTTGTTTGTCAATAATAATTTCAGATTCAAAGGAACCTATTATTTTAGTTTGGGAAAAACCGAATCCAGTTAGTGTCATCTTGTTATTCGTCAACGGCGGAGATCCTAGTTTAATCCATGCAGAATGTTTGAGAAGTGTCGAAAAACTACCAGTATCGACTAATCCGGAAAGTGTATTCTTAAGAATAACAACCTCTTTATGCATATTCGACGGAGAATGCAATAAATGTAAAGTGTTGACATTATCCCGTGGGGTAGAACTGTCATTCCGAGTAGTAGGATGACAATCGGAAGATTTATGTCCGAAAAAATTACAAGAAAGACATTTAGGACCACGATTACGATTAGGGCAAGACTTTGCGATATGTCCAAAATCGTTACAGTTAAAACAACGCGTCTTACTGTTAGTCGGATTACTAAGATTCAATTTTGATTCTCTTTGTTGGACAGGGATTTTATGTATTGTATCACGTCTTTGGCCGTCATTAGCATATCTAGAATACGACATCTTTGAATTATTTGCGTTCATTGCATTTACGATAGTTTCGAAAATTCGTAATTTTTCTTTAAACTCAGAATAACATTTTGCACCATAAAGAATAATTTTATCAGAAGGAGAACCCTGTATCCCATTTATTGTGTATTGAATAACAGAACATTCATCAATAAGGGTTTCAGACTGATTCGCAATTTCACGCATGGCAATAAAATATTGCATAAAAGTTTCATTCGAGCGCATTTTACGTCTTTCTAGTTGTTTATGTATTTCAATCGAAGTTACTTTATCGGAAAATTCATTAAAGAATGCACTTTTAAAAGCATGATAGGAATTTAGATTTCTTTGAGAGAATAAAAAAGATTTAGCAGTACCGGAAACTAACCTCTTTGCAAAGATTAATTTTTGTTGTTCGCTTAAAGAAGGAAAAAGAGAAAAATTCTCTTCAACATCATAAAAAAAACTTTTAATCGAATAGGAATCATTTCCTGTGAAGTTTCTGCTACTACCACAGAGATCGCGTAATAAAAAACAAAACTGAAGGTTTATTTCATTCATCGTTTGTTTATTCGAGGGATCATTTTCGAGGGATTCCCTTTTGGCGCCAGTAATTAATGCCTGACTGTTATTTATTAATGTTTCATCTGAAGTTACGGGGATGGGGAAGGAAGAATTATTACCCGCATTACGCATAGAGCTGTTATTAATAGATGAAGTTTCGGTTTGAGAAACCTTTTGAGGAGACAAAGGTTTTTCTTCTGTTTCCGATAAAAAACTTGTATCTAGCGAGTTCTGAAATTCATTTAAATTTGTTAGGGCTTTTAAAATATTTTCACACATAGCATCTTTGTCGGTCTCAGTTACTTCTAAGTGTAATAAATTAGAAACGGAGATAAAATCAGATAAAGAAAAAATCTTCAGCAATTCTTGTTTATGTTTTTCTACATCTAAATTTTCAAATCTTTCAAAATTTCTCATTCTTTTTCGAGAAGAATGGTCAAAATTACTGTAACCTAACACAGAGTTAAGCAATTTTACGGAATTAGTTTTTGCATATTTAAGGGAGTTAGCGATTAATTCAATATCGCCTAGTTTTAAAGACATTGTAATGAATTAAAACAGAACTAATGCACATTCACTCGGGATTAAAATTTAAAGGGAGAATGGAATAAAGTAACGTACTATACTATAAATTACAAACTTGGGAAAAAATTGCGCCTACCTGGTTGGGAGCAGTCGAATTATTCACTCTTAAAAGTTCCTTTTTTTTTAAGGGAGCCAGTATATGTCAGCACAGTTGCACAAGAACACGAAGTAATTGAACCTTTAACGTTTCCACTTGAATCATATCCATCCAAAACGTGCACTAACGTCCATCAAAATATCCACGGCAAAAATCCACTCTTATCAAAATTCTTAGCATCAATTTAACGTCTTAAATTGTACTAACGTCCACAGCTTTTCAACAATTTGGCGGGATTTGCTAGGGGTATTCACGAGAAAGGCCGAGCCCCCAAAAATGTGGGAAAAGGCAACGACCAGCATTAATATGTGAAATATATTTATTAAGATTAAAGTACAAAGGACAAAACATTACTACATAGAACATAAAAGATACATGAGCGTGAGCTGCACGTCTTGCAGTCTCACTGCCTAACTCTCGTCTGCCAATAATGGCGGGATAGCATCACGTGATTAATGACGTGACGCAACATGGCCAGCATGGCGCCATACAGGATACGGGATCTGTCAGCGCTTCCCACATATATATAAATTCATTTATTAAGAGAAATTTTTCTTCTGATAACGGCAGATGAGTTCATACTACCTAAAAGAAATATTACTGCATTTATTACTTCATTTAACTATTCTTATTTGTAATATCAAAATCTTCAGAGAAATTTGCCATTTAACAAAATATTTAACTGAAAATATTTTTTTAGAAGTTCGATTTTACTTACCACTATAAAATTAAATCTTCGTTTTAAAAAAAAGTATACTCCATTGTTCTTGCGATAGAGAATTGAAACAGTTCTTTTGAGAAACGTAGCTGTTGATTCATTCGTGTTAAAGAGATCATTTACTTTTAACGTACAGTGACTTTTCAGATATGTCCATTTTACAAAACTAGATTCTAAATTCAACACCGTTGCGAATGTTTTGTTCTCACTTTGGTGTTCACTAAGCGATTTTGGGTCTTTTGTATAATAAGTGCTTTAATTACAGTATGAAGTTTCAAAAATGTGCAGGAATTGATTTTTTTAACAATGTAAAGGAAAACTTAGCTGCCACGTTAAAAAAAATCAAAATAACTACTCGTATTCTACAATCAATTAAATTATCATCTCCAATAATAATAACAGTGAATATGTTTATGTATTCGTTTCCGCTCTGCAGGGCATATATTAGAAAATAGGTTCTGAACGAGAACAGTAATAACCTTCCCAATGGAAACGATAGCACACCATATGGGTAGTAGTTTATCCGGACAACCATATTTTGATATGGTTTAGCATTGTGGAAGAGGAAGCACTGAAATGTTTTTTTCTTGTATCTATGTGAAAAGGGGATGGACCAGAAAAGGATTGGAACATATACGTTGAATCTAAAACAACAGCAACAAAAAAGATATTCTGAAAACTAAAAATGTATACTTTAGACTTACTTCTTAACATTTTAAATATTTAAAAATTGAGTGAAATTTTAACATTTTCTCCCAAAACTGCTGAAAATCGCATTACTTTTAATTAACTTTAAACTTTTAATTAACTTTTTTTAATTAACTTTAAAAATATCATAAACTTATTTTATAATACGTATTATAAATATAGCTTATATATACGTATAATAAATAACATATAAATTATATTTATATAATACATATTTATTTCAGTAATACATTATATATATCTAACTTATTTTATAATATGTACAGAAACTCAAACTGTTTTATTATTCGTACAAATAATTCATTCAGGATTTTACACCCTAAGCCTGACAAAAAATTTATGTGTTCTTTTTCAATGCATTTTTACATTTTTGAATTAATAGTTTCATTAAGTTTGAGACTTATAGGATATAAGTGAGGCCAAATACAAAATATATATAATATTAATTATCATGTGTTTTATTGTGTTGTTTGACCAAGAATTCAAGTTTCTCCAAACGGTAAATAATTTTCAATGATAATATAAGATGCTCTCAAATGAAAAAGGGGCTAAAATTATATATAAAGAAATTTAATGCTAATATTATATTTATATTTCACGTGAGATAGTACAATTATAAATAATCGTCATTGGCATTGAAGCACTGATCTGATCGCATGAGAAAGTGGATGTATTCAGTGTAGAAACTTCTGGGTTGCTGACAGATCCAATTTATCACTGTTTTCTACCTCTGCCGCTTTGCCATTAATTAAGTTTTTAGTGGATTATATCATGCACAATTCTTTCCTTATCAACAGTTTACCAGAAATTTTACGTGTTGTGATCCGATGATACTGTAAGATAAGTAATTAAATAAAAATAATTTTCAGATGTAAATAAATTTTAGTAATATCATAAGATATATCCAATCGAAAAGGTAACGAATTATATAAAAAGAAGCGTAGTATTAATAATAATACTATGATTACAGTTCCCACATGACAATGAAATTATAAGCAATCGCCCCTGGCATTCAAGCACTAATCTCAGTACATAGGAAAGTAGATGGCTTTATTGAAGAAACTCTAGGATTGTTGATGGATCTAGTTTCCCACCGTGTCTTTTTTCCCTTTTTGCCATAACTAGGCCTTTTGTCGATCATGTCATATACAATTCCTTACTTATCGATAGTTCTACATCACCAACAATTTTATGTATGGTGATCCGATGATTTTGTCGTATGAGCTACTCCGCAGCTGAAATCGTGACACTGTTGTATACAGCATACGTCTGGGCAGGACATGGCAAGGCTTGGATGTTTATACGTCTCACCTCAAATTGGACACCATTGGAATATGTAGTACCGTATGACACATTGCGCTCTGTTCATTCTGAAGGAACTTTCTGAAGCACGATCTCTTTCCGTGCAAAGAAAGTGGATAATTGTTCTTTGTACTGATCTGGAAGACATTTAAGGAACTGCGAAAATTAGTCTCCAGTAATGAAGATAACGATGCGAAGTCTGCAAACTGTGCATCAGCAAATAGGATTACCACCACGCCATCTATTAATTAACTAGCATATAAACTTATAGGCATTTGATACAATGCTGCTCCAGATAAGATTTTTTTTTTTTTCATTTCGGTAATCTTTATAATTAGTTGGTATCAATAAATTTTTCATTTAGTCAAGCATTACTAATTCTGTAACAGCCTTTGCAATATTCTGCAGCTAAAGCAACATACATGTTCTATTTCGTTTATAAGAGGCGGACGGCTGATAATGAATCAGAATTTTATTTAATAGATTAATGTTCTACTAATGTGATGACCGAGATTAGCCACAAATTTGCTGTCTATAGCTACAGTTATTCAAGATCAAGCTACAAGTCGTGTTGGAAGTTTTAAAACATTTCCTTATCGAGATTTTTTAACAGAAATTTAAATTATCAACATGCATTGCAACTTTCCGATCTCGATCGCCAATTTTAATACCTGTAGTTTTCTTGTTATGGCAATACTTGAAGTTCACGAGTCAAATGATTTTGACTCACAAATAAAATTTGAATAACCAAATATATTGCACTGCGTTGTCATTGACTTTATAATTTCTCCATTGTATGTTGTGCCTTGTGGTACAAGTTAAGTTAAAGCACTTGTTATTTTCAATTTTTTTAACGATTTTCCAAATGTCTATATTGTTTAGATCATTATATAAATTATATCTTGTATCTTTTAAGATTATCAGTATCTTTAAAGTTTATTTTTATTCGTGAATAATTAAATTAACTTTATTAAATAAAGGCTTACAAAATTATTTAAATAATCGCTAAAACTCTCAGCTAACAATATGATGAAGGCTATTTCTTAGATAGATAAATTAGAAATAATTTGAATTATTACGGTAGTTGTATGAGAAAAAGTAAAATTCTCTATTTTATTATAAAAATAAAAATAAAGCTTAAAAATTTTCCATTCATTTAAATATTTTTTATAAAAGTCTGTAGAAGCACGTATTAAACTTACTCTCTGATTCATCTCAAGGAGTTTGGGATTTCTACTTAGGAATCTCGGAAAAAAATTAAAATATTAAATAAAATTGCTCTAGCAACTCCAATACAAAGAAGAAAAAAAAAAAAAACTTAATAACGAGGATCAGCATACTGTTTGTCTACCTCAAGAATAGCTCCCGCCAATATGTCTACGATAGTCTGTTGCCGTGGAAACAAGACCTGCTCCATTTTCAATAGGGGATTTAAAAAGAAAGGCATCCATGTTGGCTTACTAATCGCCTTGATGACGTATTGGCGACTTTTTTTAATTGATTTATAAAGAGTGAAAAAAAAACTGTTTAATATATTAATTATATAATAATATTTAAACTTTTAGACATAAAAATGAAATATTAATGAAAATGCAATAAAGATGAAAATTATTACTATAAAAAAGTAATTATTTAACTTTTTAATATTTGTTTAATATTTTCATAACTATTAATAATTATCAAGGACTTTAGATTATTAATACAATGACAGAACTTCGTTGATTATTAAACTTTCAGCATGTATTTTCAAACAATTTCTAAGGCAAAACAGTTTTTAAAGTAAAATAAAATAAAATACCGTCTAAATTTCCAAAATAATGTTCATTCAAGCATTTCAAAATCCTCTAAATCACTCTCACAAGTTTCGGTTTCTTCTGAATCAGAATCATCATTGGTATAAATTTGAAATGACAGTTCGTCCACTAAATCTTCTAACAGTCCATCTTTCTCCCAATAATTATTTTCAAGCTTTTCTACGTGTTTGCAATGCGCTGCCCATTCTGCCGAAGTAACTTCAGTGATAGCTGTTTGAAGAAGAGATTTCAGACTGTCCAAACTTAAATCACCAATAACATTTCGTTCCTTTATTATTTTCTTTACAGAGGACCACACAAATTCGATTGCGTTCAAATCGCAATGATAAGGGGGTAGTCGGATAACTTCATGTCCTTCTTTCTCTATTAAATTATCAATTTTATAGACAATTTTCTTTGGCCGATTACTGTCTATAAGAGAGAACAGTTCCGCTTTTCGCATTTTTTGATCGCAGGGTATTCCGTTGTTTTTCAACCAGTCTATCATAACTTTTTTTGTAGAATACTTCGTTGGAGTGGGGTTTTCGACAATCGTATGATACGGTGCATTATCCATGCATACGACACTGTTTGGTTGCAAATTTGGAAGAAGTTTTTCCAACAACCCATTTTTTAAAGTTTTCATGGTTCATTTGCCCCTGATAGTCGCCGCTTTTTGTTGATGCTTTATATACTAGTAAAGCACCCGTAAGGAAACCCGTTGATGACCCAGCATGAACAACTATGAGTCTATTTTTCGAATTAACATTTGCTGTAGCTCCCAAAACTGTGTCATCTTGCCAATATTTCTTAAATGTCAAATTGCTGTCTACCCAAGTTTCATCAATATAGACAATCGGTCGTCCAGCTTTCCTGTGACATCTCATTTCTCTCAAATATCTGTGTCTCCAAAAAACAATATTTGGTCTTTCCATGAGTACTATTCTGTTATTCACGCACTTCTTCCATCGGAAATTCATTGAATGTAAGACTTTGCACAATGTGTCTTTTTGCCACGAAAATCCAATTTTTTCTTTCAACACGGGTAGTAATTTTCTGAGGGATGGTACTTTCCTTTCTTTTTTGTAAAAGTCTTGAATTGTTTGCCGTATAACACACTTGTCAAAGTCGTCTATTTCACAGTTTCGCTCACTACGTCTTTTACGGTGTTTACCGGGTGATTTTAAAACTGTCGATGAGCCCGATGTTGAAACTTCCTTTCTTTATTTTTTTTATTGTTGCTTCAGAAATTCCAGTTGCTTGAGAAGCCCTTTTCAGAGCTTGTGGGAGTGGAATTAACACAGATTTCGATGAAGCTTCATTGGAACAAAATTCCGCAACATTATATACAATTTTACGTGCCTGCGATTTCAAAATTTCACCCTTCCTTAACTTAAAGGCCATCTTGCAAGTTTAGCAAATTAGCAAAATCAATTAAACCAGTAAGGAACAAATAATTTTAAAAGCAAAAGCAAAATAAACACAAGGATAAGATAACGCGTGCAACTCTTTTAAATCCGAGAAGACGAATGACGTGATGTAACCTTTAATTCCGCCAATTCCCTACACGCTTAATCCCCATTAGAAATGAACTAGTCTTGTTACTACAGCGACCGCCACTAGATAGACTTCTTGGCGGGAGCTATTCTTGTGATCGACAGACAGTAGCTAGAAAGAGGTTGGTTTTCTTTCCCCAAAACAGAAATAAAGTTTCTGGTTCGAGGCTATGCAAATCAGTTGACTACAATCGCACATCAAACTTCAGAGAAATGTTTGCTTCTATAATTCCATAAATTCAATTACCAGGAAAAAAATAACTTTTCTGATAACTGAAGATGTGTTGATGCTGCCTAAAAGAAATATTACAGCATTTATGACTACATTAAAATAATCTTATTAATGGTATGAAAATATTCAAAGAAACTCTTCATTTCACAAAGCTAATGAATATTTTTTAGAAGTTACATATTACTTACCACTATAAATAATAAAACTTCATTTTAAAAGGAAGTATGGTTGGCATATAATTCGATTTTTCTTTTTCCGAAGACTCGTTAATTCAAGGAATGTAGCTGTTGAGTAATTCATCAGCTATATTAATTACACAAATCTGGATGTTAGTTTCAGTAGCTCTTGTAAATATGCTGTTCTGATTTCATTCCTGTCTGAGTAGTGAAACTGTTGTTTATAAGAGTTAAGAATGTTTACGTTACGGTATGAAGTGTCGAAAATGTCCAGCATTGTAACATATTTAACAATGTTAAGGAAAATCTGTTAGCTGTCATATTTAAAAAATCAAAATATTTACTTTTCTATAATTTAAATCTCATCTTCAATAATAACAGAAAAGAATGCGTTTATTTGTGTGTTGGCGCTCTACATAGCAGATATTTTCACCTGGAACTATTAAACTTGATATATATACACTTGGGAGAGAGGGAATGGTCAATTAAAAGATTTTTGAAATATTTTACTTGGCATCCTAAATAATAACCAAATGAAATTGAGAACTTTTCATCATAACTTCCAATAATACTATTGCGCAAAAGTATTTTTAAACAGTTTCAAAATTTTTAAAAAAAATTCGTTTTCTTTCTAATAATACTAATTCAATTGTTGTGCAAATACAGTGAGAATCAAAAGAAAGTAAACAACCATGACTGATTTAGAGAATATGTCATTTCAAATATATTATTGATTTACAATATATATATAGTTATTACTAATTTAAGCAGAATCGGACAACTTGTAAACATTCAATTAAAATAAAATACATAAAGACATAACTCAACTTTCTACAAAAAACTAAGAACATCTAATTTTATGCGTGAAAAAAAAATATACAATCATAACTCTTTCTCCTTCAAATGTTTTAATTTTATAGATTCGCCACTTTTTCTTAGAGGATCGTGATATAAACTATATTCTGCTGGTATTTATGCGATTTTATAAAAAAGGATAGAGAGATTTTTCAATGGGGGAAAAATAGCTCTAGAAACGAAAAAACTAATGAAGAAAAATGGAAAATCCTAATGAGAAATAGGAAAAATTATTGAAAGAAGCCATTGCACAGTGAAGAAAATTCTTAATATTCCCAAAATTGACAGATTAAAGATTTTCAGAGAACAAGAAGACCAGAAGACTTACTGATACAGATATGAAAGCAGCAGTACGAGAGGTCATAGCTAATCTAACGGCAAGCGCTGTAAAAACATTTCAAAGAATCTCTCGCATCAGCCAAGACAGCCCAGTGCAAGCACTAAAAGGATTACTCTTCATGAACATGTGTTACATGGGAGGATTCCACGCAAGAAACTATTCATCATCAAATGGAATCAGAAAAAGCGTCTGCTGTTTTCCAAAAAAAAAATATATTAATAAGGATTTAGATTTTTGGAATAATATTTGATTTTGAGACTAAACTCAGTGGTACCACTACTCTATCTGGGCCAAGGCTTACAGTGCCCATTTCTGCTTTCTTGATAGAGGGCCCTGGAATGCGAGGCATATGTTCCGGTTAGGTGGTCAGCCTCGCGCGGAACCCCCAGTGTTTAGTTGCCAAGCATGCTTGGCCCTCAGTTAATCGACGCATTGAAGGGATGAAAGGCTGAGTCAACCTTGCCCAGCTCAAGGATCGAACTTGGAACCTGTGTGTTGGGAGCGCCACTACGCCACCGGACTTCAATATTTTATTTAGTGACGAGAAAAAAACTAAATTATTTTCCACACAGAAGCTCGCAAAAATATGGAGACCAAAGAATGAAAAGTCCAGTAATAAGCATTCAGTTTAAAAAATTAAACATGGAGGTGGATATGTTGTGATCTGGAGATGTACGGCCACAGCAGGAGTCGGTAATGTAATGTTGCACAATATGGACTACCTAAATATTTTAAAACAATTTTGCTCCTAGTGTTGCGAATTTGAGATTGTCATGAAGCTGAATCTTCTAACATGATAACGATATACGTATCAAAGATTGTAAAAGAATGGTTACTCTATCGTGTTGAGAAGACTTTGGACCATCCTCCAATCACCCATATCTAAGCCTCGCTGAAAATGAATGGGCATATCATGAGAAAAATGCACGCCAAAGAACCATTTCTAATAAGGAAGAGTTGAAACAAATTGTCTTAGAAGAATGGTAAAAAATTCCTCCCAGGGAAAAAAAAATCGGTCACATCTATGCGTAAATGAATAAAGGCAGTGATAAAATTTAAAGGATTGCAGACAAAATATTAATATCACAGCTTTCATGGTTTTTGTCGGTATCAATGTTCTCTGTTTACTTTTTTGACGCATGAAATTTGATACTTTTCTATTTTAGTTGAATTATTTCTTTTTGCATTTTGATTTAATTAAACTTTTACAGACTGTTGTATCATACATGAATGAATTAATAATTGTATATAACTACTTTATATTATAAGTCAATAATATATTTGGAATAAAACATTTTCTATATCAATCGTGGGTGTTTAATTTCTTTGGAGTCTCGCTGTATTTTCTTAATTCTGGCGCTTTTTTTAAAAAAATAATTTTTGTCTGACTTCTAACAATAGACTGCTGCCCTGAATTTCAAAATCGTTTTCATTATTTCAACAAACATTTAATCCGGTGATTTTCTTAAACGATTATATTTAATATCTTGCGTGATATTTAACGAATAAAAAAATGGAATTACAATATAGCAAAAACGAAGATGGATGAATTGGACATTTACATTTTTCATAATACCATGATGTCATTTGACTAGGTTCCATTACAAAGGTTCATGTTCACAATGAATAGAACACAAGTATGGCAATTAAAATAGCTCATCTTTAATGCCTAACAATTTGAAGGAATTATTGACTTGAAATTATATTTAAATGATTTAACTAAATTTAAATATAACCAGTAACCCTGATGAACCAGCTGTCTGTATGCTAAAGATAAGTAATAAAAATAACTGTGTCTCTGTGTGTTTGTGCACTGCACTCCAAACTGTTTAGCATTCAGTTACCAAATTTGGTACTTTGGTGGATCGTAATGTACACGGTGAAACGACGGTTTTTGGAAATTGAATTAAGCTAAATGTTAATGTTTTTTTCGCGATATCTCTCAAAAATACAATTGCTCAAAAATAGTTTTTAACCTTCTCAAAACTATCTTATTAATGACTTCGGCTTAATAGTGATGCCGATTTTTGAAATTTTTATTAAGTATAAGTATTTTTTCCCTCATTTCCAACAATCAATTATATTGTTGACTAGAAATCCAAAGCATTCTTATTGTTTCATAAAATATTTAATTCCTAGATTTTCTTTTAGTGTTAAATTTTAAAGTAGAATAATTATGTTTATCATTCGCGTAACTTACGTGACAAATAAAAAAAAATGAATACAGCACCAGATGATAGCCGAGTCGGATACTTACATTTCAGATAATGCCATGATTAGGGATTGCAATACCGGTATACCGAGATACCGAATACCGGTATTTTGAGCCATTTGTACAATTTTGTAATACCGGTATTCACAAGTTTAAATACCGATTTTTCGGTATTTACTAGAAAGTTTTAAAATTGTCTCCACTATATGTTCAGGGATCGCGAACATAGCAAAATAGTATACGTTTTTGTTTTTATGTCTCCCTAACAGGCGAAATTAATTAACTAATTAATGGCTTAATTAATTGCTTAAATCTAAAGTAGCGAAACATAGATTATCTTTGAAAGAAGAAATTGTATCCATAATGACTGATGGAGCAACAGTTATGAAAAAAAGTTGGAAAGTTGATTGGTGCAAATTAGCAATTGTGCTATGCTCATGGAATTCAGTTAGGAATAATAGATGTATTATACCAAAAAAATAAAGAACAGAAGAATCCAAATACTGTGGATGTAGAAACTTTGGATTTCAACTTTGAAGAGAGTAAGAGTGAGAGTGATATTGACAATGAAGACAATAAAAATGTAATTGTTGAAGAAGTTATTGCTAATGAGGATGAAATATTAACCCATCAAGAATTGTTTCCTATCATTTATAAAGTTCGAAAAATTGTTAAGATATTTAAACGTTCCTCTATAAAAGATGACATATTATTAAAATACATACTAACTGAAAATAAAACAGAATATATGTTAATATTAGATTTTAAAACACGTTATCACCGTTTACTCCTAACAGCACACATCACTATCTGAAGATTATATATTACATTCAAAAATCGCAAAGAAGAAAAACATATCGAAATAGAAAATGTCTTATGGTATTTACATAATTATAATGATTTTAAAAATGAAAAAGAAGAAAAGAAAATAACCAATTCAAATCTAATTAAGTTTATAGTAAATTTTCTTAAAAATTTTAACCCACAAACCTATCCACATTCAAAAGAATTCTGTTCAGTTATCGAAGATTATGATGACACTAATGTCGATAGTGAAAAGAAATTGTCTCTTGAACAAAAATTAGAATTAGCGATAAATAAGAAAATTTCAACGAACCAAAATACAATACAAAAATCAGCTATAACCAAAACCATCCGATAAGAAATCGATTTATTTGAAGATGAGGGATTTAGAGGCTAACAGTACCACTAACTATCGTAGATGCCGAAAGAGCGTTTTGGACAGCTAGTAATTTTTGCACAAAATTACTTTTCAGGCTTAATGACAGTACAATCGATGCATTATGTTTTTTAAGATCGCATTTCAAAAATTTGAATTAGTACCACAGACTGAATAGTGATATTTACAATTTTTTGTGATTTAAATAAATAAGTTGTTCCTTTATTTTTTTGTGATTCTTTATATACTGTTATAATTTATAAGTTGCAAATTATTTTTTGTGATATTTAACCTTTCTATTAAAACTGGCAAATAAAATAAAGAAACACCTGTGTTTTCTTTCTTTTTCTAAAATTTCCAATACCGGTATTAAAACCGGTATCCCGGTGTTAAGATCTAAAAAATACCGAATACCGGTATTGTAATTTTGATCCGGTATTGCAATCCCTAGCCATGATCTAATGAAAGTCTCCAATAGAAAAGCTCCTAATATACACAAACAATGAATAATTAATAATGAATAAGAAATTGTTAGCTAGTATAATGATCAGCTAACAATTGCTTACTCCTCGTCCATCAAATCAATACCACAACATATTTTTTTTCACTCAATTTAGAAATTGAGCAAAGGACGAATTCCTACCCAAATATCAAGAGTTGACATGAACCATATACCTACGATCATTAATCTGACACCTTTATCCGGTATTAATGAACTATATACTAATATACATCTCTTAATATGGAAAAGATAATCGAGGCCGTTACTATCACCAGGGTAGAAACTACTTCGCAGATCAATTCCGATCAAATCGACGTCTGATTAAAATTATTTAAATGAATTTATTTAACATTTTTAGCGGTAAAACTCAAATCTACTCTTTATAAGGAATATATGATTGGAAATTTTAATATTCTGACTTGCTTCGATATCACAAACAAACCAAAAAAGTATAAACTCAAAGTATCTTATTATGTTCTTTCTTTAGAAAGACAATTCATGTGCATGAATACAGGTTATAGATGGCGCTTCAATTTCATTCACTTCTATTCGGCGATCAATAAAAAAAAAGGTGAGATTAAGTTTCTTCCCATTACTAGCAACAAAGTGAATAGCAATGAAATTTATGCTTACTATTAAAAGAAGCAAATATAGGCAGTTTATATCAGAAACCAGTGGGAGTAATCTCCATAAAACTTTCTCGCATACTCTTTAATAAACTTGTCATGACAGAAAGCACCTTCCATGGCAATAATCAAGAAATATTAACTTTTGGCTTGAAAGTTTCATACCGAAAAAGGAATGAGGACATAAAAAGCGTAATGTCTTTGAATGGGATACTGAATACATTTGAACTTTTAGGGAAACACGGAATTTGGAGAATCGTTCAAACAATGGTTGATAACCCTCGAGTGCATGGTGCCACCATGTCGCAAAACATGTCATGGAAGTATCGGTAGCTGAAACATGAATGAGGAGAAGCAATGTTCATGAAACTGGGAAAATCACAGGAATACTGGAATCTTTGATTCGACGCATTCTGCACGCAATATTAGTTCTGCATATATACTTCATCAGTTATTATCGGTAGGTACAGATAAAAGACCACACTTTCCGACATGGGCGCAAGTAAAAACGGAATTTTTCCAAAATGATTTTGAACATCATGCGGCAGATTAAAGTCCACTTTCCACTGCAAGGTTACATCTAAACATAAAACAGATCTGGGCAGCGTCGAATCTTCGTGATTCCTGAATAAGCGATTGCTTTTTCCTCATAAGATTGTATGCTTTGGTTTCAGCTCTTCTTTCAAACTGGGAATTTCTTATTTTAAAAGTGTTGTCCTATATCCAGCTGTAAAATCTGGACAATTACTGCAGAAAGGGATGATAGGCTGTAGCATGACCACATTGTGCCTGCACTGCAAGAAAGATATGACTTATTTGTTTCTTTCATGCAGAACGGCATCTTATGCGCATTGTCAGTGAAGTGAAGACATTCTTATTGGGCATTTTCATTCACTGAAGACCGAGTGGCGAGTAAATTTTAGCGACCCTTACGATCACCAGGCTTGATCATACCCGATATATGGTACGGACCCACTTAAAGTCTCGTGTCTATGGAATCTCCCCACCCAATTTGTCGAAACTGTAACATGCCGTTCGACGGGCTCTAAGGTGGTATCCATGCTCACATGTTATACTATTTATAATAAGCGTATTTGTGCTCCTCACTTGCCAAATACCTTGTAGTGGTTGGAAATATTGATTTTCTTCTATTTTAAAATTAAATAAGAGGGTAGGTAATGTTATTGGGATTTATTTCATTGCCAATTTGTGTTTTCTTTATTGGCATAAACTGTTCCATCTCGAAGTGTGAACGCCCTCTTTCGGTCGCTTCTAGAATTTTTTTATACATGAAAAAAAAATGACGCCCCCGACTTCCGATTATTCTTGTGGAAATTGAAATGTTTTTCTATCATTACTTCTTTTATTCTGAATTTTCGAATGAACGAATCTCTAACTTGCCCTGTATTTTTGCAACTTTATATCAAAAGAATTATAAGAATATTTTTATATCGGGATTTATTTGTAACTTTATATCGAAAAAAATCCCTTCATATTGATTTGTATCAATATAGTGAAAAAATATATCATTTTTTGATGATACTAATGAAATTCAAACGAAATTTATTGTTTCCCCATTATTACATTCGAATATTTTTTTTCTACTTTTAAAATATTCGAATAGTTATTTTGAAAGTAGTATATAACAAAGAAACATTGTTGAGTAATAATATAGCATGCAAACAATGGTTAAGTAACCTCTATAGAATATATGAAAGACTAACGCACACAGCAGAAAAATCGCTCTACAATCGTAAACAAGTTTAATTGAGCTCGAAAATATTCTTGACTAGCCCTAGGTGGGTATTACAAGATGGATTCGAATAAATAAATCCCTATGATTTGCTTGTGAAAACAGGTTTATATCTTCCCATACTATGGGCTTTTAAATTTTGCATTACCACAAAAGTTAAAAAAAAAATATCTTTTTAATGATACTGGTTTCATTTCTGTGTAATATATTTATTTTCTTTTAATAAATATGCATGTGTGTGTGTGTTTTTTTGTTTGTTTTATGATGAAATTAAAATTCCTTTGTCCAAACAAAATCGTATGATTTTGCCAGCATTAAAATTAAGTTTAAAATTTTGCCTAATTTTGGAACGAAGAATGATTTTCACTTCCAATTCTATTCCTTATTATGCACATTTTTTCATTTGTACCCCAGTAATTAGAATTAGACCAATGAAATTAAATTCATACCTTTTTGTCGCATGAAATAATTTGTTGAAATATTTTTAAATCCATTAATCCATAATAATCGTTTCAATGCCTAAAAAACGAATAATCTTTTCCAACAAGAGGGCCGCATAATATAATTAATTATCATGAAAATTATGAAATTATTTCGAATACTAGATACTGCTTTCGAATGCAGCAATGTTGTACAAAAGCACGACTTTGGCATCAGAAGATAATTATCGTATATTGCTTGTTTTCGAATGTATCGAGATCTTAGTTTTAGTCTCAATTTATCAACAACAGAAACTGCTTGCATTTTGAACACACAGGATTGTTGAGAGAGGGATTACGGCTCATTGGGGCCGCAGGCCCTACCAGCCGTAAATCTAACAACAAAAAGAATCAAAATTCTTTAAAAAAATTTTTTTTTAATATTTTTAGTGGTAAAACTCAAATCAATTCTTTATAAAGAATTCAGGTTAGGAGATTTTAGTATTCTGTATTGTTTCGATATCAAACAGACCACGAGAGAATAAATTCAAAGCCAGTATTGTGATGTTTCTTCCTAACAACTCCTCTTTAGAAACACGGATTATAGATGGCGCTTCAATTTTATTTACTTCTATTTGACGATAAATAAAAGTTGTGAGATTAAATTTCTTCCAATTGATTGCAACAAAGTGAACAGCACAAAGATTCGGATGCTACAGTATCTCACAAGTAGTCATAAGATCGACCGTAGACCGTCAGCCAACTGTTTTAAGATCTTCCGACTTATATATCATTGGGATTGCAATATCGGGATACCGAATACCGGTATTTTGAGCCATTTGTACAATTTTGTAATACCGGTATTCACAAGTTTAAATACCGTTTTTTCAGTAACTAGAAATTTTGTTTCATGCGCTTATAATCAGAGAGAGATTAAATATTTTGCCATGCCTAAAAATGATTCCAAAAGCAATTAAAAGACAAACCTTACACGTGTTACTGAAGAGCATGTCTCAGGTAAGCACTAAACTGGAAATAATGTTCGCAATAAAACATATGATTAGAAAGTTTTGTCATTCGCTCCCGGCAACGCACTGTTGTTACCATATCGAGTCTCAGTTGTGACACTACAAGAATGGTGAATCCATGAATATTGCAGTACGAAAGTTTCACACCGAAAAAGGATTGAGGACATAAAAAGCGCAATCTCATTGAATGGGAAACTGAATATATTTGACCTTTTGGGGAAACAGGGAATTTGGAGGATCGTTCAAACAATGGCTGATAACCCTTGAATGCATGGCGCCTCCATATCTCAAAACATGTCATGGAAGTATCGGCAGCTGAAACATGAATGAGGAGAAGCAATGTTCGTGAAACCGGGAGAATCACAGAAATATTGAAATCATCGATTCGACGCATTCTGCACGGAATTTTAGTTCTGCATATATACTTCATCAGTTATTATCGGCAGGTACAGAAAAAAGACCACACTTTCCCACATGGGTGCAAGTAAAAATGCAATGTATCCCAATGTGGCTTTGAACATCAAGCGGCAGGTTAAAGTCCACTTTCCACTGCATGGTGTCATCCAAACATAAAACAGTTGCATTTGGGCACCATCGAAACCCCGTGATTCCCGAATAAGCCACTGCATTTTCCTCATGTGATTGTATGCTTTGGTTTCAGCTCCTCTTTCAAACTGGGTATTTCTTCTTTTAAAAGTGTTGTCCTATATCCGGCTGAAAATCTGCACAATTACTGCAGAAAGGGATGATAGGTTGTAGCATGACCACATTGTGCCTGCATTGCAAGAAAGATATGACTTATTTGTTTTCTTCATGCAGAACGGCAATTTAAGCGTATTGTTAGTGAAGTCAAGATGTTCTTATTGCACACTTTCATTCACTGAAGACCGAGTGGTAGGTAAATTTAAGCGACCTTTACGATCACCAGGCTTTATCATGCACGATATACGGTATAGATCCACTTAAAGTCTCGTGTGTATGGAATCTCAACCACCCAATTTGTCGGAACATTAACATGTCGTTCGGCGGGCTCTAAGTTGGTACACACGCTTACATGTTATATTAATTTTAATAAGCGGATTGGCTCCCCTCACTTGCCCAATACCTTGTGGTGGTTAGAAATATTGATTATCTCATGGTGAGCTCTATGGATTATCTTTAAAATTAAAGCAGATTGTAATGTTATTGTGAATTATTTCATTGGCAATTTGTGTTTGCTTTATTTGCATAAACTTTTCCATCTCGACGTGTGAACGCCCTCTTTCGATTGCTTTTAAAATTATTTTTATGCATGGAAAAACATGATGCCCCCGCCTTCCGATTATTGTTGCGCAAGTTGAAATGTTTTTTTTTTCTGTCATCACTGTAGTTATTCTGAATTTTCGAATGTACGAATCTTTTACTCGCCCTGCATTTTTGGAACTTTATATCAACAGAATTATAAGAATATTTTTATATCGAGATTTATTTGTCATTTTATATCGAAAAAAACATTGATATCGATTTGTAATTTTATATCGAAAAAACCTTTATATCTATTTGTATCTCTATAGTGAAAAAATATATCATTTTTTGATGATACTAACGAAATTCAAACTAAATTTATTGTTTCCCCATTATTTCATTCGAATAATTTTTTTCTGCTTTTAAAATATTCGAATAGTTATTTTGAAAGTAGTATATAACAAAGAAACATTGTTGAGTAATAATATAGCATGCAAACAATGGTTACGTAATATATGAAGGTTAAGTAATATATATAATGGTTAGTAATATATAACAATGGTTGAGTAATATATATATCAACTATATAATATATGAAGGACTAACGTACACAGCAGAAAAATCGCTCTACAGTCGTAAACAAGTTTCATTGAGCACGAAAATAGGCTTGATTGGCCCTAGGTGGATATTACAAGATGGATTCGAATAAATCCCAATGACTTGCTTCTGAAAACATGTTTATATCTTCTCATACTATTTTCTCCTAAATAGTGCATTTTTGCATTACCAAAAAATAAAAAAATAATTATCCTTTTAATGATACTGATTTCATTTCTGTAGAATACATTTGTTCCCTTTTAATACACATGTATCTGCGTGTATGTGTGCGTTTCTTTGTTTTCTGATGAAATTCAAATTCCTTTGTACAAAAAGAACAGTCATATGATTTTGCCAGTATTAAAATTAGGTTCAAAATGTTGCCTTATTTTCGACAAACTTTCCGAAGAAGGATTTTCACTTCCACTTCTATTCCATACTATACACATTCTTTCATTTGTACCCCAGTAATTAGAATTAGACCGATGAAATTAAATTCATACCTTTTTGTCGTAATTGTTGAAAATTTTGTTGAAATATTTTTAAATCCATTCCATATTAATCGTTTCAATGCCTAAAAATCTGTGCCAACAAGAGGGTCGCAAAAAATAATTAATTATCATGAAATTATTTCGAATACTAGATGTTGCTTACGAAGCTTCTAATGCTAAATTCCAAAACAATACATTGCAGCAACGTTGTACAAAATCTACGACTTTTGCATCAGACGACAGTTATCCTATATTGCTAGTTTTCGCATATATCGAGACCTTAGCTCTGATCTCAACTCAACAACAATGAAAACTGCTTGCATTTCGAATACAAGTGCAGGTGATCAAAATTCTTTAAAGAAATTTTTTGAATATTTTTAGTGGTAAAATCAATTCTTTATAATGAATGCAGGTTAGGAAATTTTAATATTCTGTGTTCTTTCAATATTAAACAAACCACGAGAGAATAAATTCAAAGCTAATATTGTGTTGTTTCCTTAGAAAAACAACTCCTCTCTAGGAACACAGATTATAGAGGGCGCTTGAATTTTATTTACTTCTATTTGACGATAAATAAAAGTTGTGAGATTAAGTTTCTTCCAATTGATTGCAACAAAGTGAACAGCACACAATTCGGATGCTACAGTATCTGACAAGTGGTCATAAGATCAACCGTAGACCTTCAGTCAAGTCTTTTAATATCTTCCGACTTATAAATCACTAGGGATTTCAATACCGGTAGACCGGGATACCGAATAACGGTATTTTGAGCCATTTGTATAATTTTGTAATACCGGTATTCACAAGTTTGAATACCGTTTTTTCGGTATTTACTAGAAATTTTTTATATTGTCTCCACTATATGTTCAGGGATCGTCAACATAACAAAACAGTATACATTTTTGTTATGTCTCCTTAACAGGCGAAATTAATTAGACTGTGATTACAAAGTTGCATCGTAGAATCAAGAGAACTGATAAAATACTGTTTGACAATGGATTATATACGTTGATTTAAATAAAATCAAAATAATCAAGGTTTTCAGAATTTTAGAGGATGCAACAGATAAATATTTTATAATTTGCAAAAGTTTAAAACTCATCTTTTTACAAAAGCTTCCAATCACGTGATTTAATTAGAGATTTCGACATTTAATTCAGTTGTTATTCATCGCGCATATTTAAAAAATAAGTGGTAAAATTAATTTTTAAATAAAATATTTCCTTTTTCTTTATAATATTTAAAACTTTCTCTGTTGTTTGATTATTATTTATAACTGTGAGAACTTTCAATAAAAACGATTAATAAATTTTATTTAATAAGGAAAATTAATACGAATCCTTAACATTAGATGTCGATTTCTCAGCTGCGACTCTTAAAATGTTCTTCTTTTAAACTACCTGCACGCACAACTTCACCACTTAAAAAATGGCATTCTAATACATGTCACAACAACACATTGAGTCCCGCACATTTGAGATCCAATTTAAGAATAGACGTATCGAACAACTTCCAATATTGTTGAAAATCAAGGCTGATCAAAATTATTTAAAGGATTTTGTTTTATAAGGTTAGTGGTAATCTTAAATCTTCTTTTTTTAATAATGAATGCTTGTTAGAAAATTTTAATATTTTCGCTTGCTTCGATATCATATATAAACCATTAAATTATAAATCCAACGTTTCTTATTGTGTTGTTTCTTTATAAAGAAAATTGCACAACATGGATACAGATAATAGAGGGCGCTTCAATTTCGTTCACTTCTATTCAGCGATCAAACAAAACAATAAAAGATTGAAACATTAAGTTTCTTCCTACAGATTGCAATAAATGAAATAGCAATGAAATTTGTCCTTACTATTAAAAGAGGCAAAGAGAATGCAGTTTTATATCTGAAACCAGTGGGAGTGATCTGCACAAAACCTTCTCCATACTCTTTAATAAAATTCCCTTGTCAGAGAAAGCCTTGAATGGGAATAATCAAGAAACTTTAACTTTTGGCTTGAATTTAGCGTTTTGACTGAATCTATCGAGTCATCCTCGGCAAATCTTTTCGCGATGAATCCCTGACTTGCGTTAATAATATCCGGAAATCGAATCTGTGCTTTAGACACGCTTATATCAGCCAATTGAAACAAATATTTGGTTCAAAACTGTCCGTGTAATCACGGAATTCTAAACCAAATGGATATATTTAAGTCAATAGGTTTTTGAATTATCGAGTTTAAACGTTTCTGAAGGCACAGACCGACAGACAATCAATCCTTTTTTGGAATTGGCTTGAAATTCGACAGGTGTTTCCACTGCAGATGTTAAATCTGTGCACCGAATTTTATGTATTTAACTCTCTTCGTTGTTTAGTCATCGTGTAAACCATTCGAACAGACGGACTTCCTCTGAGCAGAATTTTACTCAAAAGTTGATAGAAATAAGTAAATTTTGTGTAAAGACCGCGTATCAAATTTCAGCCGTCTAGTTCAAAGTCGTTTTAAATTCTGTTTTTCATTGATAGATAGACGGACATCTGCAAAAAAAAAAGCGTTTTACGAACTCAAGTATGTCTACAACGTAAAGATTCGTCAAATTTTTGCGTTCGAATTTGTCGATAATTACTATAGTTTCTATATCCTACGTATGCTATAAAATAGAAAAGGATCATATCAGTTTCTTTCAATATAATCAGGGACGTGGTGATAATTTTATTTTTGAAAAGTATGAAATAGTAAAAATACCGAATGTTGCAGCTTTAAGACAAATATTTCCATGGTGTCTTATTTACATATGGTTTCCCTTTTGTAGAATTTATATGAGGGACTATGAAAAAAAAATGAGATCATTTGTTCAATTTTTATGTGGGGAGATGTAGATAACATCATTATTAGGTAAGTATAATTTTACCACCAGTAGGAAGTTTCGAAGCTCTCTCCTGCTGGTTTACTAAGTCATCTTTTTAGTTTTCCAACTCAGCCCTGGCGATGCATTATAAGGTAATGTAAAATCTTATTTCGTCTTATCCGAAGAATTGAGAACATCCATTCAGATTACCATGAAACAGACCCACCCAATTCGGATGCAACATTACCCCACATGTAGTCAAAAAGATAAAACTTAGATCTTCAATCAACTTCATTTTAAGACATTTCGAATAATCCGATAGCAAACACTTCTTTCAGGTAAAAATCCGTTTTGATTTCTTAATTCAGTAGTAACACTCAATTACATTGACAATAATTTCTCTACTTAATGTAGTTAAGTAATCGTTTTATTCAGTTTGGTTGATGTATAATGCAAAGCAAGTCTTCTCTGGCAGATATCTAATATTGATCATGTATATTCCTTTCATGTTTTTCCAATGAGAAAATTCGTTGCATCCACCCTCCAAGACAAATGAAATAATTCAACAAAGAAGCAAATATTTTGTTTAACTATTTTTAATCAAATATAGTTTTAAAACATGTAATGTACTCAATTGGGATAATTTCTATGCAAATCAAAGATTTCCAGAATAATCCAGAAATAAATATATTTCTAGAATTTCAATAACCACATAGCACCATAATCAGCTGCCGACAAATGACTGGAAAGACAGAAAGAAATGACTGGAAATTACCAGTATAATTTGAATTTCTCTTTTATGTGATAATCTTTGTTGGTTACGCGGAAATGTCAAATAAAATGAAGGGAATTAAGAAAATAAATTGAAGTGACATTAAGTTACTTCCCATATTCTTTGGCTATACCTCAATTTTTCAAAAAAAAAAAAAATGGAAAAAATCAATGATGTAGATATAATAATGAGAATATTGGTTAACTTTCTGACAAACAGAAACTGTTTGGATCTTTTTATTTATATAAAGTAAGAATTTTTTAAAGTTAGCCTCTATTTTCGAAAGATGCTGTTAGTAGGGAATTCCAGTATTTTGGGAATTTTTTTTTTCACCAATAACTCAAAAACGACACTACTCAGAAAAATGTCCAAAATTTTAAAATACATAAATTATTACATTGAAAGTGTTTGCGTTATTTTAATTATTTAAAATGTCACTGATACAATACGAATGCAATAAACTCTGTTTTAATTGTTTTTGGCGGAAAGGCCTGTTTTGGATTCTTGAAGCGTTGGTTTTTATGTATTCTAAGATCGGTCATCAATATTCAAATGAAATACACATAAATTCTGTGACAAAATAAAGTAATTTTAGAGTATTAATAGAAAAAATTGCGATATCATGCATATATATTATTTACTAAAGATATAAAAAAGGCACAATATTAAGAAAAAAAATTAAATTTACTATCTTAATACTTTTAGATTTAAAAAGGTAAAAATCTTATTAATGTTTGACACATTTGAATAAAACAAGCTTCAAAAACACTTTAAAAATTTTGAAATTCAGATTTTGACGTTCGCCGACATCCAATGCAATGAGTTCTTAAGTAACCGAGGAAAAATTAATTTCACTAAATAAAGGATTACAAAATTATTTAAATAATCGTGAAAATTTTCAGCGAGCAATATGATAAACACTATCACTTAGGTAACCATATTAGAAATTTTTTGAAATACTAAGATAAGTGCCCGTGAAAAAGATATTTTATAAAAAAAGTGTAATTAATTTTTTTCATTAATTTAAATATTTTTATAAAATAGAAAATATGTATTAAATTTATTTCCCATTTCATCTCGTGAAGTCTTGCATGATAATATTGTTTAGTGTAATAAAATATTAAATAAAATTGCTCTGCAATCTCGGAAAGAAAAGAGATCCAATGAAAAAGAATCTATTAAATCACAAGAGGATCAGCATGGTTTCAAAGAGTTTGATTTTATTTCCGCAAGGCAGAATTAAAAGAGGTTATTTCGAGATTATGCGAATGAGAACATTGTAGTTACACATGAATCTTGAGAGAAATATTTGCTGCTACCATATGAAGACAAATTCTGTACCATAAATTCAATTACCTGGAAAAATAACTTTTCCGATAACGGAAGATGTGTTGATGCTGCTTTGGGGAAATTTTACGGCATTTATTATTACATTTAAATATTCTTATGCCGGCGTCTTGGCATTGGGGTAGCGTGTCTTCAACGTGGTCTTGGCGTCCTGGGTTCGAGTCCCGGTTTGGGCATGGCTGTTCTTCCGTTGTTCTATCTATGAGATGTGTGAATGTGTCTTCCTGTAGAAAGGGGTTGTGCAAGCGAATGTGATGCGTGAGTAGCTAAGACGTACTCTTGGCCCTAGTTGGCGCTACTAAAAACAAGAGCGCTCCCTTGGCTTAAAATCGCTGACTTCGTCAGCGAGCTTGTCCATGACAAGTGCCATTATAAACAACAACAAATGTTCTTATTCATGGTATGAAAATATTCAGAAAAACCCTTCATTTAACAAAGCTAATGGATATATTTTTATAGAAATCATATATGAATTATCACTATAAAAAATAAAGCTATAAAAAAAAGACGTATGCTTCAATTTTCATACGGCTTATTGTAAAAAAATATACCGTTTGAGAAACAAAGCTATTGAGTAATTTACACACAAAGAGAGAGAAAGAATCTTTTTTCTATGATGAATAATTCTTCAGCTGAGTATGTTAAACAAATGTAAATGATAAATGTAGTGACTTTCGCAAATGTTTCGTTCTAATTTCGTTTATGTCTGGGCATTGAATTTCTGAACAGATAGACAGAAAGATATCTGCAAAAAATACGTTTTACGAAATCAAGTAGATCTAAAATGTGAAGATTCGTCAAAATCTGGAGTTCAAAAATGGATCACATCTGGAGAAAAAATGAATCACATTTATTTATAGCAGCTATAAGAATGGACGTGGTGGGAATCTCATTTTTGAGGAGTATAAAATTGTAAAATCGCCGCATGTTGCAAATTTAAGGCAAATATTTTCGTGGTGTCTGACTTACATGTGGTGTACCCTTTAGCAGATTTTATATGGTGGACTTTCAAAAAAATTATATCATATGTTAAATTTTTATGCGGGGAGATGTAGATAACATCGTTATTAGGTAAACAATATATTAATAATTCGTTAAATAATAATGAATGAAATTAATTAATAAAAAAGCACAGAAAAAAATTCTGTATTATGCACAAAATTTATGTAGCGCGAAATACATATATAAATGAAATATTATTGTATAAAATACAAAACCTACATATTTATAATACAGAATAAAAAAATTCTTGTGTTTGGATAATGCATTGGCACTAGACTTTAACAAAATATCATTTTTCAGAAATGAGCTTATTAAAGGTTTCGGTAATTATATACATTTTTTATATACTGTTTGGCAAAAATTTATTGAGTATTAAAGAAGCTGTAAAAATTTTCAAAATATCGTTTGGTGAATGAATATTTAAACAAGCAAATAAACAACATGTTTTTTTTTTCGTTTCAGGTATAATGATATGTTTCCGAAAATAAGCAACATACTTTTTATTTTTCATCTGTTCCAAAAATTTAAAGTTATATTATTAATATTAATTGTTAAGCATATTTATAATTTGGTAATTTCTACATGTGCGGTTTCTGCATGCATTTTGGCTATGATTTTTGCTGCCCGTGCTTCGTATATTCTTCAAGACTATGGAAAAATCTTTGTTATCCATTATCTAGTTTGTTGGAACAAATTCATCGGTTCACCGACAAGTGCTTTTCGCAATAGTAATAATAATGTACAGAATAAAATGCAAGCCCATTTCTTTACATAGAAAAGAATATTGAGTAAAAATAATAATAATAGATATTGATGTAAATAACTACATAGAGAAATAAAGGAAAATGAAAGGTGAGGAGACTATCATTGAATGTAAAAGGAGAAATGAAAACTACAAAAACAAAGATAAATAAACTGCGACCATACATAAATACATATATTGTTTATATATATATATATATATATATATATATACTGTTATATATATATATATATATAACATATATACTGTATATACATATATATACTGTTTTCAGATGACATTGCTTTAATGAAATTCAAAACCAAATTTATTGTTTTATCATGTGTTTAATTCGAATATTTCTTGTAATTTTACAAGAACAGTTATTTTGAAAGTAGTATATAAACAAGAAATTTTTTTGGAATAGTAATAAAACTTGGAAACAATGGTAAAGAAACGTAAACATATATAAAACACTAATGTATACAGCAGACAAATCTCTTTTATTACTTTTTGTCGAATGGTAAAAATGAGATGTAAGCAACGAGTCGTTTAAAAGTTAGAGATTGCTTCACTGATCGTTTTACAACTGCATTTCATTCAGCACTTTGCTTAACTAATTAATAAAGATGCAAAATATTATTAGAATTTCTCTGGTATGGGCTGATTGTGTCACTTAAAACTCCAATCAGCGAGAGGAGAGAATATATAAAAGTCAAGATGTTTGAATCAAACGTAAACAAAGTTTAATTATTCGCGCCATTATGCTTAACCTACCCTTGATGGAAATGAATAGATGGATTGGACTAAATCGCTATGACTTGTTAAAGAAAACATGTTCATATCCTCCCATACTATTACTCTAAAATATTATGTTTTTCAATAACCTTAAAATTAAAAAAAAAAATACATTTTTAACGATATCGATTTCATTTCTCTACAATATTTTTCTTTGCTTTTAATATATAGGTTTGCGTTTATGTGATGAAATTCGAAATAATTTGTCTAAAAAAACACAATCACGTTATTATGCAAACGTTAAAATTAAATTAAAAATTTTTCCTTCTTTATACAAACCTTCAGAAGTAGGATTTTCAACTCCGTTTCTATTCCATATTATACACGTTTTTTAATGTGTACCAGAATTAGACCGATTTAATTAAATGTGTGCCTTTCTGTCGCATGAAATAATTTTTGAATTTTAAATGAATTCTATATTAATCATTTCACTGCCTAAAAAGCCAATAATCTCTGCGAACAAGCTGGTCGTCAAAGAGGACTAGTTATCACCAATTTTTTTTAAAGATTCTTTATGTTTAAAGACTTATTTTCTCGCCTGTATAATTAGAAAAGTTTCTGTGTACTGCATCGTATCAAAATCGTTATTTACAAAGTATGATAGCCGAAGAGACGAGAGACAAATTGTGAAAATATTTCATGCCGCTATGTTTCAGCCTAGACATTCGAAAAATTCTTTACACGTTTTTTACAAATATTTTTAGAAAGATTCTTTTTTCTTTACTCTTTTCGAACCAAAAAAATTGTGCATAACGAAAGAAAAATCATCTCACATTTATTTTGCTTAAAATAAATGTAAAATAAAATATACATTAATATAATTGGAACAAAACAATCAATGTTATGATATTTTAAGGCGATAAAACAGATAAATATTTCAGAATTTGTACAAGTTTTAAAATTATCTTTTTACAAACACTTCCAATCACATGATTTATTTAGGGATTTCGACCTATAATTAAATTATTATTCATTGCGTCTACCTAAAAATAAAGTTGTAGATATTCTTTTTAAATAAAATATTTCATTTCCGTTTATAATAATTAAAACTTACTCGGCTCTTTTATTATTGTTTATTACTATGAAAACTTCCATAAGGAATGATTACTAAATTTTATGTAATAAAGAAAATTACGTATTTCTAAAAGTAGATGGCGCTTTCCAAGCGTCTCATGCTTGGTGCGAACAGCTTGCAAAACTAAAATATTAATGAAAAGTACGGCTTTACGGCTCTGCTACAGAAAGGCAATTATTGTAAATCATTTCTCATCATACAAATCGAAACCATCAAACTTTTGGAATCGATGTAGACATATAAATGATGCAAGATATTATAAGAATGTGATATAGTACTAATCAAAATTATTTAAGGAAAATTATTTTATATTTTCAGTGGTAAACTTAAAACGTTATTTGCTTCGATATTATAATAAACCATGAAAGAAGGAATTAAATTAGTATTGTATTCTTTCTTTAGAAAGACGATCCTTCTGTATGAAAACCTGTTGTAAAAAGCGGTTCAATTTCATTTACATCTATTCAGCCATCAAAAAAGGTGGGATTAAGTTTCTTCCCATTGACGCAATAAAGGGAACAGTAAAGAAATTTTTGCTTATTATTAAAAAGGCAAAGATTGATGCAGATTTATATCCGAAAAAAATGGATCATATCTGTTTTTTTATAGAGCATGGACGGGCAAGCATGTCACTTTTGAAAAGGTGTGAAATAGTAAAAATGCCGGATATCGCCTATTTAAGATGCAAATCTTTCTATGGTGTCTAATTTGCAAAGCTCATGTGAGGAACTCTGAAAATTAGAATTAGAACATACGTTTATGCCCAAAGTCCACAATTTTATTTGGTTGAAATGGTCGATAACAACATTTAGGTAGATACCCCGATTTTACCATTAATATGAAAGAAAATTTCGGGAACTCTTTCCTATTGTTTTATTACGTCAATTGTAAGTTTTCAAATTTAACTCATCAAGATGCATTGTAAGGCGATATAGAATTTTATTTCGTCTTAGCAGAAGCCTTGTAGGCATCCATGCAGACGACCAAATAGTAGTCCCACCCAATTTTGATGCAATAGTACCCCGCAGGCAGTCGAAAAGACCAATCTTAGATTTTCAATGACCTTCTGAATTATCACATAGTAAACAAACCCTTCAGGTAAAAATCTTTTTTGATTTATTCATGCACCTATATTTAATTCCATTGGCAAAATCCTTTAAATTAAAAACTTCACTACATATAGTAGGGAGAGAGTCTTTGAGGTTGATGTATATTGTAAAGGAAGTCTTCTTTGGCAGATATGTAATAAAAATCCTGTAAAATGTAGATTTATTTAACAATTTCTCAATGACGAGATTCGTTACAACCACACACCAAGAAAAATTAGATTATTATTCAACAAAGAAACAAATATTTTTAAAAATATTTCTACTGAAATATTGTTTTTATAACAAATATTGTTCTCTTCTGGGATATTTTTACGCAAATCAAACATTTTCAGAATAATACAGAAATAAATATATCGCAATCTTTTCCCACAATTTCATTAACCACATCGCAACATAATAAAATTGCCACAAATGATATTCAACACTGGTGAGATTACTTAGCAATGGAAATTTCCCGTTTAATAAGAACTTCTCTTAAATCTGAGGATTTTGATATTTGATTTCGTTCAAATATCTTATAAGAAGGAGACAATTAAGAAAAAATGTACTTATGCCACAGTGAAATTAAATCCACATTTCTTGGATAACCTTAAATTCCTGAAGAAATGAGAAAAATCGATAATCTGGATATAATAACCTTCACTTAATTTGATCGTTCTTCTAATTTGCCGACAAGCAGAAACTGTTTTAATTCTTTTGTTTATATGTGGTAAGAATTATTTTGTTAGCACTTATTTTCGACATATGCTGTTGGTGGGGGATTCCAATTTATTGGAAATTGTATTTTTACGCAAATAATTCAAAAACGACACGTCTCAAAAAAAATTCTAAAATGTTAAAATACATAAAATATTGCATTGAAAGCGCTTGCGTTTTTCAAATTACTTAAAATGTTACCAATACAATACAAATTCAAGAAAATCTGTTTTTATCATTTTAGGCGAAAATTGTTTTTTTTTTGGGGGGGGGGGGATTTTTGATGTATGTCTTTTATGTATTCTAATTTCGGTCACCAGTATGTAAATGGAATACACAGCAGCTCTCTGACAAAATAAAGTAATTTTATAGTATTAATGTAAAAATTTGTAATACCATGCATATATATTATTTATTAAAAATTTTAAAAAAAGCACCAAATTAAAAAAATCCAATTAACGAATTTAATATTTTTATATTAAAAAAGTATGTTAGTATAGTTTTATATATGTTTGGATGAAGCAAAATGCAAAGACTCTTTTACAATTTTTTAATTTTGATTCTGACCTTTCCTACGCCGTCGTTATCCAGCGCATTGAGTACTTAGGCGGCAGACGAAAAATTTATATTATTAAACAAGGATTAAAAAAATAATTAAAATAATCGTGAAAATTGTCAGCTAGCAATATGATTAATATTATATACTAGACAACTATGTTAGAAATTATTTGAATTAATACGGTAGTTGCACACAAAAAAGATAAATTATTTTTTTCATTAAATTAAATATTTTTTTTATAATATTGGAAGTGTGTATTAAATTTACACCCCATTTCATTTCGAGGTGTCTTGCATGATGAAATAAGAATTTTGTATAATAATATGTTAAACAAAATTGCTCTTTCAACTTGGGTGAAAAAAATCAGCAAAATTAAAAATTTGCAATTATTATCAAGGAGGATCAACATGGTCTCAAAGAGGTTGGTTTTCGTTCCGCAAAGACAGAATTAAAAGTAATTAGTTCAAGGTTATGCCAATGAGATCACTGCAGTCAGAGAAATTTTTGTTTCTACCATGTGAAGTCAAATTCTATGCCATAAATTCAATTACCAGGAAAAATAACCTCTCCGATAGTGGCAGATGTTCTGATGGTGGCTTGGAAAAATTTTACTGCATTTATAACTACATATATAAAAAAATAATCTTTTTAATGATTTCATTTCTGTGCAATACCTTCCTTCACTTTTAATGTATTGATGAAATTCAGTGACAAAATTCAAAGTCATTCGTTGAAAAATTCAATCGCGTGATTTTGCCAACGCTAAAAATAAGTTTAGAAATTTGACTTTATTGGGCAAAACTTCCGACGTAGGATTTTGACTTCCACTTCTATTCCATCGTATACACATTTTTTTAAAATTAGTACCCCTATAATTAGAAATTAGACTGACTTAATTCAATTCATGCCTTTCTGTCGTATAGAAAGCGTGTTTAATTTTTTAACGCATTTCATTTTATCTTTACAATGCCAGAAAAGTCAATAATCTGAGGGAAGAAGCCGGTCGCAAGAGGCAGCTAACTGTCATGAAATATATTCATGAATAAATCGTTCATGTCTAAACATGGATTTTCTCTCCTACAATATAATTAAATAACTTTCTAAGTACTGCATGGTATAAAAATCGTTATGTACAAAATATAATAGCTAAAGAAAAGGCAGACAAATAGTGAGAACATATCATACTGCGATATTCCGAGCTAGAGATTCCAAATTTTTTCACACATTTTTTACAAATAGTTTTAGAAACATTCTTTCTTCTTTAATTACTTGGAAGAAAAAAAAATTGTGTATGAAGAAAGAAAAATCAGCTTACATTTATTTTGCTTATAAAATGCAATACCATACATTAATTTAATTGGAACAAAGAATCATTGTTTTCAGATTTTTAGAAGAGGGAACAGATAAATATTACAGTTATGTGTACAAGTTTGAAACTTATTTTTTACAAAAACTTCCAATTGCGTGATTTATTTAGGAATTTCGACATTTAATGAAGCTATTAATGATTTCGCATACCTAAAAATTAAGCCGTCAAATTATATAAAATTATATAGAAATTAAATAAAATATTTAATTTCTATTTATAATATTTAAAACTTGTTCTGCTCTTTGATTATTATTTTTTCTGAGGAAACTTTCACTAGAAAAGATTACCTAAACTTGAAGTAACAGAAAACATTACGTATTTCTAACACTAAATGTCGCTTTCCAAGTTTCTCAGGAGAGCTATGAAGATCCTGCATAACGTCAAGGTTAGACAACAACACGACCCACCCACCGAAAGACAGTTATCGCAAATTACATCTTAAACCAATCGAAACTATGGAATTTCACACCCTAACTTTGAGATTCAAACAATTAGGTATTCGAAGCTAAGTTAAAGAACAGTACAAAATTATTTAAGGAAATTTATTTTCTATTTTTAGTGGTAAGTTTAAAAATCGAGTGCTTCGATATCATAAAAAAAAACCCAAGAGAGTATAAATTCAAAATTTCTTAAATTCTTACATCAGAATGACAATCCTTCTGTACGAATACAAATTATAGATTAAGCTTCAATTTTATTTACTTCCCTTCGGCGATCAATACAGGTGGTGGGATTAAGCGTCTTCCCATTGAACAAAGTGAAACAGATTGAACAACAAAGTGAACAGTAATGGAATTTATGCTTACTAGTAAAAGAGACAACGATTCAACGTTATAGAGGTTTATTACATATTTTACAATTCCAATTATATTTTTAAGCATCTGTATGACCAGATTGTGCTTACATTTCAAGAAAGACATATCTTACTTTTCGTTACTTTCATGTAGCAGGGTGCCCTTCCCACTTTGCATATGAAGTCAAGACATTCCTTTTGAACAATTTCATTCACTTAAGACAAAGTGATAAACAGAAGTTGCAAGTTTAAACAAACCTCACAATCACCAGACTGGACCATGGCAGATGTTCACCTGCACTGTCGTGTGTACGGAATCTTCCTAATCATTCTTTTGAAACAGTAAGATGCCATTCAATGAATTGTCGATGGCATCGATGCCGATATGTTATACTTGTCTGTAATAATAGTGGCGTTCCTCACTTGCCTAATACCTCGTGGTGGTGATCATGGCGAAGATCTTTTAGCTTAAACTAAATGCACAGTGTCATGTTATTGTGATCTATTTCATTGTCAGTTTATGCTTTTGCTTGCTTTTCATGAAATGTCTCAGTATGATGCAAGAATGCCCTCTTTTGGTTACTTTTAGCATCACTTTCTATGCATGGGAAAAAATTAAATATTTCCCCGATTATAATCGCGGTAACCGAAAATTTTCCCCATAATTACTTCTTTTATTATGAATTTTTGTGTCATTTCTTTTGTCACTAACTTTTGACGCCCTGTAGTTTTGTACCTGTCGGTTAAAACGACGACCAAAAAGCGCCAAGAAAAAATTACAGCAATTTGATGATTTCAATTGACTACGTGTGATTCTCACGTGTCTTGTTCTACATTTATGCACATATATATATATACTTTAGTATATATTTATAATTTGAAGAAATTTTTTTGGTGCTATTTGTTGCAGCTAAAACCTACAAGAATCAGAGACACTTAGAATATTTTTAAATCGGTTTTATTTATTTCTTACATCGAAATTTTTTTTTCACTTTCTTGATGATACTGCTGAAATTTAAGCGAATTTTATTTTTCCCCCGTGTATTTCATTCAATTATTTTTCTACTCTTAAAATAACAATTACTTTAATTGTAGTATATAACAAAGAAATATTGTTGAATAATAGAATATTGCGTAGAAACATTGTTGAGTTATAGAATAAAACATGGAAATATTGGTTAAGTAACATCTATATATTTAGAGAATATGTCTCATTTGGAGGATAGAAATGTAGAGGATATACAGGGTACAAAGCAGAAACAATTATCACCAGGAACATCAAGAAAAGCAGCATGATACGTTTGAACACTTCGACATTATTTCGAATTTTTGCATTTATATCAAGAATTTTGAAGAATTTCAATATCTCCTATCTGAAAATTTTTAGAATCGAGTCACATCCATTGAAATCTGTAAAAAATAATATATTATCTCCCACCTTTTTTGAAATCTTAAAATATGCTGGGTTATAGAAAAGCCTATCTGATTTTGCTTTGCATACTTTATCAAAAATAATCGGTTATTATTAGGAGCTATAGCTGTAAAAATAATTACAATACTCTTAATAATTATAATATATATAATAATCTATACTTATAATAAAGCTCAATGTGTGTGTGTGTGTGTGTGTGTGTTGGCGCTCTACAGGCCAGACCGTTTGACATACAGCTACCAAATTTGGTACATGTATACCATGGAGGTTGGGAATGTGCACCTGGGGTTGCTTTTTTCGAATTTTTAATTAGAATTTTAATTATTAATTAAAAACTAACTTTCCCGCCAAAAAAATCTTCCATTTTTCCCACCACCAACTTTTCCGCCAAAAAAATCTTCCAAATGAGAAAGGCTTCAGTTTTTTTTTTCTCCCAACAGTAATGAGGATAGGGTTAAAATTTTCCGGCGGATTATTTCAATAGATTCTGTTTATTTTCTTAATGTTTGATGCATTTAAAATTAAACATTGTTAATGAATCGATCTTTCAGATTCATTCTGAAGTACTTCTGAATTAAAATAAAACAGAATAAAGGAAATTAAAAATTTCTAATCCGCATAGCGTTACCCCAACTGGCGTATAAAAAATCACGTATTTGCGTTACGTAACTGGGGAAGAAAATTCACGCATGCGCATTCTGTTCTGATTGTTGCCATGACAACCGTTATCAAGGGACGATTTAAATTATTTTTGGGTTAGTTGCATGCTTTTGTAAGTAAATTGTATTTATGTTAGTTATATATTTTTTGTATATGCTTATAGTTTTAAGTACATCGTTTTTTAAGTAGTTTTTTAAAGCCTGTTTTCAACCGTTTATTTTAAACGATTCGTTTTATTTTCTTAGTGTTTGATGCATTTAAATTTAAACATTGTTAATGAATCGATCTGCTCATAATGAATCTAAGAAAATTTTGTTGACAAACTCTTGAGATATTACATAAATTAAAAAAGATATTCTTTAGTGCCCATAAAGTTTAAACGCTGAGTGACTCTATTTTCAGTAATCAGATTATAAAAAAAATGCTTTGTTTCAGTAAAAAATATTATTATATTAATTAAAGTTTAATTCTTTCCACTTTAATTTAAAGCATAAATTCTAAGGGTGCTAACAGAAAATGAGAGAGATACATATTACGTTATGACTGAAGGCTTTTTAATATTATGAATGAATTATATGACAATCAAAATTTGAAGTTTTAAAATATTTTGATGAAGAAGCTATTAAAGTAGAAATTGCATAAAATATTTAATTATTAAAATTTTAACGAACATTAAGATTGGCGAACCGGCTGGTCGCCAAAGGCGGCTAGTAATAAATAATAATTAAATTACACTCTTAATAAAATAAATCTAATACTCTTCTATTACAAACATATCGTTAAGTGTTGCCTGGCCACTACGCTGCTGTCGCTGACGTGGCATTAAATATTCGAAGTCAGGAAAACTTTCAAAGTTGGGACGGAGACCACCCATAGTGTATCTCTAAATAAATGTGACGAAATGACAATCCATTTTCTCTGTATTATTCATTATGACCATGGTTTTGACAGAGGTGAAAAATCTAGCTTCTAAATTATGAGCAAAACACATGCAGTAAACAAATAAATTTTCAAAAACTTTGCCGACAGTTATTTCAGCTGCATCCTCTACAATTTGTTTTATTTTGGTGTTTTCATCAGATAACATCAATAACACATTAACTTTAAAATGAGTTTTTTATTGTTTTTGTTTCAGAGGAATCTTTCTTTCGACATCACCAATAGTATTGTTGCATTTAACGTTTTCTGCAACATATTCGTTTATCCTACAGGAACGTTCAACGGGTTTCGTGCTCTTTTCTGTTGATTCATTTAGGGAACTATCATATTCCAAAACTAATTGTTATATATCCGTTATAGTTGGAAGGGTTTGGATGAAATTCTGCTTTAACTTACATGTCATTTGGTGAAAAATAAGCCGTCCAAAAAACAGGAAGAGATCAACTTTTATGTTTAACAGAGTGTTTATTAGATTGAGCAGTTCATGGAAAAACGATTTGCACAATCATTTCATTTCACAAATGCAAATTCATCAAATAATTCATCCTTTTTATTCATCAAATAATAATAGTAGGTAAATTTTCAAAAGTAAAAAAGCCTACGTTTTGGACATTTTTTAAATTATATTCTCCCGAAGGTCGAACATGGGTTTAATTGGCTTCTTTTAACATGCAACTTCATACCTTAGTGAAACCTCGCATGGTTACATCTGCCTATCTTCTGAAGAACTTAAGTTTCTTCCCAAATTTCTTTCCCTTTCTAACGATCGGTTCAGTTCGGTTCGATAGTTTATATTATGATCCCTGATCACTACTATTAATTGCAATGTTATATATTTCGCAGCGCCGAATAAATTGCGGCAAAAGAAATAATCTACGAATTTCTTCCAAGCTCTCTTTTTTTAATCACTTTGAGAACTTTGTTAAACAGTGGTAAAATATGACACACTACACAAATTTTCCAACTCTCCAGAAACCTACTTAAATGTAAGAAGAGGGGACGGCAGAAGTTTGCTGACTGGAGGGGTAAGACAAATCAAGCAAGGTGACAAGTACAATTTCTCTAATTTCGCTTCAAAACAACTCATAATAATTCATTTCATATTCAATTAAAGAAAATTAATTATTATTTAGCTTTTTTTAAAATTTAGAATGATATACTGCAACATGACCACATTGCGCCTGCATTGCAATAAATGCATGTCTTGTTACTTTCATGCAGGATGGCACCCTGCCTCAATCTGAACCTGAAGTCACGACGTTCTTATTGGGCACTTTCATTCACTGAAAGTCGAGTAATAAGTAAATTTTTGCAACCCTCATGATCAACAAACTTGACCATGTGAGATATTTAGTATGAATTCGCTTAATGTATCGTGTGTTTGGAATTTCTGCAGCCATTTTGGTGAAATAGTAAGATGCCAATCGGCAGACTCTCGGTGACATCGATGCCGACATGTTATCTGTAATAGGGTTGGTTTCGCTCCTCGCTAGGCCTAATACCTTGTGGTGGTGATCATATTGAACATTTTTTACTTTAAAATAAATGCATTGTCATGTTATTGTGATCTGTTCATTACCAGATCGTATTTGCTTGATTTGCATAGAACGTTTCAGTTCAACGTGTCAATGCCCTCTTTCGGTTACTTTTAGCATCATTTCTTTATATATATGGAAAAAAAAATCAAAAATCCCTCCGATTACATTCGTGCAAATCGAAATTTTTTCTATCATCACTTCTTTTATTCCGAATTTTTGACTCACTCTGTGTTTTTGAAACTTTATATAGACACAGTTATAAGTATATTTTTAAATTGGGATCTGTTTGTATCTTTATGCTGAAAAAAACTTTATATCGATTTGTATCTTTATATTGTAAAAAATATATCGTTTTTGAGACATTGTTTATTGAGAACATGGAAATTAAAACAATTTATTGTTTCTCCATGTGTTTTATTCCAATATTTTTTTCTACTTTTAAAATAACTGTTATTTTAAAAGTAGAATATAACAAAGAAACATTTCTAATTATTAATATAATTTAATTGAGCGCGAAAACAAGCTCAAGCGGTCCTTGAGGGATATGACCCTATGGCTTGCTTATGAAAACATGTTCATATCTACCCACACTGTTATCTCCTAAATATTCCAATTTTTTTCATTACCTCAAAATGCAGAAGAATTACCTTTTTAATCATATTGATTTCATTTCTGTACAGCAATATTATTCCTTTTTAACACACATACACGTGTGTGTGTGTTTTATGATGAAATTCAAACTCGTCTGTCCAAAAAACATCAATCATGTGACTTTGCCAGCATTAAAATTAAATTAAAATTTTGCCTTCTTTGAACAAAATTTCCAGAGAAGAATTTTCGCTTCCGTTTCTATTCCATACTACGCCCATTTTCTTATTTTATGACCCGTAATTAGAATTCGACCGATTGAATAAAATTTATACCTTTCTGTCGTATGAAATAATTCGTTGAAATTTTTAAAATTTATTCTATATTTATCGTTTCAATGCCAAAAAGCCCATAATCTGTCCCGACAAGCTGGTCGACACAGTTGAGTAGTTATCATGAATTTTTTGTAAAGATCGTCCATGTTTAAAGGCGGTAATAATTAAATAAGCTTCTGTCAATTGCATTGTATAAAAATCGTTACATACAAAATAAAATAGCTGAAGAAAAGACAGCTATATTGTAATCCAAATCATGCTGCAATGCTCCGGGCAAGAGATTCCAAATTTTTTTAGACGTTTTTGACAAACAGTTGTAGAAACCTTTTTTCTTCTTTATGTTTTTGGAAGAAAAAAATATGTATAAAGAAAGAAGGGTTTCATTTATTTTGCTTACAAAATGAAAAATATGCATTGATTTAAATAAAACCAAAACAACCAATGTTTTCAGATTCTTAGAGGATTGGAACAGATAAAAATTATAGAATTTGTACAAGTTTAAAACATATCATTTTACAACGCTTCCAGTCATATGATTTACTGAGGGATTTCGACCTTTAATTAAGCTATTATTTATGTCACATATCTAAAAATTAAGTTGTAAAATTACTTTTTAAGTAAAATATTTAATTTTTGTTTATAATATTTAAAGTTTGCTCTGGTTTTTGATTATTATTTATAACGCTGAATACTTCCATTAGAAAGGATTAACAAATTCAACGCATTAATGGAATTTATTCATCTCTGACTGTAGTTGTCGCTTTTTAAGCTTCTAATGCTGGGCAACATGTGTTTAGAAATGAGCCACTAGAGCGCACCTCTTGGCATGATAGAGGGCGCTACTATTTGTAGCCATATAAGTATAAAATGAAGTGGTTGCGAAAGGGACTTGTTTTCAGATCTCAAAAATGCACACACTATCGAAGATAAATTACAGCTACTCATGACGGCTTTTCAAAGCCAAGACTCAACCTCCTCTTACTAAGTTAATTCAAGTTAAACAGCCTAAATATTGTGTACTGGAACGCAAACGGGATCAAGAATAAAATAAATGAATTCAGACTGTTCGTAAATAAGTATAACCCCGACATTATTTTATTACAGGAAACCCATCTGAGACCACAAAAGAAAATCTTTCTAGCAAATTACGCTTCCTACTATAGCTACCGAGAAATAATTAATCCTACTCAAAACGCAGCAGGTGGAACTGCGATACTAATTAAAAATTACATACCCCATTACGAACTAATTATTCCAACCCTCTATCACGTAGAAGCAAATGCAATAGTTATTAATTTTAAAGATATAGAACCCATAACGCTCACCTCTATTTACATACCCCCCCCCCCCACTCAGATACTTCACTTTTCACATTTGATCTTGAAAATTTAATTCAAATTAGCCCCAACCAAATTATAGCTGGTGATTATAATGCACATCATAAGAACTGGAATTGTAACTACAACACACATAGAGGTATTTCCCTTAACAACTTCTGCAACAGAGCTGGTATAGACATCATTGCTCCCTCCCCCCCCACAAGATTTGGAAATAATTCTACCTCCACAATAGACCTCGCACTTGTTAAAGATTTTATTTATCCATATGAAATAAACTCCTTACCTGAATTAAGCTCTGATCACAACCCCATTCACTTAAACTTTTTTATCAAATATACTTTACCAAATAGCATAGGAAAAAATAAAACGAACTGGACCCTTTTTAAAAACAAATTAAATAAAACCGATAATCTAAATTTCATAAGCATTGATTCCGAAATTAAAATTGATAAAGCAGTCAACACTCTAGAACAAATCATTAACCAGGCCAAGATCACCGCATCTAAACCCATCACAACATCTAACATCCATTTTGATCCTAAATTAAAACGACTTAACAGAGAACGTAACTATGCTAGAAAGATGTTTCAACAAACCAGAGACCCAACCTTCAAGAAAATAACCAATAAATTAAATAAAGAAATCACAAAATTAAATAAAACAATTGAACACAATAATTTCATTAATAAGATAGTAAACGCCAACCCTGAAGACAATACTATCTGGGAACTCGTCAAATCATTTAAAAAGAAATTTAAAAACATACCACCGCTCAAACACACACACACACTTGCTCTAACAGATGAGGACAAAGCAGAATGCATAGCAAACAGCTTAGAAAACCAATTTCAAAATAATGACACCATAGACTTTGAAACTGATAAAATCGCAAATGAATCTATTGCCCACTTTAAATTTAATAAAAACACCCTTAAAGAAATTAAAACACCCCCCACCCCCCTCGAAATTAATTCAGCTATTAAAAAACTTAAAAATAACAAATCCCCAGGACATGATGGTATCAACAATAAAATGCTAAAAAATCTCCCGGATAATATTATTTACGAACTTACAATTTTAATCTATAAAATTCTAACCATTGGGTATTTCCCTAAAAGATGGAAAACAGCAACTGTGGTTCCAATACATAAACCCGGCAAAGACCCAACCGACCCAACAAACTACAGACCCATCTCGTTACTACCCTCAATAAGTAAACTAACAGAACAAATAATCCTTAACAGACTAAACTACTTCCTTGAAGAAAAAAACATCCTTATCCCAGAGCAATTTGGGTTCAGAAAAAACCTATCTACAACTCATCAACTATACCGTGTTACTGAATTCATCGAAGAAGCATTCATTAATAAAGAAAAAGCAGCAGCGGTCTTTTTAGACATCCAAAAAGCCTTCGATAGAGTTTGGCAACACGGCCTAATCTATAAATTAATTAACTACAATATCCCCAACTACTTAATTCAAATAATCTACTCCTACCTATCAAACCGTAAATTCAAAGTCAAAATAAAAAATGCAATTTCCTCGGAAAAAAACATTCAAGCCGGCGTCGCCCAAGGTTCAAAAATTGGCCCAGTGCTGTTTTCTTTATTTATTAATGACATACCCAATCAGTTCAATACCATGCTATGCATTTTTGCAGACGACACAGCGATACTCGCTAAAAACAAAAATCCAAACTACATGCAGCTAGCTCTAAATAGACACCTCCACAAACTTGAAGGTTGGTTCGAAAAATGGAAAATTACCATTAACGTATCTAAAACAGAAGCTATTATCTTCCACAAATCACCTATTAATAAATCCTTCCCCCAACTTAAAATTAATAATAAATTTATCCCGTGGTCTCAGAACTGCAAATATCTCGGTGTAATCTTAGATAGAAAACTAACATGGAAGCCCCACTTACTATATGTTAAAAACAAATTCCGTGATCTCTCGAGAAAATTTTACCCCCTATTATCATGGAATTCAAAAATGAATAGGGAAAATAAATTACTTATTTACACAGCCTATTTGCGTCCAGTACTCACATATGCCTGCCCAGTGAGGGGGTATGCTGCCAAAAGTAACTTAAAATTAATTATTCAACAACAAAACCAAATTATAAAAAGTATCTGTAAAGTACCCAGATATCTCTCCAACTCTGAAATATATAAAGCTCTCGATTACCCACCTCTCAAAAAATTCATACAAAAAATAGCCACTAACTTCCATAACAATCCTGTAAATATAGATAACGAAGCAATAAAACTTATCCCTAATTACGAACCCAATCCGCGAATAAAAAGACCAAAAAACGTACTCCTCTAACACATCTAACCCTTTCACTAACTGGTACAACCCTTTCACCTTACCTGACTAAATAATGTAAACATTAAATGCTCATGGCGCCATCTAGTGCTATTAAACTTAACATGTAACTTCCCCTGCACTGGATTCCTATCGTAAAGACCCGTTACCGCTAGCAGCATACCCACTCACCCACTCCTACAGTAACAGCCAATAGCCTCTCGCCATTCCAAAGTTCACTCAAACCAAGCCAATCACAAACCTAGCTTCGCCAAATCCACATATGAACTCTTAACATCAATTTTTTTAACAGTACCATGGCAATATATCAAAAGTTATGCTCTATCAGTCACATCATTAAGGGGATAGTCCTTCTCCAAGGACGGGTACCCCGACAAACCCACCATCGAGATCGAGATCGAGGGACTTGTTTTCAGCTGGTCCTCCACATCTATAGGTATTTTGGTTCTTTGGGTGGAGTTTGATGTGCTGGCTTTTTTTAATGTGTAAGTTGTTTAGTTTGATGTCGTATTTTATTAAAGGAGTTTTAGGTATTTTTAGAGCATAATGAGTTACTTTTTTATCAACATGTGTAACAGCAATGTTTATCAAAAGCACGACTCTGCCAAGAGTATACGTGTATTACATTATTTTGAATGAAGCCAGACGAGCTAAAAACTGAATTCGCAGAAGATACAGATTTAATTATATATTTCTTTGCACTTGATGAAACCGATAAACATTTCTTAAAAATATTCATTAAATAATTTTAGTGGCAATATCAAATCCACTTTTTATAATGAATGCATATAATTAGGAAATTTTCATTTTCGGGCTTGCTTCGGTATCACAAATAAACAAAGAAAGTATAAATTCGAAGTATGTAATTATGTTCTTTCATTCGAAAGGCAACTCTTCTGTATGAAACAGGTTATAGATGGCGCTACAGTTTCATTAACTTCTATTTGGCGAACAATAAAAAAGGTGGGATGAAGTTTCTTCCCATTGATTGTAACAAAGTGAATAGCAATGAAATTCGTGCTTACTATTAAAAGAGGCAAAGATAATGCAGCTTTATATCAGAAACCAGCGAGAGTGATCTCCATAAAACTTTCTCGCATGCTCTTTAATAAACTTGTCATGCCAGAGAACGCTTTTCATGGTATATCCGTACAATAGTCAAGAAATATTCAGTCGTGAATTTAGCATTTTTACTGAATAGGTAGTGTTTGTTATCCTTGGCGAGTTTTTTGGCAATGAATTCCTAGCATGCGTTAATAGTATCCGAAAATGTAATAAAACTGTTAATAACTATTAAGACATTTATTTCGTTTTCTATGCATTATTCAATATGATCAAAAAATTTCATACAGAGTTTTGACAAAGGTAAAAATCCCAGCGGCCTTAGTTTTGAGCAAAATATATACAATCCACTAATTTTCTAAAACTTTACTGACAAATATAGTACCTGCATCTTCTACAATTTGTTCTACATTGATGTTTTCATCAGATAACATCAATGGAGTATTAGCATTAAAATGAGGATTTTTCATTGCCTTTGTTTTAAAGAAATTTTTCGTTTGACATTACCAGTAGAATTGTTACGTTCAATGTTGGCAACAACATACTTGCTTCTCCATCAGATGCGAAAAATAGGTTTCCTGCTCTTTTCAGTCAGTACATCTGGTGAAATATCTTATTCCATAAGTTATTGTTATAGATCGTTATAGTTGGAAGGATTTGGAGGAACTGATTCAACTTCCATGACTTTTGATGAAAAATGAGCCCTCCAAAAGAAACGATCAGTTTTAATGTTTGACTGAGTATTCATTAGATTAAGCTGTTCATTGTAAAATGATCTAGAAAAATTCTTCATTCTTCCTTATTCATCAAATAATGAGAAGGGGTAAACGTTTAAAGCAAAAGCAAAATAGTCTAAATTTTTTTATATATTTCAAATTATACTGTCCAGAAGTTAGCAAATAATTTAATCTGCTTATAACAAAAAATTTCACAAGGTGGTGAAACCTCACATCTTTATCATAATGTTTCTCTTTCGAATGCCTTGTCCGATTGGATAATTTATACCATGATCCTTCATCACTACTATAGACTGCGATGTTATGTATTCGTTAGCTCCAAATTAATTGTAGGAAAAGAATTAATCGTCGAATTTCTTGCAGTCTCATTTTCTTAGTCATTTTGAGAACATTGTAACACCGTGATAAAAAATGATACACTATGCATATTCTCCAACACTCCAGGAATCTGCTTAAATGTAGGAAGATGGAAGGGCAGAAATTTTCCGATGGGGAGGGGCAAGAAAAATCCATTAAACGGACAAGCACAATTTCTGTAATTTGGTTTCAGCATAACTCTTAATAATTCATTTTATATTTAATTAAAAAATAATTATTATTTATCTCTTTTCCATTCGGGCTCTTACGCTTCCGGCATTGTTGATATCTTTCGCATTGAGTTCATAGGCGGCCCAGGAAAGATTTACTTTATAAATATATTGTTGAATAATAGAATAATACATGTAAGCATTGGTTAAGTAACATCTATATATACAAAAGGCTATGTACGTAGCACAGAAATCTCTCTTACTAATTATTTTCGAATGGTCATAGTGAATTGTAAACAAAATCGCCATACAGACTTTTCAGCTTGCCTCATTGAAAGTTTTACAACTGTACTTCATTCAACACTTCACTTAAATAATGAAGATGCAAAATATTATTAACGATTTATTGGAAATGTGTTGTATATGTCACTAAAAACTACATTCAGTGAGATGAAACAATATATGAAAATCAAAGTGTTAGAATCAAACGTAAACAAAATTTAATTGAGCTCGAAAATGAGCTCAATCTTCCCTTGATGGATATGACAAAATCTCTATGACTTCATTATGAAAACATGATCATGTTTCATAACACTATTATTTTCTAAAAGTCATTATTGCATTGCATTAAATTTTTAAAAAATAAGCTTTTTAATGACAACGATTTCAATTCTGTGCAATATATTTCCCCCTTTTAATATACATATATATGTGCGTGTGTGCTTTATGATGAAATTCAAACTCGTCCGTCAACAAACTTTTGTACAGAATAACACGCTTTTGTCAACGCTAAAATAAAGTTTAAAAATTTGTCTTCTTTGGACATACCCTAAGAAGTAGGCTCTTCACTTCCGCTTATATTGCAGAGTATACGCATTTTTTTTAATTTGCCTCCCAGTAATTAGAATTAGACTGATTTAATTAAAATAATACCTTTCTGTCGTATGAAATAATTTGCAGAATTTTTTAAAAATGCATTTCATATTAATCGTTTCAATGCCTAAACAGCTGATAATCTGTGTCAACAACCTGGTCGCGATAGATATCAGGATTTTTTAAAAAATTTTCT